>NW_027094088.1:110898699-111291421 GCF_029207755.1 Chamaea fasciata | reverse complement strand
AGAAACGAGTTTCAAAGGATGGCCTTGCCAATAAGACTAGATACTTTGGAGAAACAGAATTATGAAAGATGCATTGTAGGAGGACCCACGAGGGGTCATTTCAGATGACTGGCTTTAAGGCATTTACAGCATTGTGTGGCAAAAGCTGATAGGCCAAGAAACGCTTATAATGTATTGTAATTAGAAAATAGTTTGGCTTCTGATTGTGATGGTGTGAATTATAACATCTGTATTGTCTCAGCCTTCACACGAGACTGAAAATGGAATCAAAGCTTTTAAAACCCCTCTCAGTTGCCCCATCTCTGGGTCAGAAAAAGGCATAATCCGACAAGGGTGAGATGTGCAGGACCCAGAGGTAAGGCTGGCCTGGCAGCGGTGTTTTATTGCACAAGAGGTGTGTTGCTCCCTTCCCCATGTCCCGTTCGTCCCCCATTGTTCCCGAGGCTGGGGCAATGTTTGCTGACCGGTATCAGGGCTGAGCTGTGCCAGGCAGTGTCACAACGCAGGGAGCAGCTCCAAATCTCGCTGCTCCTGATTTCACAGGGCCAAAATCGAGGCAGGATGGGTCTCCCTGCCACGTTCAGGGGCTCCTCTGGGAGAGGTGATGTTCAAACCAAGTTCTAGAGTACACGATGGGTACAAGTACAGGTACAAATGAGTACAGACCTCATTTTCCCTACAGCACGAGGACAGAAAAAGGCAGGCAGTGAATCCCATCTCAGTGCCAGCCACTCCTCTTCTGAGGCGCATTCCCAGTGCACCTCTAACTCCTTTTTTTCTGTGTAATATCCAGTATATCCCTGACTTGAGGGCTGGATGTGTTGGGTTTTTTCTCTGAGCTGGGTGGTGATCCCCTCCCACACATCTCCTGGGGATTGCAGAGTTGTCAGGACCAACCCTGGGGTAACAATCAGTCCCTCCATGTGCAGCCACAGCCCAAATTTGCCTTTTCCCTCCTTCACAGAGGCAGCAGTGCTGTTTCCCCACTGCCTGTGGGGCTGAAGTCCTTTGTTCTCCTTTGCAGCCAGTCCAGTTGTGGCTTCCCTATCCCTGGAAGTGTCCAAGGCTGGGCTGGACAGGGTTTGGAGCAACCTGGGATAGAGGAAGGTGTCCCTGCCATGGCAGGTGTGGAACTGGATGAGTTTTAATAGTGGCCTCTTCCAACACAAACTATCAAGATACACCCAGAGACTCCTCTTCTCTCTGATGATGTGCACCAGTGCAAACCCCCATAAGAGGGGTTAATAATAGGGATTAATCATCCTTATTATGAATCTTTGTATCAATCTATGAGATTAAAATGTCATTAATTAGACTCTCAAATCATTCCCAGGCACTGGAATCACCAAAACTGCCAGCATTAACGAGACACACGGGCAACAAACTGGACAAACTCGGGCTGAACTCAGCACCAGGGGAGAGGATAAAAATTCAGGTCACCAAATCCAAACACCCCTGCAATCCTTCTCAGGGGCAATTACCCAGAACAAGCTGTCACCCACCCCTGCCCGCTGGCATCCACTCAGGCTGATTCCATCGTGCAGGGGCTGAACAACCTTGAACCTGAAGCAATCCCGGGCAGGATGGCACCAGGAGCCATCCATCCCCTCCAGAGGGAGCCTCAGGAGTGGCTGATGACCCGATTGCCACAATTTGGCTTTGTTCTTCGCCAGAGATAAAGCAGGTGGAGGCTGAGGAGCAGGAGCCTCTCCGGGTGAGTGAGATCTATGAGATATTTGGCTCTGGATCGGAGCCTGGATCCACCCTCCCATCCAGCAACCCAAATGGCCAGTGCAGACAGCAGAGCCCCTCTTCAGGAAAAATCTGGATTTTTTTTTTGTTTTGTTTTTTTGTTTTTTTTTTTTTTTTTCCCTGAAAATCTGGAGAGTCCTTCACCTTTTTCCCACTCCCTAGAACTTCACCTTTCCTGGGAGTGCACAGGTTTGTGGTCAGCCCTTCTCACTCTCACAGATACTCTCGGGGTAAATGCTGGATTTCAGCGTCACCAGCCTTGAATTTAGTTTGGAATCACAGGATAATTTTGGATGGAAAGGGACACCATCCAGTTCCACCCCCTGCCATGGGCAGGGACACTTTCTACTATCCCAGGTTGCTCCAAGCCCTGTCCAACCTGGCCTTGGACACTTCTAGGGATCCCCATTCCTGCTCACACCTTCACTAATAACTTTAGTGGTAAGGTTTGGGGTTTAGCTGTGCCCAAGCTCTTCCTGACAGGGCTGTACTTTACAGGACTAAACCATGGAAAAGCACTCGAGCTTATGCACCCCTGACCCTGCAGAACCAGCGCTGGCTGTGGGGTGTTGGCACTGTCACAGCTTCCAGGGCCTAAAGGGGCTCCAGGAGAGCTGCAGAGGGACTTGGGACAAGAGATGGAGGGACAGGACACAGGGAATGGCTTCCCACTGCCAGAGGGCAGGGATAGATGGGATATAGGGAAAGAATTGTTGGCCCTGGCATAGGTTTCCCAGAGAAGCTGTGGCTGCCCCTGGACCCCTGGAAGTGTCTAAGGCCAGGTTGGACGGGGCTTGGAGCAGCCTGGGATAGTGGAAGGTATCCCTGTCCACGGCAGGGGGTGGCACTGAATGATCCTTAGCGTCCCTTCCAACCCCAAGCACTCAGTAACTCTGTGATGGAAACACAAAAGCCGGGGGATGACCCAGAGCAGGGGGGCTCTGCTGGGCAGCGTGAGGGGACCGTCCCCCCGCCACAGCGGGGCGGCTTTGGAGAACAACCTGAGCGGGATTTCAGAAAACACCGCGTGTGGTGCGGCCAGGCTGAATTTTTGGCCTTTTCCCCATTTTTAGGAGGAGCAGGATGGCGCTGGGCTGGGCTCAGCAGGTGCCTGGCCGCGTGTGTGCTCAATTCCCGCGGGTTTGTTCCCAAACTGCGGCTGCCGCTGGCCTCGACCCCGGCCGTGCTCCCTGCCCGGCCCGGGGCTGCGGCTCTGCCCTCCTGCCTGTTCCTGCTCCATTCCCGATCCTTGCCTGTTCCCTGCCGGCTCCATTCACAATTCCCACGCCTTCCCTCCCCGTTCCATTCCCCCTATCCGCTCGCTTTCCGCTCCATTTTCAATCCCTTCCCACTCCTTTTCCGCTCCATTCCCAACCCTGCCCAATCCATTTCCTCCCTCTGCCTGCTCCATTGCTCTCTGTTCCCATTCCTTCTCTATTCCCATTCCCGTTCCATTCCCTCTCTCTACCTGCTCCATTCCCTCTCTATTCCCGTTCCCCCTCCATTCCGTCTCTATTCACATTCCTGCTCCAATCCCATTCCCCCTCTAGTCCTAACCCCTGCCCCTTCCCATTCCCGCTCCATTTCCAATACCTGCCCATTCCCTCTCCATTCCCGCCTACTTCCCACAAGCCCCGCCCAGGCCCCGCTCCTCGCTTCCGATTGGCTCCTCATGTAGGCCACGCCCCCTCCCGCGAGCCCCCGCCCGGAGCCCCGCCCATTACCGTTAAGTGCCGCGGAACGCTTGTTCCGGGGCCGTGCCGCATGCCGGACCCTTTAACCGCTTCTCTGTCTCCGTGAGGATCGTGAGCGCCGATTGGTTCGGGCGCGCGTCACGTGACCCGGGAGGCTCCCGGGCGGCGCTTCCGGCCCATCCCGCTCGGCCGGCGACTCCCGGGAATCCCGGGAATCTCGGGGAGCTCCTGGGGCTGCCCGGCGCCCTCACCCTCCCCGAGACAGCACCCGGGGCCTCCCCGCGCCGCCGCCTCGCTCCCCTCTGTGACATCCTCCTGACACCCGCGGCGCGGCCCTGAGGGAGAGCGCGGGGCCCTGCGCGGGTCTCGGTGCCCCGGGAGCGCCGCCGCCGCAGGTGATGCCCCCGCCTGCCCGGCTGGCACCGCGCACACCCTCCCCGCCTTGCCCGGCCCGGTGTTCCCAAGGCTCCCCCGCGTTTTCCCGGTGAATTTTCCCCCGCCTTCCTCTCCGGCATGGAGTTCGCCGAGCTGATCAAGACGCCCCGGGCGGATAACGTGGTGCTTCACCGCCCGTTCCACCTGGCCGTGGAGGGCACGCTGTGCCTCACCGGCCACCACCTCATCTTCTCGTCGCGGCGGCACGACAACGCCGAGGAGCTGTGGCTGCTCCACTCCAACATCGACTCCATCGACAAAAGGTGATGCTTCCCCTTTTCCCCAGTGCCTCGTGGTCGGGAAGGCCGGCTGGCACTTCAGCTGTCCCAAATCCGAGTGTGGAGAGCAGGAAGGATGCTTTGGGCATAGACATTGCCAGGGGAGGTTCAGGTTGGGCGTGACGAGGATTTTCTCCACGAAAAGGGTGATTAAACCCTTGGAATACCCGGGGAGGTTTGAGTCCCCATCCTTGGAGGTGTCCAAGGGGTGTCTGGACGTGGCACTCAGTGCTCTGGGCAGGTGACAAGGTCGGGATCAGTCACAGCTTGGGCTCCATGATCCTTTTCCAACTTTAATGATTCTCTCAGGTCCCAGGGCAGGGTTCCCATTGTCTTTGGATATTCATGTTTGATGTTGCATCTCAAAGGTTGGTTTTTTCGTCCTGCAGGGGTTGTGTTTAACCCCTTCTGATCTGTGTTCATTGCTCAGTGGATTCACTGAAGCTCTTTATAAACGATGCAGCTTCCCCACTGTGCACAGAGAGGGACATCAGAGCCCTGCTGAAGGGATTTACTTTGTGTCACCCTCCAAAACCGGTGGCAGAATTTGACTCTGGACTTGCCCAGCCCCAGATCATCTCCTGCTGCTCAACAGCATCATCCATTCCTTCTACAGGTGCCTGTGGAGATCAATAACCCTTTAGCAATGTGCTCTCTGTGGTGCAGCTCAGTTGCAGATGCAGAGCTCCGTGGATTTCTTGCCCTTTTAACTACGGAGAATCCAGAGCTGTCTCTTTTCCCCCCTCATTTCTGTTTTCCCTGCCCCACTGCCCCTCACTGAGTGCCTGCACCATCTCACCTGGTCATTGTCTTCTGCTCCCTCACCTTGGCCCTTTTTCCGGCTTGAGAATAATACTTCATTTTTATGTTAATTACCAAACCCTTCCCCTGCTTTTTAAAGCCTTTTGAGGAAACCTGGTGGAGCAGAGTTCCTTTCTGCCAGCAGGACTGGAGAAATCAGGCAGCGGGGATTAAAAAAAACCCACAGAGCCTGGGATAGGGGAACTGCTGGGTGCTGATTAAATTTGTTGCTGATTAAGTTTGCTGTTGATTGAGTTTGTTCCTGATTTCCCTGTGTGTTTCTGAGAGAGGAAAGGAGCAGAGGGGTGGAAGCCTCAGGGAATTTCTTCCCATGCTCAGTCCTCAACCTGGCCTTGGACACTTCCAGGGATGAGGCAGCCACAGCTCCTCTGGGCACACTCCAAGTGGTGTAATATTTGTCTTGTAATACCTCCCCTCCCTGCCACAGCAAAAGGATGGAGTAAATGAAAACAGAGCCAAACTTGCAAACAGCAAATAACGAGTTGTGTTTACTCCTTTATTTTCATGAAAGGTGCGCCTGCAGACAGATCACCACCGATGGTGGTGATGCCTGGCAGGAAGAGCTGTGACACTTCTCCTGCCTTAGGGGATCCTGGTTTTTATGGGACTTTTGTTTCCTGTCCTGCTGTAGGTTCGTGGGCTCCTTGGGCACCATCGTCATAAAGTGCAAAGACCTGAGGATCATCCAGCTGGACATCCCAGGGATGGAGGAGTGTCTGAACATTGCCAGCTCCATTGAGGTGAGCAGTTACCAGCAATCAGGAAAAGCCTGCAGCTCTTGAGCTCACCTCAGCCTTAAGAGCTTTTTGTTTTGTTGTTTGGGGGATTTGCGCTTTTTTTTGTTGGTTTTTTTGTTTGGGTTTTTTGTTTGTTTGTTTGTTTTTGTGGGTGTTTGTTTGTTTGTTTGTTTGTTTGGGGTTTTTGTTTTGTTTTGTTTTTCGTGTTTTGAAAGGCAAAGTAGAATCTGGAATGTTTCACATGGGGTTGTGGGGTATTTTCCAGAGGTTTTGGATTCTCCATCCCTGGAATTGTTCAAAGCCAGGTTGGATGGGGCTTGGAGCAACCTGGAATAGTGGAAGGTTTCCTTGCCCATGGAATGGGATGAGCTTTAAGGTTCCTTCCAACCCCTAGCTGAGATTCCATGATTTCTCTTGTCCACACAGGCACTTTCTACCCTGGATTCAGTCACCCTCATGTATCCCTTCTTCTACCGGCCCATGTTTGAGGTCCTGGAGGATGGCTGGTCCTCCTTTCTGCTGGAACAAGAGTTTGAGCTCCTCAGCTCAGTGGTGAGTGGGATTTGAGGGATTTGCCCAGGCACTTGAATGTTCTGGGAACTGTTTCACCCAGCAGTGGCTGGTCTGGAAATCACAGATGGTTTAAAACTCCATTTGGTTCCTGGGTGAGAAGTGAGTGTTGAAATATTGTTGAAATATTCCCTGTGTAATGTCAGACATTTGTTTTGCTGCTTCACCTTGTACAAGTGGAGGTTTGAGGCCTTTTTCGGGAAATCACAAAGGTAGGAAATGTTTTTGGCCTTTGGGGGTGGTTCTCTAATTGGAAGAACAAATTGAAATCCTTTTTCCTGGCTTTGTTGTTCTTAATTTTGATCTGGAGTAGAATGAGAAGAATATTTGCCAAACCTTTCATTGAAATGACATTGGTTAAAAAAAAACTGTTCTGTAGGTGGATGGCAATGAAGATGCCCAGTTTGAAACACTTTTTCCTTTAATTGATGCTGGGGAAATATTCAGGAGGTTCAAAAAACAGGAAACTTTCAGTTCTCTTTTTCCAGGTGCTGCTGAACACACTGATTTTGTTTTGGGTAGGAATTGTTCTTGTGGCATTGCCTGTTGTGTCCTTCTAGGATGCTGAATTTGGGAACTATCTTGGGAATCTGTTTTAATAATTCCTTGGATTTGCATCTCTGTGTTCCAGCTCTTTGTTTCACATCCACTCTGTGCTCTTGCTCCAGCAGCTCAGGTTTCTGAGCCCACATCCATTAGTGCAGCATCCAAGAACATTGATTTTTCTTTTTTTTTTTGTTTTGGTTGCTTTTCTCTGCAGCCCAGCTTGCCTGCAGCCTGAATCACTTCCTGGCTATGAGTAACAACTTAATAATGTGATCAGCTTGACCAAATTCAGTTGATGAAATCATCAGAAAATTAAAGGGGTTCAGAGGCTTTGCTATTTTTGTCTCATTAGAGCACTCTGATGTGTCTTATCTTCTTCTGCCATCCAAAGGCAGAGCAGCTGTTATCACATCCAGCACATGGATCCATTGATGTGCTTTTTTTCCCTTATTTTTTCAGGGATTTAAAACTTCATTTATCAATCTCTTGCCTTTCTGAACATATTCTCTGTGTAAGAATTACATTTAAAAACCTCATTACTTTTTTAGCACCACGTTTCCAGGGCAATCATTCATTCCTTTAAAATCTCCATGCCTGACAGCTGTTGATTAATTCTTGGCTCTTTAACCCAAAAAGTTCACATTTTGAACAAAATGGTGTCAAAAGCCACCTTCCAATGATTTACATCTCCTGAACAACAGATGAATGTCTTGTTGATCAAATAATTCTTGTTCTGTAATGACCCTGCTTTATGTGACAGGCTGGAACAAGGAAATGGCTGATTTAAATCTTCCTCCCACAAGTCAGATGGGTAGAATTCCAAAGGTTCCTGCCTCTGCTAAATCATCCATCTGGATCTGTACCTTCCCCAGTAGTATAGCAAGTCAAAAACTATTTCACCCACCCAACAGCTCTAGTAATTCATTAATCCCACGTTTATCTGCTACAGGACAGTTGTTTTCAACACCCTCTGATGGCAAAGTGCAGAGTAAAAGTTAGTACTTTTTAAAAAAATTAGGTAATACATTAGATATTTAGATAATATGATATGTAATTTGTGTTCTTCACTGCACAGTGAGGGGCTGAAAGGAATTCCGAGGATGTGCAGGGGGTCATATTTTCTCTGAGCAGTCAGAGGAGAGCCAAGAGGTTTCTCTTCTGCCAAATTCCAGAGCTGCAGGATGCTGCAAACCAACTCTGGAAATTCAGTTTCCTGAAATGAAGTGAGGAGGCCTGAGAAGTTTGTACACTGACAAGATAATTAAAATAAAGGCATTTTATTGCCAAGAAAATCACTTGATTCATTCTACTTTTCTTTGCCCCTTTTCTTTCTTTTTCTTTCCTTTTCCTTCCTCTTTTCTTTCCCTCCTTGTTTCTTTTCTTTACCCCCTTCCCTCTTTTTTCTTTACCCTTTTTCCATTTTTTTTCTTTCCTGCCTTTTTCCTTTCCCCCCTTTTTCTCTTTCTTTCCCTGTCTTTATCTCTCTCTTTTTTTTTTTTTTTTTTTTTTTTTTTTTTTTTCATTTCCCCCTCCCTTTTTATCTCTTTTCTTTCCCTTTTTAGCAGGAAAAATCTCAGGGTTCTGAACAACTCAGCTGTGCTTCATCTTCGTGTCAGGGCTCCTTTTAAAAATCAGAATTTTCTGGGTTTGGGCTCAGGTTAAATGGTAATTGTGAAGCATATTTTGCTCTTTTCAAACAAGCATCAGTCTTTACATCTGTTCTGCTCCTTGTCCATGCACAATCTGATCCCAGCAGGGCTTGTCCCTTGGGAATCCCCTCTGGCTTTGCTACTTTGCAGGATCTCCCAAGATCCATGCTGGGTTCTTGACTTTTTTTTTTTTTAAGGCTTATTGGTAGAGCTTGACTTGTTTCCCAATGTTTTGTGGAAAACAACCTCTCCTGGCAATCTTAAGTTTTAGGAGAAATGATAGCTTGGACATTTGGGAATCAATGTCTCTATAAACAACTATTAGGACAAAAAAAATGTAGAAATTCAAGAGTTGATCCTGCAGTGGGTTTAGAAATCTTTTTTTCTCTGGAGTTGTCTCTCCTTGCTGCCCAGTCCTCGTTACCCTTAACTTTTTTTGATTCCTAAAAGCTCAGATGTCTTGCTGGGAGAATTAAGGGTTCACTTTGCACTCCCTGAGCTTCACACAGCACAATTACCTGGTTGAAAGTCAGGTCTCCCTTCATCCCTTTCCCTGCAGTCCTTCTGCTTCCTCTGCTGCTGCCTCACTCTTCCAGTTATTGATGGCCCTTTTTGCTTCCAAATTCCAGCCAGGCCAGAGCTAAAGGAGTTGATTTGGGCAGTCTGGAGCTGGCAGTGCAGAGGTTAATGGGATCTCTGCAGCAGGAGCTGTTGGAAGGAAGACAAATGGTGCCGAGTGCTGCCAGGCTCCTCCTCCTCCTTGCCATGGAAATGACACCGGGATGACATAACAGGGATCCTCTGTCTCTAGTGTAAATGGGGAGGAGAACAGGTTGTGGGCAGGGTTAACTTACCAGAGTGGGGGATAAATCAGGTGCTGCTCCTCCATTCCTTTCCATACTGGTGGTGCCAGTGACAGCCAGGCTCCCACACATTCCCCAAAGCTCTGGTTTTGCCTTCTGCACATCCTGTGTCCCAGTGAGGTTTTTATCAGTTCTGTATTCCAGATCCATGCGTATCTTGTTCATGGTAATCAAACTGCACACCCTCCTATGTAAATTAGCACAGACACCCCAAAAACCCTGTTAAAAATCCCATTGCTGGTGCCTTAAAAGCTGGAGCTGTGACCAGCCACGTCCCTTTTGTGTCCCAGAAGTTTTCATCTCTGCCCACAACACAATGGCCAGAGGCAATTCGACTTTGCATCTGGGAGAAGCTCTGCTTTTTATAAAATGGAGCTCTTCAGAGGAGCTATTTTGAGGCTAATGAATAATGAAATAAGGTTATAGCAAAGGGATGGTGCAAAACTGTCCAGCTGGGCTGCTGCAAACAGGCAGCAATTGCTGCTCTTGATGCTGATGTTTATTTTTTTCCCGGCATCTTTTTTAGGCTGCCACCAAAAAAAGGACAATTTTCCTGTCTCCTAAGCCACACATCCCATGCCTTGGAGCTGCTGCTGAAGTAGTGTTGTGAGTCAGATCAGCTGCTTCAGCTGATGGAAAGGCTTCATTGCCAGAAGACATTCCTGAATTGATCCCAGTTTTCCACTGGACCAGGGAGCCAGTCAGGTAGATTTATATAAGTAGGTAGCAATATCGGGAGGTGTGTGGCAAGAGATAGTGAGGATCTGGAAAAAAGGAATTCTGATCAGAGATGTGCAATTAATTCATGTTGAGCCAACAGACCTGAACTGATGTGGATTTTGTGTGTTTTGTCACAGCCTAATTTAGTTGTTGTGCTCTTTTCTCACTTTATCCTGCCTGCTTTATCCCTCTGCCTTTTTTGTCTGCCTCAAACTCTCCTTGAACTCAGATGAGCAGAGGTTTGCTGGATCTCTGAGGTCTCTCCCAGCTGCAGGAGCTCCTCATTGACCTTTCTCCCTGAGCTGGAGCCAAGGCCTGTGGGTGACCCTGGGTATCAGGTAGCTCAGGAATTCTCATGCCAAGTGCCTGTGAGGTGCCACATTCAGCACTTCTTTCCCAGGGCTTTGGCTCTTGGGAGCTGGAGAAGTTCCATCAGAGGGAGCCCTCAGTGCTTGGCTGCTGGGCTGCTTCCAGAAGGTGCTTTAGGAGGAAGAACTGTAGCTGAGCCCACGGAAAAGAACCAACCTGCAGATGTTTAAATTGAAATTTTAACCTCAAAGCAGCTTGATCTGGGGTGGGTGGAAATTCTTGCCTTTCTTGGCTACCTTTGTCTTGTGAACTCTTCTTTCAGCACAGATGGAGGGTTGGGCCCATATTCCCTGTTTCTAAAGAAACTTGTTGCTCCTGTTGTGGGAGTACATTTCTCTGTGGGGTCTCCCCTTGCTGTCTGCTGTGCCTGTGAAATAATTTAAAGCCACAATCACCCGTTTCTGCCCACATGGGCTTATTTTGTGCTGTTTGAGGATGTGGATAAACCAGAGGGGGAACTGTTGCTTAAGACGCAGAGGCACCTGATCATTCTTCCATTGCTTCTGAGCTTTATCTGCACTCTGGGGAATGAGCTTCTGGGAGCTGCTGCATGGAGATGATTGCAGGGAGCACCAAGGGATGTGCTGGAAAAATTAATGGCTCAGCAGCCCTGTAAAAATGGCTACTTAAAGGACAACTTTTGGTGCAAACGGAACAGATCAAAAAATATGATGACTCTTTATCCTGCATATAACGTCTTTTCTGACCCAGAGCTGGGTTCTGGTGTTTTTCAGACCAATGAGTGGCGTCTGAGCTGTGTGAACAAGGAATTCTCTGTGTGTCCCTCCTACCCTCCAGTTGTCATCGTCCCCAAATCCATCGACGACGACGCACTCCGCAAAGTCGCCCTGTTCCGCCACGGCGGCCGCTTCCCTGTGCTCAGCTACTACCACAAGAAAAATGGGATGGTGAGCTGGCCTTGAGGGCTGCTTGTGCCTGAAGGAAGGGTGGGAACCAGTTGGTTTCATGCCTCTGGAATTAACAAAACTCCTGGTTTATTTTCCAGCTTCTTCAGTGAAGCTGGTTCTGGGTTGATGGAATGAGTAATCGCCGTCCTAGAAATAGCCATTAATCTGCTTGGGTGGGAATGTGCATGGCAGGAGCTCGCTTACAGCTGTAAGGACAAGATGAGGCTTGTAAAGCCACTGCTGGCACCCTGACTGGCTGTGTCTGCCAAGAGTTTTCATGGCAAGGATGGCAGGAGCCACATTGTCCTGTCTGTGAGCAGTGGGGCCTCATCACAGCCACGGTGACAGCAGAGCCAGCGCTGCTCCTGCTGTGTGACTGTGAAAGGAGGATCAGAACAATCTGTTCTCCGAGCCTGGCAGGGTAACTCGATTTAGGAGTAGCAAAGTCTTGGTTTTGCACTGACTTTGACAAGCCAGAATCTAATGGAGTGACTGATACATTGTAATTAAGAAATGCACTGTATGAAAGTGTTGGGTAATTGTGTCTTTTGCTGATGTAACCAGTTCTGAGGATGCTGGGATGTCCAACCTGCCCCTTTTAAACTTAAACAGTCTCCTCAAATGCTCCAATGCCTTCTCACCTCCTGTGGCCAAGATTTGTAAGCCTTTAATTTGAAGCTGTCTAGTCTGACTCAGAAGTACCTTGGGATTTTCTTTTTTCTTTGCAACCACCTAGTCCACATCAGTTGTGCTTTTAGCTTTTTCTCAGCTCAACTGAAAACTATTGAAGGAAGATTTTTGCTCAGTTGTCTCTCTCCAAATTGTGCATGTTTCCTGTGAGGAGTACAACGGTATTTGGCTCTGAGTGTTGCAGTTGTGACAGTAATGCCATTGCTCTCATTGCCCTCCTGGCTCTGAGTTCTCAGCTGTAGCTGGAGTTGCTGACTGGCTGCCCTCACATTTTCATTATGATTTGAACTGCGGGGGTGCTTCTGAATTGAAAGGCACTGGCTGAAGAGAAATCTCAGCTCATCAGTCTGTGGACTTGAGGTTTATTAGTCCATCCATGTAGTAAAAATGTCACCTTTAACACATGAGCAATTTGAGTGTTTTAAGAAGAGTGTTGAAAATGACAATCCTGAAAAAGTTGGTTTCATAGAATCACAGGATGGTTTTGGTCAGAAGGATCCTTAGGGGCCATCTAATTCCAACCCCCTGCCATGGGCAGGGATGCCTCTCACCAGGTCAGGCTGCTCAGGGCCCTATCCAACCTGGCCTTGAACACTTCCAGGGATTTAAAACACTGCCAGGGTTTGTAAAGGAGCCATCAGCAACAGGGCAGCTCAGTAGTTCACCAAGATGGTACTTGAGGCATAACTGAAGGGATGCAGCCTCTAAGATGATGCCTGGCATTTAAAACTTGCCCAGCCAAACGATTGCTGGATTCCAGGATTTCTAGTTCAGTTTTTAAACACATTCAATCCTTGAGAGGGATCGAACTTGAAACAACTGAAGGATTCAGGGCAAGGCTTGGAGCTCGAGTGCTTGGTGCCTTCCAGTCAGAATTCCCTGCACTTCAGTGGCCTCATCCATGGTTTTGTGTCTCCCCAGGCCATGCTGAGGAGCAGCCAGCCCCTGACAGGCACCAACGGGCGGCGCTGCAAGGAGGACGAGAAGCTGGTGAACGCCACGCTGCGCTCGGGCCGCCGCGGCTTCGTCATCGACACCCGGACTCTGACTGTGGCCCAGCAGGCCAGGGCCAAGGGAGGGGGCTTTGAACAAGAGGTGCACTACCCCCAGTGGAGGAGGATTCACAAATATATCGAGAGGTGGGTGAAACCAGGCTCTTCCCCCAAGCTCAGGTCGCACTGGCAGAGCAGTGATACCTCCGCGAAGGATCTGCTCCTGTCAGAGGAGTTATGTATCCTGGTTCCTGGCAACAGGGTCGTGTTCCTTCTGGGGCAAAACCAGGATATGTGGATGATAAAGGGATTTTTGGTTTGGTTCCTTGTTCTGAGCAGCCTGCTGAGGGTTTCAGCCATCAGGCATCTCCCTGTGCTGTTTCTTTTCCTGACCCATCTTCAGCCACACTCCAGCCTTCCTGTGTTCCCCTTTGTCCAGGAAGGAGCAGGTACTTTGCCAGAAAACTTCTGCAGGGGATGGTTTGTTCTGTGACTGTCACACTCCTCTTATCCAGAGGATTTGTCCAGAGAAGCTGTGGCTGCCCCATGCCTGGAAGTGTCCAAGGCCAGGTTGGGCAGGGCTTGGAGCAGTCTGGGATAGTGGAAGGTGTCCCTGCCCTTGGTGGGGGGTTGGAATGAGATGGGCTTTAAGTTTCCTTCCAACCCAAACTATTCCATGATTCTGTGATCCAGTGCTTTCTCTGGACATCTAATACTGTTCAATCATTTGGAGACTGAATTACTCAATAAATTACTAAATTACTAAATTTACTTAATAAAACAGACTTCTGGTCTGGCCTTGTTCAATTTCTCTTAAAGCCTTGATTTTGGGGAATCCTTCTACACAGACATGCAGTAATGTTACTGGAGCTGTAGGCCAGCTCTTGAGCAGTTAAATAAAGAATTTCCTGGAAAACACTTGAAGTGTTTGGTTTTGCTTCTAAAGATTTTATATGAACTTTCATTTGTTGCTGATTATTTACAGCACCAGAGAGAGAGGAATGAATAAACACAATATACAAACACTAAATAATCCATGTCCTCGTTCCTATGTTATTGCTTGTGCTTTCAACAATGTTTTCCTTTTCCCAAAGGTTTAATATCCTGCAGGAGAGCTTCATCAAGCTGGTGGAGGCTTGCAATGACCAGTCACACAACATGGACCGCTGGCTCAGTAAACTGGAAGCTTCCAACTGGCTCACTCACATCAAGGAGCTGCTGACTGCAGCTTGTCTGGCTGCTCAGTGCATTGACAGGTAAATCTCCTGCAGAAAGTCTTGGGTTGCTCATTCACTGGTTTACAGATTGCTCATTAAATACCTCTGGCAGTATCAATAACTGCCCATCGTGGTCTGGCTCACTTGTACCCATGGAGGATTCTGTTCCCTCATGGTGAAGGAATGTTGCTCCAATAAATCAGGAGGAGGGATGAAATCTCTGCTAAGAAAAGGTTTTGAATCATGTGTTTAAGGTATATTCCTATGTCTGCTGCAGTCAGGGTAATTTAGAGAGTTTTATGGAAGGTTTGGGTTAAAATGGGTCCACCTGAGATGCTATTTGGTGGCCTGGAATAGGGGACACAGAGATGTCTTTTTTTTTTTTTTTTTAAAGAAGTCACTTCTTTTCAGCTGCGAATTTCCAGTATCACACCTCACTCCCAGAGGTTAAAACAGTGTCATCTCCTTGTTTTCCCCAGGAATTGGTCCAGTGCTTTTCCCCTCTTACATTTTTATCTCCACAGCCCTATCCAAGCAATCCTGCTCATCCCTTCTAAGTGCTTGTGACCTCTTTTAACCTGACATTTCTTTCACAAATGCTGCTGATTCAGCTGACTCGTGCTCAGACCTCAGGCTGCAGAGCCAATGCTTGCTGTCAGGTGCCAGGGTTTGTAAGGCCAGATGCAGGAATCTAAACTGGTTTTATCTGTGGCTCTGGGTGGGAAAAGCCCACCCCAAAATTTAGGGACTTTTCATAGGAGCTGGGGAATGTGTTCTGCAGGCACACAAGCAGCTGAAATGCAGACTCAGTGGTGAAACAGCACTGCTGCATTAAAATGGGAGATCTGTGCTTTTTAAAAGCTCTGACAGTGCTGGTTTCATTACTGGCTGTGCCAGGAAAGGATTGCTCTGGATCAATAGTTTTATCTGAAATTCTTCCCTGCAAGCATGTAATGGGAAAGATCAGTGATGAAACCCTTCTGGCTTGTTGGGACAGTGGCTGATTTCATAACTTTTAACCTCAGCTTTGCTCTTTGTGTTTACCTGGAGCTGTGGCAGGTCAGTTCCAGGTGCCTGACCTGCCTCACTCGGAATCTGGAGGTCAGAGCTGGGCTGACGAGGAGAGTTCTGTTGTATTTTCCATGGGCAGGGAATGGCTGGGACAGATCTTTCAGCATCTTAAAGGCCTGAAAGATAAAAGGGGAAAACAGTGTTAGAAACTTAACATGGAGAAAGGTGAAGATTAGGTAGGGAAGGAAGGTTTAGATTAAATATTAGGGAGAAAAATCTATTATAACAGTGGTGAGGTCCTGGCACAAGTTGCCCAGAGAAGCTGTGGCTTCCCCTGGGTCCCTGGAGGTGTCCAAGGCCAAGTTGGATGGGGCTTGGAGCAACCTGGGACAGTGGAAGTTGTCCCTGCCATGGCAGGGGTGGAATGGGATGAGTTGCACTTCCAAGCTGTAACTCAAAGGGATGCTAATCCCAAAGAGTGAGAAGCACAAGGGAGATCTCACTGTGCACCTTCTGTCAGTGTGGGAAAGCATCTGGAGATCCAGACTGCTCAGCAAGACTTTGAGCCTTTAGTGATGCAGAGCTCAGGTCACTGTTGATGGGTATCCAGGTGAGATCCATGTGGGATGGGGCTGCAGTGGTGGTGAAGAGCCAGCAAAACCTCAACACTGGTGTCCGTGGGATGTAATAGCATCCACTGGGATGGGTTCTGCTCCTTCATACTCTTACCCCTTCCCACCTTTTCCTTTCCCAGGGAAGGTGCTTCAGTGTTAGTCCATGGCAGTGAAGGAACTGATTCCACACTCCAGGTTACTTCCCTGGCACAGATCATCCTGGATCCAAGGTGCAGGACCATCCGTGGCTTCGAGGCTCTTATAGTGAGGGAGTGGCTGCAGGTAAGAAACACCCCTGGTGAGAACAGCCACCAGTTCCAGAGTCACTGGGATTGGGAAATAGCCTGAGAGGCAGCCAGCAGGTTGGGCCTTGTTACAGCCCTGCTGAGTGTGAGTGTCCTTTGTCCTAAAGAGCAGCATCATTACCTGAGTCATTTGTCCCTCTGGCACTGCTCAGGCCTCTGCCTCTCGTGGCAGGTTTTTTGTTTTGGGTAACTGCCTGTTTTGTGTGCTCAGGGTAAACATCTCTTATCAAGAATGGTTTGGGTTGGAAGGGAGCTTAAAGCTCCTCTCATTCCAACCTCCTGCCATGGGCAGGTACACCTTCCACTGGACCAAGTTTTGCCTCTTTCATCTCATTTGAGAAAACTGTTCAGACCAAACCACAAAACCTGAGTTGTGCTCTTTGTACTTTGGCAGTCTGATCCTCCAGTGCATGCACCCCAGCTTGTTCCTGCTCACATTCTCTGATCAAACACAGCCTGAGAAAGGCAGGGAAATCAGTCACAGAATCACAGAACCATTTAGGTTGGAAAATACCTTTAAGATTGTCAACTCCTGTTGGAGTCCAGGAACTGTCCTCCAGCACTGCCAAGGCCACCACTCATCTGTGTCCCTCAGTGCCACATGCACATGGCTTTTGAATCCCTCCAGGCATAGGGACTCCACCACTGCCCTGGGCAGCTGTGCCAGGGCTGAACAACCCTTTCCATGAAGAAATTTTTCCTAATATCCAATCTAAACCTCCCCTGGTGTGACTTGAGGCTGTTTCCTCTCATCCTGTCCCTGTTCCCTGGGAGCACAGCCTGACCCCCTGGCTGTCCCCTCCCGTTGGGGAGTTGTACAGAGGCCACAAGGTCCCCCCTGAGTCTCCTTTTCTCCAGGCTGAGCCCCTTTCTCAGCTCCTTCTGGGGCTCCAGCCCCTTCCCTGGACACGCTCCAGCCCCTCAATGTCCTGTCAGGAGGGACCCAAAACTGAATCCCAGATTTTTGGTGTGCCAGCAGAGGGATAATGCTTTCTAACAGCTTGGCCCTGGCTGTCTGAGCAGTTGCATGGACAGAACTCGCTCTGAAGTGTTTTTTCCACACATCCCATTCCTTGGTGTGTGATGCTGTCCTTGCTTTCCCTCCAGGCTGGCCACCCTTTCCAGCAGCGCTGTGCCCAGTCAGCCTATTCCAACAGCAAGCAGAAATGGGAGGCCCCGGTGTTCCTGCTCTTTTTGGAATGTGTGTGGCAAATCCATCGGCAGTTCCCTTGCTCCTTTGAGTTCAACGAGCAGTTCCTCATCATGCTCTTTGAACATGCCTACGCTTCCCAGTTTGGGACATTCCTGGGAAACAATGAAAATGAAAGGTTGGTAAGGATGCTTGACTTCAGTCCTCCAAATGTTGGGCTGAATTTGGCTAAAAGAAGGTCCCAGAATCGTAGAATGGTTTGGGTTGCAAGACACCTTAAAGATCATCTCGTTCTAGCCCCCTGCTGTGGGCAGGGACACCTTCCACTATCCCAGGTTGCTCCAAACCCCGTCCAACCTGGCCAAAAATCTCCACCCATCACCAGTTTATTTAGTTTCTCATACAGAAACTCTTCCATAAAAGAATAACCAGCTGGAGTTTGATGTGAGTCACAGCTGTGGGAAGCAAACTTGTCCCTGCAGGCCTGGAGGGAGGAGGTTGAGGCAGGCAAAGGCCACAGCTGACAGTTCTGTCCCTCACCTGTGAAGGAGGAACGTGACTCTGTAGCCTGGTGGTCCTGAGACCCCCCCGGGAGTAAAAACAGGGTGAAGGACTGGAGCTGCCCACAGCTGCCAGGGAGGTTTGGATTCGTGTTTGGAGCTTGGCAGTTCTGCCATCAGGACTCCTGGCCGATGGTCTCCTGCTGGACTGAAGGCCACTGGACAGAAAGGGAAAAACAGAAGGGATGCTCCAGAGAAGGAAGGCAATTTGAAGCTTCCTCTAAGCCTCTCTGTCCTTAAAGTAATCTGGGCTTAGAAGACACTCTGCTGCCTTCTGCAGGGCTGCTGAGCCAGTCATCTGCAAAACCAAGTTAGACTTGAAACCAATAAGCTGAAATTCGGACGAGTATTGAATGTTATGTGTAATAACCTGCCTGTCACATCTGAGCACATCAGCCTGGGAGCACAGACAGGGGCTGAAGTCTGATGTTAAGCTTGTGCTGTCTGAAGCATTCACAGCAGTGGTGAATCTCCTGCCTGGCTGGCAGTTCAATTTGCCAGTGCAGGCAGAATGAGATTTGCTGGAATCTGAGGCATGGGGATCCCTGTAACTGCTGGAGGTGGGATTGCCCCAGGAAAACAGCACAGCTTGCTCCATGTGCTCAGTTCCTTCCTGCCACCAGAGGGACCTGCCAGACGTGCCCATTCCAGCAATAAAACTGCTTTTATGTGCTCCAAAATTCCATTCCCATCCTTCCCTGACACAGCCCTGCCCCACCTCCCAGCTCTACCTTAACACAGGAGCGTGGTCCCCTTCCAAACCTGGCACTCAGACCACAGTGGGGAGGTGACTGATTCTTCACCTAGACAGCATGCAGCCAACTTAAAAGTGTAATTTCCCCATCTTTTATTCAAAACTAATTACAATCAGCCAGGCTGAGTAAATTGCTTTAGGTTTACACCCTGTGCTATGATGGTGAAGGGATTAACTTGAATTATCTGGGGGAGTAGCACATGGAAAAACTTGTGGCCTTGTCTGTATGGTTCTAACAAGAGCCTTACAGATCCAAGTGTATAAAACTGAACTTGTTCCTCTGGGTTTCTTAGGGCTAAACTGAAGCTGCCTCAGAAGACCATGTCCCTCTGGTCCTGGGTGAACAGGCCTGAAGAGCTGAGCAGGTTCCAGAACCCTCTTTATGAGGCCAACAGCCTCGTCATCTGGCCCTCTGTGGCCCCACAGAGCCTGCAGCTCTGGGAAGGTGAGCCAGGTTTGCTTTCCCTGTTGCAGGCAATATCTCTTTTGTGGGTTTTTTTTAGTCAGACTTCATTGCTGACCATTCTGGAGAATCCATGTGCAGTGGGTTCCCTGCTGCAGAAACTTTCCCCATCCTGTGGGTGCTGAAGAGTTCATGACAGTGACACAATCAGGCTGCCACTGCAGGGTGGAGGCTGAACATGCAGTGGTCTGATAAGTGTAGGAGGAAGAAAAGGCATGAAGCCCCCCCTCATTTTTCATTTTTCTTTTATTAACTTTTTTTTTAATAGGATGGTGAGCTTGGAGAGGAGGGGGAAGCCATTTAGGGGGGAGGGAAAGGGAAGAAAATATGAAAGTGTGCACTTGGGAGCTGCTGGAATGTGAACAACCTTCATGAATTCCTCCTTGTCACAAGAACCCCCTGTGACCTGGGTGTCTCTGGGCTTCCAGGTGTCTTCCTGAGGTGGAACAGACCTTCCAGATTCCTGGAGGAGGCCGAAGAAGAAAGGATCAACATCATCAAGTACAACAAGGAGCTGCAGGCCCGGGTGAACGCGCTGAGGCGGAGGCTGGCAGAGCTGGAGGCGGAGGATGAGGAGGTGCAGGAGGAGCCCTGAGCTGGGCTTCACCTCAGCCCTTTGCTTTCCCCTTTACATCCAGGAAGAAACATGGAAAGTGCATGTTCTGCTGAGCCCTTGGGTACAGCTGACCCTCCCACTGCTGAGCCCTTCACTCCATGAACCTCCCTGCTTTTTTGGGGAGGGGTTTTTGTTTTGTTTACAGAAGACACAGCTGGGCACAATGTCCCCTCTTGGCAGCTTTTCTGTCTCAGATTTGGGTACAGTGTCAGCAAAAGCTGGAACTCTTTACCTCCAACTGCGTGGTTGACCAGGATGGGCCAAGAGACAGGATGTCTCCAGTTTATTTTAGACTTTTTCTGGTTTTGTTGAACACTCACAGGATTAATATACAGAGTTCTATATAGGTAGGTAAAGGCATTTTGTCTGGAAGCACCTTTTCTCTCCAAGAGTAGGTAAGGCAGCTTAGTTCTTTAATTTCCTAGGAAATCTAGAGATTGTTAAAATCCAATCACAGGTTCTGCCAGTCTACACAATACTCTCAGTAGCCTTCACATCTCACACTTGGGTTTTTGTGTTCAGCATTGGCTGGGTAGCAGGAAGTTAAATATCAAGACATTTCAGTGCAATACAGAATTGAAGGAGGGATTCTGCTGCTAATGTTTAAGCCATGACCTTCAGGTGGAATTGTCCCCCATGGACAAGGATCTCCTAAGGAGGAAGAAACTTTTTTTTTTAATTCTACCTGGAAAACAAAGAGGTTTAGTAGTTGGCAAGGGTGTTCACTTGCAGAACAGGGCTCAGACCTGTCCTTTAAACCAGAGCCAAGCTGCCTTCTTGGAAATTCCCACCCCCTTGGCTGGGTTTGGACACCTGGCCAGGTTCACAGCGTTGCCGGGGTGCAAGAGCAGCACTTCATTTACAGCTCTACAAAACACTTTGGTTGCACCCGATGTGCTTTTCCTTCTTGTGCTCTTATGCCCATCTTGTCAAACCTCAAAAGCAGAAGCTGGAAGTTCAGGTGACCTCACAGATCTGCTGCAGAGGTAGGGGCCATCACACTACAAAAAACATTAAGAGTTTAGATGATTTGTAGCTGCTAAAACTGCTTAAAGACTTTAGGGATAAGCTTTTTTTCCCATTTAACTTTGTAATTTGTAGCTGCTCTTTCGTTTCTGTGGCTTCAATCTGCTTTTTATAAAATCAGAGTTCTCTCTTGTGATTTTTTTTTCTCCTTTAAAAAGACATGTAGGGGTAGGTCTGAAATACTCCCTGAGGCATTTTTTCAGCTTGATTCCGTGGGTAACTCCACAGGACTGGGAAAGGTTGAATTAACAGCAGCACATGTGGCTGGGATTATCCAGAAAAGAGCTTCCTGTTAGCCTGGTTCTGCTGGAATGAAGGGAGCTGCAGTAGGTCAGACTGTTGAGCTTCCAAGTTTATGGAATGAAGCTGCCTTTATTTAAAAGCCACTTCACATGTGTGAAAATGCAGGATCTGTAGTTGGAGAAGTAGCTGGGCAGGAACCTGCAAAAATCACGTAGCCACTAAATGCAGTCTAAGAAAATTCTATAACCAAGGAAATGATATAAAATTATGTGATAGTGGTCAAGTGCTACCATAATGCCTTTTGTTGAGTCCTTATTTCCTTAATTATTTCCTTCTTGCCTAAGCTCAACCTAGCCCTGAAGTCCTCTGGCTTAAAAAATGACACAATCCCCTTTGAAACATTGCTCACTTAAGGCAGAAGAGTAATTCCCCCTGCTTGCAATGCCAATTTATTTTTAGGTTTGGAGCCTCGTTCCCTAAATCCAGTCTGACACAGTGTATGCTGCGCAGGGTGGCCGGGGATCTGTTCTGCATGACGGGCGAGGCAGACCTCCTCCAAACCCACATTCCTCTGGTTATGTTGCTCATATCAGCCCCTAAAATGATTGTTCACCTGTTGAAACGACATCTTTGGGATCTGCACCTGCCTGGGTGGTGTTTCCCGACCCCATTCAGAATTTCTCCATCTGAAATCCATTATCCCCAGCCAGATGGGAAGGATTCAGAAGGCACTGTTTTCCTTGTAACAGACTGTACATGAAACACTCCTAAAGGTTATGCAATTCCCTAACACAGTAATTATAGATTGAGCTAAATAATAGAGGAGCAGAGAGGGTTTTTGTGGATCTAATTGCCTGGCTGCTCCAGCCTCTCCTGCTAACTGCAGGCATCCGAGGAAATTGGGAAACCAGCTGTGACAGCCAACAAAAGGCAGCGCATTCCCTCAGAGCTGGCATCAGTTTCAGCCTCCACTTCTGTGGAATCCACACCCCAACGCTGTGCATGCCTTGGGAAGGTGGATCCTGGGAATGTGCTTTTCCTGTGGCACTGCTGGTGTCCTCCTGAGCAGCCCCTGCAGTTTATTCCACAGTTCTGGGCCATGCTGCACCTTGTCCCTGCACAGGCTGTGTGGCTCAAGAGATGGCGTGGGGACAAGATGTGTGGTGGTGGAAGTTCTCCTGGCACAGGGCGCTTCCCAGAGCTGTCCTGCCATGCTGCTCCCACATTCCCTTTGAGCTCTGCCATTCCCAGTGCCTCCCAGGCTCCACATTCACAGCAGGTTGCTCCCATTCTTTGCTTTGCTGCTTGCCTCTCCTGTTAAATCACATGTTTAACATCAGGGATGGGTTTGCTCCCTCTGAGGGGGATCCCTGCCCCAAGTATGCAGATTCCCTGTGTCTTCCTGAGCTGGGGCAGTGCCCAGCTCTGGCTCCTCCCTGTGCCACTGCCTTATGCCCTCGCTGCCACCCCGCTCCTGCTCTTTTGCACGCATTCTTTGTGTAACAAGCTGGACACTGAAAGCCCCATCTCCAAATATTGGGGGCAATCCACAAGGACACTCTGCCATTTACAAAAAAAAAAAAAAAAAAAAAAAAAAAGGGAAAAGGAACTAACTTGCACAGTTTTCATAAGGGAAATATGAGATATGTACCTTCAATATTTTGATTGTATCGATTAACTCTTGAATGTGGCGCTGGTTTTGACGTGCACTATTGTCCCTGTTGCATAGGATCTAATTTAAAATTGCACTGTACAGCGTTTTTTGGTGTCTCATGTGTGCTTTGCTAAAGCCTTGGGCAGTGCTGTCGTCGTGTGAGGGGTGAGGTTTCTGCCAGCACTGCCTGTGTCCTGCCACAGCAGCACTGTGTGACATGTGTCTGTTCACTACTGCCCCTTCAAGTGATGGGCGCACTGCTGGCCCAACATCTGGGACTGCTCTTTGGACTTGGCTGCTGCATCAGTCTTTGAATTTTTTTTTCCTGTACAATTTGAAATGCCAGGGCTGGGAGTTGTGTGCTGGTGTTAGGTATTTGCTGTCTGTGTACAGAATCCCAGCTGCTGCTGCTGCTGCTGCTGTGTGAAATTTATTGCAAACAACAACAAAAAAAGTAACAAAACAGAGGAAAAAGAAGATGATGGCTCAAGGTTCAGCCATTTGGGGGGAACAAAACAGATACAAAGTGGCTGTAAACTGTGCTGTAGATATGTTGAGAGCATAGTAGATGTGTCTGTTTAAATTAAAACCTTGAAGACTAAACAGTTCTTTAATTACACTGCTGAATCTTCTTTATTACTGTGTCCTTTGCTTCCCACAGGAGGGATGTGGGTGGGTGCGACTTGGATTAAGCTTTTGCTTGAAATTTCAGCTCTTTTCAGCTCAATTGTGTTTTATTTTACAGCTGAACAGGCCCTGTGGTGGCAGAAGGGGCATGGAAGGAGAAGGGTGAGACCCTTGAGGCTGTCGGGGGCTTGCAGAGCTCTGCTGCAATGGCTTTGGGCTTTGGACAAGCAGCTCTGATGAACTGTTTGATTAGCCAAGGTTTTATCCTGGTATTGATCTTTTTATCCTGGTATTGATCTCTCCAAAGGAAGAAGGGCAGGGGTGTTCACCAGGAGAGGGGTTTGGAGTGGAGCAAAGCCTTGCAAGGAGGTGGAAGGTGAATGGACAAGGGGAAGTGGTTTTAAACAAAAACAGGAGAGATTTAGATGAGATATTGAGAATAAATTCTTCCCAGTGAGGGTGGGGAGGCCCTGGCACAGGTTACCCAGAGAAGCTGTGGCTGCCCCTGGATCCCTGGAAGTGTCCAAGGCCAGGCTGGACAGGGCTTGGAGCAACCTGGGATGGTGGAATATGTCCCTGCCCATGGCAGGAAGGTGGAATGGGATGATCTCCAAGGTCCCTTCCAACCCAACCCACCCTGTGACTCTGAGGTCCATCAGTGCCTGGGCTCATGGTTGTTGATTTTAAGGCAGGGGGGTGCATTGGTGCCAGGGGACGGAACACAGAAAGGACAAACAGCTCCTGGGAAATGGAGGCTGGGAACTCCTGGATCATTCCTGGCTGGTGAGTCAAGAGCCTGGGAACTACTGGTCCATCTGTATCACTGTGGTCTCTGCAGCTCCTTGGGGAAGGTGATGAGTTTTTGTGGCTTTTGGGGTTGGAACAGATGGAGGCTGGGGGTGTTTGTGCAGCCCATGAGATAACACAGGGATGGGTGCTGAAGGTTTTGATGTGAAAAGATTGATACTCAGCCACTATTTGTGCAAAACATCCCAGCTGAAATAGAGTAAGTCTATTTTAAAGTATTTTCAGCAGTGGTCAGGCATCTGATTTGGGTTAAACTTGATTTTTGGCACGGTGGGGGAAGAAAATAACTAAAGAATCATGGAACGGTTTGGGTTGGAAGGGACCTTAAAGCTCATCCTGTTCCAGCCCCTGCCATGGGCAGGGACACCTTCCATTATCCCAGGTCGATCCAAGCCCTGTCCAGCCTGGCCTTGGACACTTCCAGGGATGGGGAATCCATCTGAACAAGTGTTGAAATTTTTCTTTAACCTTTTCTTGAGTCTGTTGGACTTTTCTCTTGGAAATCCCAAGTGTTTTTGCTCAGTGCCATTGTAGGAGTCTCTTCCATGCCGCCCATTTTTCCTGCCGAGCAGTGAGAGGGGAAACAATGAGGAGGAATTCCCATTGCTCTGGATGGAACTGGGGGTGCTGGGCTGTGCTGGGCTGCTCACAGCTTCCCCTGCCATGGAAATGTCATCACAAGCCCGAAAAAAGCCCATCACAAAAGCCCCTGGCATTTGTCGTTCAGAGCTGAGCTGATGATCCTCTGATGTTCTCATGGGAGGGTGTTGCTGATGGCTTTGGATGCTTTACCTGATGCTGCAGGTCAGCTCATGGAGGGTTTGCTCTTAAAGCTCCAAATCTGCTCCCTCAGGATCTCAAAATACTGGCAGACAACCTGGGCACTGCACAGATGTAGTTACACCACGAAAAACCACAGTGTAGTCGCTAAAATAATGTTTTTTATAGCTTGGGCAGTCGGTTGTAACCATTTACATGACCAGTTTGCACATTCCAGTTGCTTCTGTTTGGAGGACGGTTTCAGGTTTGAAAGGTGGAGCCTGTGGTCACTGTGAAGGAAAAAGGCTCCTTTGGCAAGTGGCTCATTCAAAGGTACAAGAGATAAAAGAAATCAGCAGATTTCTGCTGATTTTCCTGCTGTTCTTTCCTGACATGGTAGACATTTGTTGACATGCCCCAGCAAGGCAAGTGCAGCATTTCTACAGGGAATTTTCTGGCTTTGGCTTGTAAGTGCCTGGTGGAACAAAAGAAAACCTTTATGGCAGGAATAAAGGTTGTTCCAGTGTTTGGGTTGGTTTGAGGTTTTTTTTTGTTTTGTTTTGTTTTGGGGGTTTTTTGGGTTAGGTTTTTTTTGGGGGGGGGGGTTTGTTGTTTTTGGGGGGTGTTTTTTGGTGGGGTTTTGTTTTGTTTTGTTTGGTTGGTTTGAGTTTTTGTTTGGGGTTTTTTTGGCTTTTTTTGTTGCGTTTTTTTGGTTTTTTGTTGTTTTTTTTTTATAGAGAACTACTTAGCTTGTCTGTACTGTACTCCATTTTTGGGGGTCCAACTAGAACACTCCCAGGAATGGGGCAGACACGTCCATCAGTTGTTTTGGGGACCAAGCAGCAATGTGTACTACAGTGGGGTAAATACAGGGCTCTGGTCTCTACATTTCCCTCAGTTATGGAATAAAAACAAAAAAAAACCCACAAACCTGTGCCTTACCGGGAAAACGTTTTTTCTTGCAGAGATCCTTAAAGGACACTTCTGCAACATCAAGCACATGGAGTGTCCTGGCTGTGCTGCCAGCAGTTGGCAACACTGTCGTTTCACAATGGGGAGGGCTGTGGCAATCCTGAATTAAAATCCTCTTCTGCTTTCCTCCGCCTCTTTTTCCTCCTCACTTGTGCTGGTCCAGCTGTTTGTGATTCCACGTGGCACAAGGGACTGGAGAAATGCATGGAAAAGTGACACAGCCAGGAGGGAAGAGCCCTGCAGGCTGAGTCAGCAGCTGGGGTGTTAAACGTGGCATCATGCTTGTAGTAAATTAAGTCACAGGGAGGATTTCTAAGGTGAAAAGCCACGTGGAGCAGCTGGAGAGAGTCCAGGGGAAACTATGGAGCTGCTCCAAGGGCTGGAGCCCCTCTGCTCTGGAGCTGGGCTGGGAGAGCTGGGGGTGTTCACCTGGAGAAGAAAAGGATCCAGGAACACCTCAGAGCCCCTTCCAGAGCCTAAAGGGGCTCCAGGAGAGCTGGAGAGGGACTTGGGACAAGGGATGGAGGGACAGGACACAGAGAATCGCTTCCCAGTGCCAGAGGGCAGGGATAGGTGGGATATTGGGAAGGAATTCTTGGCTATGAGGGTGCTGAGGCCCTGGTACAGGTTTCCCAAAGAAGCTGTGAGCTAAAAGCAGGAGAGGAGAGCAGACACACCTCGATCCTTTCCCCACTGCCACGTTACAGGAACCCTGCACTGAACACCTCTGGGACTGTCAGAGGGACTAAAGGCAGCTGCTCTGCACCAATCCCTCACTTTGGGCAGAGCCTTGTCCCCTGCAGAGCAGGGAACCAAAGAGACAACACATCCCTGATGTGTCTCCACGTATCCTGAAGGGCTGGGAAGAGCCCCTTGCCCTGAGCCCTCCAAGCACAGTGGGCGGTGAGGGTTTGCAGGTTCAGCAGGGCAGAGGGCAGAGGAGGAGAGCACAAAACCCCCGTGTGTGGGAGGGAGATCAAGCCCCAGGCTCTGGGAGAGGCTGCTGCAGCAGCTTGGAAGGAGCAGCACTTCTGGATGTGGATCCATGGCAAGGGAGAGAAAGAAGGCGGTGGTGGAGAGTGGGGACAGTGACAGGAGCACTTGTGGAGCTCCTGGAGCAATGGCACCATGCTGCCTCTGAGGGGAAGAATGTTGGAATGTCTCCTGCTTTCCTCCCCTTGATTTGTATTTCCAGTATTCCCCCATTTTTCTGAACCTCAGGCTGGCTTTTTATGTTTGCAGTCCTTTGGACATGGATTTATATTTAAAAAATACACAAAAATCAGGCAACAAACCAACCCACAAAACCTTAAAATCCAGATAACATGAAACATAACATACAAACTCCTCAGTAGCCTGTGACCCTCCCTCTCTCCTTGGAGCATTTTTGGAGGCATCTGTTGATATGCATGGAAATTCTGTGAGCAGGGTCGGAACAGGCTGCCCAAGGAAGCAGTGGAATCATTACCCTTGGAAGTATTCCAAAGGGGTGTGGATGTGTCACTTGGGGACGTGGTTTAGTGGTGGATTTGGCCCTGCTGGGGAATGGTTGGACTTGATGATCTTAAAGGGCTTTTCCAGTTTAAATAATCTGAGTACGCACACAGGTGAGGACTGTCGCAGAATCACAGGATGGCTTGGGTGGGAAGGGACAATAAAGATCATCTGGTTCCACCCCCTGCCATGGACAGGGACGCTTTCCACTGTCCCAGGTTGCTCAAAGCCCTGCCCAACCTGACCAAGTGAGCTGCAAGTCTGTGCTGCCCACAGAGAAAGACACCCAAGGGGTCTTTGCTGCCCACAGAGCGGTTCATCAGGCAGGAGTGTCGGCCTCAGCTGTTGTTGGAACGGAGTCTCCACACTGCTCAGATGCCATTACCCCACTGGGGTGGAGTTTTCTCCCCTTTTGGATTTTCTGCCTTCCCACGTTGATGTTTTTCTCCTTGTCCCCTTGAGCTGCTGCCTGTCACATCCTGAGAATCCAGCCTCTGTCCTTGGTTTTACCTTTCTTATCTCACAGGGCTCTGTGCTCTTTCTCACAAGCTGGCAGCCTTCTTGGCTCAGGGAGGAGGGTTTCAAGCTGGGCTGTATCTGGGAGGCCTTGGATTGCAGCTGGACTTGGAGGATCAGGCAGTTCAGGGCCAGCTTTGCTGGAAGCTCCATTTTGCTGATTTTGCGCCAGTTTAGTGCTCCAGGTGCTTGGCTCAGTGCTGGAGGAGAGAACTGGTTCATGGAATCACTCCTGCTTCCCTGTCAGTCTGGGGGCTCTTCCATCATCTCTCTCTGGGAGAGCTTTACTTTGTGTCCAGGGAAGGGAACGGAGCTGGGGAAGGGGCTGGAGCACCAGGAGTGGCTGAGGGAGCTGGGAAAGGGGCTCAGCCTGGAGAAAAGCAGGCTCATGGGGGACCTGCACAACTCCCTGACAGGAGGGGACAGCCAGGGGGTCAGGCTCTGCTCCCAGGGAACAGGGACAGGAGGAGAGGGAACAGCCTCAAGCTGCACCAGGAGAGGTTGAGGTTGGACATCAGGAGGAATTTCTCCATGAAAAGGGTGGTCAGGCATAGGAATGGGCTGCCCAGGGAGGTTTGGAGTCCCCAGCCCTGGAGGTGTCCAAGGAATGACTGGATGTGACACGCAGTGCTCTGGGCTGGTGACATGGTTGGACTCGATGATCCTGGATGCCTTTTCCAGCCTAAATAATTCTGTGATTTACATTGAGTCAAGTGATCAGACACAGTGAAAACACCAGTGGTCTGTGCACTCCCCTTCCTGAGCAGAAAAATCCCTTTTGTTCAACTGCTCGTCTGTGTCAGGGCTCTGAGAACAACAGGATCTTCCCTTGTTCCCTCTGCAGAATTCCAGGTGAGCTCTGTTTGCCCTCCCTGCAAGGCTGGATCCACGGTGAGAGCAGCCATGGAGCTGTGCTGGAGGCTCTTGCTTTCCTTCCCTTTGGTGCGGACTCCTCAGGCTGGAGCAGGGATTGCTGAGATCATGCTGTGATTCAGGTCCAAGGTACACTGGCATGGAATCACAGGACGGGGAAGGTTGGAAAGGACCACAGGAATCATTTCACTGTAAGAAATTCTTCCCTGTGAGGGTGGGGAGGCCCTGGCACAGGTTGCCCAGAGAAGCTGTGGCTACCCCTGGATCCCTGGAAGTGTCCAAGGCCAGGTTGGGCAGGGCTTGAAGCAACCTGGGATAGTGGAAGGTGTCCCTGCCCATGGCAGGAGGTGGAATGTGATGATCTTCAATGTCCATTCCAACCCAAACCCTTCCATGATTCCATGTAGTCCAGCCTGGCTGCTAGTGGCTCTGAGATACCACACGGGATACAAGGACCCTTTAATTTGAGCCTTTTTTTGGAAGCTCCTGCTCAGTCTGTAGCAGGTGGATCAATTCTGCTGATGCTCCCACATCTTTGCCTCCCCAGGGACTTTAAATGAGTTTTTTTCCCAGGCTCTGCACTGGAACAAGAGGATTCTTTGTGTTTCTTTTCCTCCTGGAGCTTTCCCTCTTTTCAAGAGAGACATCTGCTCTGGTCAATGGTACTTAACAGGCCTTTCAAACTCAATTAGGCACTGAGAGCCGGGAGCTAAGAGCTCTCAGCTTCCAGCAAAGGATTTTCCCCTCTGCAGCTCCCATAATACCATGATTTTCCAAGATTTTTTAATAACTGGCCATTTGTTTTGTGTCTGGAATGCTTGGAAAGAACGGCCATTCCCGCTTTGTTTCCTGTCTGAACAATTTCATTCAGCATTTTTTAAGAGGGGAAAAAAAAAAAAAAACAAACCTAAAAAAAAAGAAATAGTCTGTGCCCCAACCCTGAACTGACTCAAATATCAGATGCACAACAAACATATGGGATTTTTTATTATTATTCTTACTTTTTTTAGGCTTGACAACAAAACCATTCCTGCATTTAAAACTCGAGTGTGTTTCCGCTTTGTGGAGGTGCACGTCAGGGCACAGGGGTTTTTCTGGGGTCTCCTCCTGCCCGGGAGCTGTGCCTGTGTCCTGCCCAGCCAGGCAGGAGGGATGGGATCAATCCCTGTCAGATGTGATTGGCTCTGCCTCTGATCTCCAAGCCCAGGGATATCTGTGTGTGCACTGCAGAGTTGGATTTTGCTTAGCAGAGCTCTGGGAAAGGTCTTCCCCTCCCAGGAAACTGCTTTAATGTTCATCTTTGTTCTGAATGAAAATGATGACCTAAATATATCTATTTATTTGTGTGACTTTTTTTTCTTGATTTAGTTAAGCTCCTCCGAGTTTTTTCCTGTGCCTTTAACAAAAGCATTTTAATATTTCAGGATTCCTTTTTGGGCTGCTGAGCTAAAGGTTCCAGCTCATTGAGCTGTGTGCTCACAGGGGCCTGGGATATTTTACGTGTCACATTTTCATGCTCTGGGCTCCTTCTCAAGAGCTTCCAGGGGACACTGAGCTGAGCAGGCGTGTAAGGAGGACCAGGCTGGTCAGAGCAAAGGCACCAGCACCTCCATGCTTGGTCTCCAGCATCCATAATCCGTGGATATTGAAGGAGGAAATGTAGGGAATGGCACCAGAGGAACCTGGTCTGGTGGGAGTTGTCTCTGTCCCTGGGGGTGGAACGAGGTGAGGTTTAAGGTCCTTTCCAAGCCAAACCATTCCAGGATTCCAGGGATTTCCCATACTCCAGTGATTTCTGATTTTAAGACAGAATTATTTAGGCAAAACCCCCTTTCTTTCCCCAAGGACAATTTTTTCTTTGCTGAGATTGCTCTTTTTGCGGATGGAAAATTCCCAAGCCGTGTGAGTTGGCAAGCTCTGGCTTTCAGCTAAAGCAGATGCCGATGTATGTTTATATCCTTCTCCAACAAAAACTGTGGATAAATCAAGAGCTGAAGGCAGGAGGCATTTCCCTTCCTCATTCCAACAGTCCTCATGTTGCCAGTGGTGGGGGGGGCGGGAGGAAAAATGTCAATTACAGTTCGGTCTGCAGGAATATGACAGCAAAATTTAATGAAATATAATTCCAGCTCTCTCACCTGCCCTACAGGGCACTTCCCCATAAATTCAGGAAGAATTTTTTCATGGAAAGGGTTGTTGAGCAGTGGAAGGGGCAGCCCAGGGAGGTGGTGGAGTCCCCATCCCTGGAGGTGCCCAAGGAAGGTGGCACTCAGTGCTCTGGGCTGGTGACAAGGTGGGGATGGGTCACAGGTTGGACTCCATGGTCTCAAAGGTCTTTTCTAGCCTTAATGATTCTATGAAATGAAGAAAGATTCAGAAAAGTTGACCTGCAGCACCCACTGCCTGAGAAATGTCTGAGTAAATAACCTGCCTTTATTTCGAGCAGAGGACTATTAAACTTCAAGAGCAAAGCCTGCAGCCTCATCATGCTAAAATCAGTGATTATCTAATAACACTGGATGGAAAAAGGAATTCTCCGAAGCCTTTGCCTCTCCCTGGCTTGTAACACGATGCCTAATTCCCTCCAGCCAAGCCAAGGAATTCTTAAGCTGATTTTTCAGTCCTGCTGTGGCTGCTCTGCTCCTGCACAGCTGTGAGAGGCTGGGGAGGCTGTGGGAAAGGTGCTGCCTGTTCCTGGAGGCATCCAGAATGCTCCCAGCACTTGATAAATGACTTTACAGCTGTGGTAGCAGCTCTGTTTTGCAGGGGTGGCCGGTTTAGATTTCATTTTAAATGCCTCTCAACTTCTCTGCCCCGAAGTCTCTCCCCGATGTCTTCTGCCAAAAGTCGGCTTTATTTTAGAGTGTTTTTTTGAGGTGAATTGAACAAAGGGCTTGGGGGGGTGAGAGGTTTAGGTCTGTGAGACCTCGCAGATTTCATGGAATGCAGGGATATGTTTTTAGCAAGTTTTCTCAGGTTGGGTCATTACATTCTTCAAGCCAAATGAAATCCAGTGGTTCTCTGGACCATTAGGAATTACAGACTTCCAGGACTTGAAGGGGGCTCCAAGAAGGCTGGAGAGGGACTTTCACAAGGGCATGGAGTGATAGAACAAAGGGGAATGGACTTAAAATGAAAGAAAGGTGACTCAGATGACATATTGGGGAAAAATGTCTTGGCTGTGAGGCCCTGGTACAGGTTTCTCAGAGAAGCTGTGGCTGCCCTGTCCCTGGAAATATTCAAGGCCAGGTTCAATGGGACTTGGAGCAACCTGGAATAGTGCAAGGTGTCCCTGCCCATGGTAGGCAGTGAAACTGGAGGGGTTTTAAGGTCTCTTCAAACCTGAATCATTCTGTGATTCCCCACTGAGCAGTTGTGTCTCTATTCCCACATTTCACAGGGATTGAGCCCCTGACAGGGAAGCTTTATGCAACATTATCAGATGAAACCTGAATCCTCTTCATAAACTATTTATTCTCCAAAGTCTCATTAACAAATGTGCTCAGTAAAGTGGTTTTTCACTTGTCACAGGGTTTGTTTTTTGGTTTTTTTTTTCTCCACCTTATTCCTGGCAGAAAATTACCCCAATGATCATCACCTCCATTTCTCAGTGAACTCTTTTCTGAGTATTCAGTGTTTCAAGGCTGATTCCTGGTGTTCTGTGGGTTTCCATCTCTTGGACAGATGGAGGTGAATCACAGAATACCCCACAAGGATCCCTCCCAATTCCAAAGGAGGGTAGTGATCTCCTGTTGTTCTTTGTGGTGTGCGATAAACTTAGTGTGAGGCTTTGTCTGGATTTTTAAACAGTTTGGTTTTCTCAGAGTATATTCCTTAACCCTTATTTTGCAACATCAGCCTCAGACCCCTGAATGAACTTGTTTCCACAACGGTTTGTGTTGTTCCAAAGGACACAGACCTTTGGGAAAGCAGGCCAGAACTTAGCAGCCAGGGAAGGCTTACAGTAAGTGAACTCTCTTCTGCCTGCCTGAGAGTGTTTGATGTGCTGCTTCTGCTTAGTCTGGTAACTCATCCTCATCATTATCAGGACAAATTATGCACCTTCTTTCCACAGCCTGCTTGAAATGAATTCCTGTGTGGAAACTTGTGCTGTCAGGGCCAGTAAGGAAGGAGGAAAAATGGATTCTGTTTACACTCCAGACACTGTTAGCAGATCCAGCTCTGCAATAGCAGCTGCTGAGGGTTTATAATGTTTCCCTTCTGCCTTTGTTTCAGCCTGTGGTTACTCATGTTTGTTTCAGGGTGAATGGTTTTGGCTTTTTATGACCAAGCTGTGAAGGGCAGAAAGATTCCTTGGGTTGTTTCTGCTGAGACACTTCCATGTGATTTTCCCAATGTGCTATAGGAGCCCTGCTGGAAAACTGGGAAATCGTCACAGACTGGTTTGGGTTGGAAAGACCTTCAAGCTCATCCACTTCCAGCCCCTGCCATGGGCAGGGACACCTTCCAGGTTGCTCAGAGCCCTGTCCAACCTGGCCTTGTCAGCAGAAGAGAATTGAAGGTCATTTTAAATTACAGCACTGCCCCTTGTGAGCCCCCTGTATCCACTCCAAGTTATGAAATTCCTGCTTAAGGGCAAGTGACAACTGCTGTGTTTTCTTTAGCAGGATCAGGACCTCTCTGCAGGCAGATGTTCACGAAGGATGAGCCCTAGGGCCTGATTTTTTTTCCTCAAAAATCCCTCCTTTCCCTCACCCATCTCAAATCATTGCTATATTTGTGATGCACCTTTCATCCCTTCTGTTTGCTGAGATGTGAGGCTTCAAGGGAGTGGATGAAGGGCTAATACAGGAAAGCCTTCAGGGAACAATGGGAGCTGCTTCCCTCCCCAAAATAATAATGTATCTGTCTGGGCTCCAGGAATTCCTCCTGGCTGGTTGCACTGCAGGCTGGGGCTTCTTCACAGCTGTGCAACCTCAGAACTTGTATCCCTGAGCTCTTTATACATTCCCAGCATAAACAACTCCTTATTTTATGTCTTTACTGGAGAGGCAGCAAGCCAAGGGGAGAGATTCAGGTGCTGAATCTGAAGAGGGGAGGTTTGTGAGCCTCTCTCTCTGCCCTGAGACAGGATCCACAGAACACACATCTCTGCTGATGGTTCTTACCTGACCGGCTCTTAAATCTCTCAGCAACACAAACTTCCCCTGCCCCAAGTGATCTTTTCCAGGACTTCCTTACAGCTAAAGGTTTGTCCTAAGGACTAATCTAGCTACTATTGATTTATTTGGAGGTTTTTCTTGTAGTGATGATGGTGCTTTGTGCTGTAAGATTGGCTCCTTGTCCCCCTCAGCCACTTCTGCTCTTCACAGGTATATTTTCTTCCCCTTTCCCTCCCTTTTTCTTTAAATTTTTTAATTTTTTTTTTTAAATATAATTCTTGTTGCTGTGGGCTGTCCTTAATTGTGTTTCATCTGTCTTTAACACCTGGATGTGCCCTGGTCTCATTAACAAGGTGGGAGTTGGTCACAGGTTGGACTCTGTGATCTTGAAGGTCTTTTCCAACATTAATGACTCGGTGAGTGTAAAACCGATCACCATGAGGGTGAAAATTAAAAGTGTGGATATAAAAGAAACCAGATCGTTTATCTGTCATCAGTGCATGAGCAGTACTGGGGTGTCTGCTGAGGGAAGATCCTTGCAGGATTGTTGCCCCGCGGTCACAGGAAATAAAAAGTTACTTTTAAGAAAGCAGCAGCACAGAAGCATCTGGGGAGCACTGAGGGTTTGATCCTGGTCCACTATGGTGCAAGATGCCACCAGGTCCCTTTGCACAAGGAAATGTGGCTGCAGTCACTGCTGTTCTTAGGCTGTGAGCACCCAGCAGGAGTTAACCCTGCTGAGAGGCTCCTTTCAGGCAGGGATCTCACACCCAGAGTGGAACAGCCAGGTGGAAGACGCCACAAGCAAAGACTTCCCTCCTTCCCAGCCTACCTGGAGGGGGAACACCTGTGTTTTCCCTTTGCAGGAGCTCACAGGGAGGGGAACGATGCCAGGAGAATGTGTTAAAAAACAAGGCATCTGTGGCTCACACTGTGCCTTCACCCCTCATAAAAATAAAAAAAATAAAAAAAAAAAAAAGCAAATCTAATTGAACCAAAGATCATTAAGTGTGTTCTTTTAATTAAAAAGAACGGCTTCTAAATAAAATTTTCCCTTTTTCCCTTCTCCAAGCAGGCAGCAATGCAGTGTGACACACATGTTTGGGTGTAAAAGTGACGCTTTCACTCACAGAGGGAAGATGAGACCTGACTGTGATCAGTGTGAGGTTGTCCTGTGCTGCCAACACGATGTGACACCTCCCTGTGCCTGGGCACAGCCCGTGTCACATCTGCTGGCCATGACGAGCGTCAGGGTCAAACCAGTTCAGCACCACAGGGAGTAGATGTTTTTTCTTTTCACATTCTATGTGGCTGAGCTGCCACCGAGGCCCAGCTCAGTGTCTCTCCTCGGTGACACTTGATGGCTGCTGTGACACATGTGGACACAGCAGGAGATCCTTTCAGGAACTGAAACTTTGCTTGGGTCTGAGGGACCCAAGAGAGCCACACAAAATCCAGGCAAAATTCCACTTCCTTACTAATCTATCTCTGGGCAGCAGCAAAGGCTTGTGGAAAAACCACAGGAAAATGACCTGGTATGGTTTTGTGGGCCCCCCTTGCAATGGGGAACCTGGAGAGTGCATTCTCCTTCAGGAACTGTAGTGATAAGACAAGGAGTAATTGGGTCAAACTGAAAGAAGAGAAATTTAGGTGAGATATATGGAGAAAATTCTTCCCTGTGAGGGTGGGGAGGCCCTGGCACAGGCCAGTGGAGCTGTTGTTGCCCCTGCATCCCTGGAAGTGTCCAAGGCCAGGCCAGCAGGGCTTGGAGCAACCCGGGATAGTGGAAAGTGTCCCAGCCTGTGGAACAAGATGAGCTTTAAGATCCCTTCCCACCTAAACCATTCCATGATTCTAAGAACTGTGGTGGATCCCTGCCCTTCTCAAGTGACCACAGCTCAGTGGGGCTCTCCAGGTTTACCCAAGTGGGGGATCTGGTCCAGGAATTATCTGCTGCCACCTTTCCTGTGTGGCCTGGGAGCAGTTCCTGCTGGAAACCTCCAGCTGTTCTCTCTGCTTCCCGTGTCTGGTTCCATCCATGTGCTCGAGGGCTGTTGTGCAGCATCCACATTCCTGGTCAGGACTGCAGCTCATCCCAGGTTGGGCCAGGTTGGAAAGGATGTCCCAGGTTGGAGGTCATCTGGTGCTACCTCTCTGCTCCAGCAGGGCCACCCCAGAGCACGGGGGACAGGATTGTGTCCAGTTCATTCTGGAATATCTCAAGTGAGGAGACTCCAGACCCTCTCTGGACAATCTGTTCAGTGCTCGGTCACTGCACAGGGAAAAAGTTTTCCTCGTATCCAGGTGGAACTTCCTGGGCACCAGTTCCTGCCCATTCCTTTTCTCCTATTGCTGGGCCCCCTGGAGCAGAGCCTGGTCCCTGCTCTGAGCCCTCCCTGCAGACAGAGACAGGGAAGACATCCCCTAAGGAATAAATAAAGTATTGGACATTTGCCTTTTTTATGTGGAGGAAGATGAAAAAGCAAAGCTGGAGGGTGTTTCAGCTGTCTTCCCCACTGTGAACAGTTTAAGACCTGTTTATGGGCAGAAATTAGGCAAGATGGGAATACCATTATCGCCAGAACACCGTGAAATTCAACAGCCTTCAGAAAAGATAAGCAGTGTTTCAAAAAATGTTTAAATGCGAACTCAGCGTCAAAGGAGGAGGTTGGTTTACCTTCAGCAGCACCTTCAAATACAAAGTGCTGCTCAGAGGGAGGGTAAACAAGACTGAAGTGCAAGTAGTTTTTAAAATAGAGGCTGATAAGCTGAACACCGCATAAAAATGACTCCGTTGTGTGAATAACAATCAAGTGGGTCCAGCAAACAGAAATGACCCGTGCTTCACGAAAGTGCTTCCCTGCACTTGGCTCCCTCGTGGCTCAATGCCCTCCTTATAATAAACGGCCTTGAAAAACAGCATTTTTAGAGAGAGAGGTTGGTTTGCTGAGCTCCTCCTCTGCTCCTTGCTGTACTGAGGCAGGAATTGCTCATCACTCAGGGAACCCAACTCAGAACATAAAAGCAACACCAGCAAATCAAGGTAAAATCCTCCTATCCCTTTGGTTCCAGCAGCAGTTTTTTTCCCCACAGTGCTCTCACAGACTCTGGGACCTAAAGCTGAAGGACTTTCTGAACCAGACACTGTCACTGCACATACAGATTTACAGTCACTCATCATTATTGTTCTTCTCCTCCACAAAGTCACACATGTGCTTTAGAAACTCAGGTAAGCTTGTGCCGTCCACACTGGATAATATCTCTGCTCCATCTCTAATTTTGTGCCCTCTAATTACGTGTAGCTAAGCTATTACATAACAATCCTGACTTGTCTGCCAAGGGGTGGAATTCGTAAGCAGGAGGGAATGGGGGGCGGGGGGAAATGGCTTATAAACACCTCTGTGGCAAGATAATCTTATCTCAAAGCCTTTGTTCTTCAGAATTGCTCAGGGAGTTAATGTTTGTGGTTGTGAAAGATAGATGTGTTTGGAATAGGGGGGGGGGGGGGGAAGTAATAACGTTGTTTGCTGGAGGTACAGTTCAGCAGAAGGAATCCAGAGGAGAAGGATCTGGAAGCTCTTTGTACAAATGCTGCTGGGAATGAGAAGACTTGTCAGGATCAGCTCAGGGAAAGGAGGATTTGATCAGCTTCTGTATGAAGGGTTGCTGGATCAAATTGAGAGATCAAATCACTGGTCCATCAAACATGGAATTCTGTCTGCCAGCAGTTTGTCACTTTGTCCTCCAGACGACATCCCACTGTCCCACACCCTCCCAGTGCTCCCCTGGAGAAGGGCAACGACACACAAGCCTGTCCTGTGAGCAGCTCCTTGTGCTGCCAGAAGTCACCCACTCCCTCAGTCAGGAACAGCAGGAGAACCTGGATGGTCCTTAAGGTCCCTTCCAGCTCTAATAATCCCAAGATTCTATGATTCCATCTTTGATTTAGGAGTGGGATTCCCACATTAAGCCCTGCTTCCGAGGCTGAAAAACCCCATCACACCAGGACTCTGCTTGGAGATTTAGAAAGTGTGATCAGATTTAACTCCAAATACTTTGCACAAACTGCTCCAGGCCCTCTAATCCCTCCTGCTTGCTCACTAAGAACTCGCTTAAGAACTTCCTGCTTCATGCAGCTTTACTGGATGTCTAAGAAATCGGGCAGTGCCTGGACTGCACCAAACCATGACGTGTTTCTGGATTTCTGCAGTTGGGACCAAGTAAGGCCCCTCTTTAGAAGGATTCTTGGCTGGGAAATGTGCAACTTTGTCCTTGCTCCCTCCATAGCATCTTGGGATGGAAGAGACATTAAAGCCCATCCAGTTCTAACCCCCTGCCATGGGCAGGGACACCTTCCACTACCCCAGGTTGCTCCAAGCCCTGTCCAGCCCAGCCTTGGACACTTCCAGGGTTGGGGCAGCTACAGCTTTCCTGTCAGGCTACCAGTTGGAGCTGCAGGGGCTTCAAATGAAGAATAATTCCCCAGAAAGAAAAAACGAAAAGGTAGAATTTGCAAGGAAGAAGCACAGCTCCAAAACCTCAGCAGAAATAGCTCTGAAGGACACGGTAAAATGCAGGACTGTATTTGTCACCTCACAGGGCACATTCCTGTGTTTGAGATCCAAAACCACTGAACCTGGGTTCATAATCCACCATACATTCAGCTTTTCTTCATTCAAGAAGAATGTGCTCATTCCAGCATTTCTGTCCTCTAGAGAACTGTCAAGTTCCCAAACAGCATAAAAAGAAATGTGTCCAATGGAAAGTGCCATCCTATTCCAGTTCAATATACCTGATATCAACAGAATTTTCCCTTTCTATTTAGTTTTCCCTTGTGGAGTCCAGCAGAATCTGGCTGTCAGCCTCACCCCTGTAGGGTCCTTGCTATGGACATGCAGCTCCATCAACATGGCTCCATCTCTTCATGGCCTCCCACTTAAAAAAAAAGTGTTGATAGGATGAGTTTTCTTCTCGGAACAGCTACGCCCATCTCCTGCACACAATCAGCCAGCAGGCTCTGTCCTGTGATATGGTAAAGGCTGCCCAGGAGTTTGATGAGCAGCTGTGAGTGTGGGTGCTGATAGGAGGGTGGATCTCCAGTTTTGAGGCACGATGCCACAACTCCGCTGTGCAGAGAGCACAAACACGGTGATTCCCACAGTCCCTGTCCCAACAAGGAGCTTCTTGGCTGAGCAAATGGTGGTTTCTGCACCCAAGATCAACCAGGTGGCTCATTCTGCTGGGCTGAAACCAGTTAGGACTTGGCCATATACGTGAGACACTGACCTTGATGGGAAAGGGGTAAATATCTCCTTCTGTGGAACTTCTAGGAAACAGTGTAAAACCTAACAGGTCCTGCCCAGCTACTGTGGCCTCAGTAAGAGCGGGAACACTAAAAAACAGAGTCTAAGCAAGGGAGAGTGAGCTTTAGCATGTGTTCATGTAGAACAGCCACTGGATGGATGTGAAGGCAGAAGAAATCCAGAGGTGATTTTTAGCAACTCAAGGATCGTTTGGGTACTGTGTGCTTCTCTGATGTCTGGGCAGTCAAGGAGCTGGTGGCACAGCCTAGGAGAGACAATTGTACCAGTGTGATGGAGAGATGGATGATGAAGGGAGCATCTCCCTTAGGAGGAGAGGCTGAGGGAGCTGGGGCTGTCCAGACTCGGGAAGAGATTCTGAGAGGGGCCCTCAGCCCTGGGTGTCCCTGTGTGCAGGGAGGGCTCAGAGCAGGGGCCAGGCTCTGATCCAGGGGGCTCAGCAATGGCACCACAGGAATGGGCAGGGACTGATCCCAGCACGTTCCGCCTGGACAGGAGGCCGAAGTCCTTCCGTATGCAGTGACCAAGCACTGAACAGATTGTCCAGAGAGGGTCTGGAGTCTCCTCACTGGGGATACTCCAGAATGGTCTGGACACAATCCTGTGCTCTGGGACGGTGGCACCAGCTGACCTCCAGTCATCCTTTCCAACCTGACCCATCCTGGGACTCTGGGAATTGGGAATTAGGGATTCGGGGATTCTGTGACCAGTGCTGTGCTGCTGTACTACAGCTCGGCCGGTGAGTGCTGACCCACAGGAGAGCTGGAGAGGGACTTGGGACGAGAGCATGGAGTGGCAGGAAAAGGGGGAATGGCTTCCCACTGCCAGAGAGCAAGTTGAGATGCGATATGGGGAAGAAATTGTTCCCTGTAAGGGTGGTGAGGCCCTGACACGTTCCCCAGAGAAGCTGCGGCTGCCCCATCCCTGGCAGTGTTCCAGCCCAGGTCGGACAGGGCTCGGAGCAACCGGGGACAGTGGAAGGTGTCTCCGCCCACGGCAGGGGGTGGGATGCGATGAGCCTCAAGCTCCCTCGCCCCCCAGCCCGCTCCGTGTCGCGGCGCCCCCCGCGGCCGGGCGCCGCCCGCCCTCAGCCCCTGTGGGACCGCCGCGCCCCGCCCGCCCCCGCCGCCCCTCACGGCGCGTGACATCACGCCCGTGTGACGTCACCGCCCAATCCCCGGGGCGGCCGCCGCTGACGTCAGCCCCCGGCCCCGGCGCGAGCGGCCCCGGCTGAGGGACGGGGAGGCGGCGGCGGGAGCGCGGGGTGAGTGCGGGACCGGGCCGGGGGGCTGCGGGGCCTCGGGGGGCTTTGGGGGACTGGTTTTAGGAGATTTGGGGTGGCGGGGCCGCCCCGCTCCCGGCGCGACCGAATGAATGAGGTGGGGGAGGGGCGGCTTCCCTCGGCACCGCGCCGTCCGCTCCTCTGGGGACACTTTGGGGATGCTTCGGGGCCGGGGCCGGGCCGGGGGCGGCGGTCGGTGCTCGTGGCACTTTTGTGCCTCACCGCAGACTCGCTGCGGGCCGGGCGGGTTTTGTTCCTGCCCGTCACCCGCACCGGCCCCTTGGCTTCATCAGCGGGGGCTGTGCCGGGTGTAGTGCCGGGGAGTCGGGGAATGGTTGGGGTTGGAAGGGATCTTAGAGATTCATCCAGTTCCAACCCCTGCCATGAGCAGGGATGCCTTCCACTAGACTAGGGTGCTCCAAGTTCAGTCCAGCCTGGCCTTGGACACTTCCAGGGATGGGGCAGCCACAGCTTCCCTGGGCAGCCTGTGCCAGGACCTCACCACCCTCACAGCCAAGAATTCCTTCCCAATATTCTATCTAAACCTACCTTTTTTTTTTTTTTTAATGTTTAAAGCCACTGCCCCTTGTCCTGTCCCTCCATCCCTTGTCCCAAGCCCCTCTCCAGCTCTCCTGGTGCCTCTTTAGGCACTGGAAGGAGCTCTGAGGTCTCCCTGGATCCTTCTCCAGGTGAACACTCCCAGCTCTCCCAGCCTGGCTCCAGAGAAGAGGGGCTGCAGCCCTTGGAGCATCTCCTTGGTCTTCTCTGGACTTGCTCCAGCAGCCCCACTCCTCCTGCTATTGGATCCCAGATCTGGAGCCAGCTCTGCAGGTGGGGTCTTACCTGAGCGGGGCCGAGGGGCACAATCTCCCCCTCCCCTCCTGCCCAGGGCATTCTGGACCTATCTTCCTTACCTGCTCCGGGAGTTTCATGCAGTTCAGCAGCTGCGTAATCTCCCTTTTTTTTTTTTTTTTTTTTATTCTGTTTATTTTTGGTGGCTGAGGTCAGGTTTCCAGCGGGTCCCTCTCGGCTCAGGCTGACGTCTCCTCTTGGCGGGCTTGGCCAGGGGCTCGGCCTCATCCCCGGCCGTGCGTCACCCCTGGGACAGGAGCCCTGCGTGTGTGTCAAGGTTATTTCAGCTGAGCTTGGCCAGCAGCTCCCTGCCAGAGGGAACAGCTCCATCCTGGACACCCTTACACACCCCCCCTGCCAGGGGACACTGACAGAGACTCAATGTCCCAGCCTGGGGGGCTCTTGGAAGCCTGTGATGCATTTGGGCTGTCCAGCTATCCAGGCAGCAGTTACTGGGGTTGAGTTGAGAGTATCCCTTAGTTGTTGCAGCTTGAGTGTTCCCAAATGCCGGGATCTGGTGGAGTTTTCCCCTTGGCAGCACTTGGGCACCTGAGAGGTTTTTCTGTGGGCAGCGTGGCTTGTGCTTCATCTTCTGGATGCCCAAGGAAGGTGCTGTCTTTCTCCTCAAGCTCTTGATACAGTTGGGAAAATCAGAGGAGCTTCCCAGTCCATCAGCAAATCTTCAGGTGTGAAGCAGAAACTGTGGGGTTTGGAGCCAGATGGGATCTGAGAACTTGGAGCTCAGTGTGCTGGTGTGTGGACCATGTTCCCGAGGATGTGGTTGGGAATCTGTGAGATCCTGTGCTCTGCAGAGTCCCTTCATTTTCTTCAAAGGGAGAAGGTTCTTTGGTTTAGCTCCCTGGAGGGGCATCCTGTGGCATCCCAGCAGCTGTGCAGCCCCAGAAATCCTGTGGAAGCTCTGGGGTTTGGTTTGACTTCTCTTTCCTCCCTCTCTCCCATTTTCTTTGAAGCTTGCAGTGGGACTTTCCAGACCAAGCCCATGACTTTCTTATCTTATCACCGTGAGATTCTATTAATAACTATCTTACAAGAACTTCTGGTTTCCATAAACATTTTTGACTTTTATGGGAGCAACAGGTGTTGCTGCTTATGTAACACCTTGGAAACCTCGCAGAGGATCAGCAGCTGGCAGTTCACTCACTGAATGTCTTTTTATGAATGTGTCTTTTTTTTTTTTCTTTATTCCCTCTTTTTCCTCTCCCTGTGCTTTAATCTTCTTACAAACCCCAGAAATTTCCTGCTGTCCTGGAAGATTATTGAACACTGGAACACGTGTTTGCTTTTTTGCTTTCTACTAATCCTTTGCACTGCCACTAATTAGTTTAAACTCTGTCCTTCAGCCGAGGCTGGCTGGTTCTGAGACTTGGAGGAGCTGCTTGTGCACCTTCAGAGCCCTTTCCCTGCCTATCCCAAACTTCAGGCATTTCAAAATCAAGCAGGACAGAACAGTGATATCCCTGGCTGCTGCTGCTGCTGCTGCTCTCACACGCACATTTTTTTTTTTCCTAAGGTGTGGGACAACTCCTACTCTCTGCCAGGTTTTGATTGGCTTTCCAAAGAGGCAGTGTCCTATAAATTGCCTTCTCTGCTCTGCTTCTGCCTTATCACCAGCTGAGGGCCAGGTGAGTACAGGAGAGGGGAAATTCCAGCTGCAATTCCATTGAAATTAGCGTTGATAATTGATTTAAGTTAGTGGGGGTGGGGGAAATAGCTTTGATGTTTCAGGATAAAACTTCCTCATTTTGCTGACAATTTCTGCTATGGGTTGGAGTTGGTAAATGAGATCAGGGACTGAGAAACTTTTCAAAAGGGCAAATGGGAGGGGTATTTGGAAATATATCATGAAATCATGGAATGATTTGGGTTGGAGGGGACCTTAAACTCATCCTGTTTCATAGGCAAGGACACCTTCCACTGTAAATTATATCTATATATTATATAGATAATTTTTTTCTCTTCAGTTCCCAACAGAGCAGAAGAATTCCCCTTTAAGATAGTAGAAAGGGAAGCCTGTGAAAATTTAAGTTATTTTACATCAGTTTAATTAATTTTTTTGTGTGTGTTCAGAGCTGTTAATAACTCCTGGAAGTTATTTAAGATGGGGAACCTGGATCTAGCAGAAAGGGCTTTCCTGTCTGAGTTGCTTTTGCAAGTTAATCACTGTATGGGGCTGACTTCAGCCATTTGGGGAAGTGTTTTTAAGGCATAATATTGATTCCTTTATATATCTGTGCATTTATGGCAACTTTAGTAGCCAGTCACACCTGTTTTTTTTCCCCCTTTGTATTTGAAATAGAAATAAATGTCATCAGTGGAGGTTTTTGCAGCAGCTCTGCTGCTTGGCTCTTTCAGTGCCTGGTATAAAATGCTTTTACTGTTCTGAGTCAGACCTGGGAGTAAATTCTCAGCTTAAGCCTTTGTGGTTTCACGCCAGGTGCGTTTGGAAAAACCAGTCCAGTCACTGGGAAACCAATTTTAGTCACAGCCAAGTTTTGTTTGTACTTTGCAGAGCTCAAAATGCCTTTTCAGGTATACTTGGAGTGGAAATTTTTTGTCACACAGAGAGTGAGTCTCCCTCAGTGCTGGAAGATTTTATTTTTCCATGCTGAAATAGGAAGGGATGATCATGAGAGCTGGTGCCTGGGTCTGTGTCCAGATGGAATTTGGATATTTCCAAGGATTGACACTCCCATCACCTCTCTGGGCATCTCAAACTGAGTCTTTTTAATCAGTTTAATATTTTTTTCATAATGCAAATTTTATGGAGCTGTCTTACTAGACAATAGGCAGTTTAGCAAATCTGTATTTTAAATTGCAAAACTCCCTCAAGTACCAGAAAATTCTCAGTCAGGTGACCTGAGAAGTGAAAGGAACACCCACATTAATCACTTGTTTGCGTTTCTCTGCAACTGGAATTCATCTGCAGCTATGAACTGCTGCAATTTCTTGTAGAGAGCTTCCATCTAGCTGACTGTCCTTTTTAGAATATATGCCCCAAGAAAAGATTTGACAGGGTAACCTCATCAGGCAAGTTTGAAATATGCTTTCATCTGGGAATTTATATACTCTAGATCCTTGGGAAAGAGTTAAAAATCGTTCAGAGGGGATAAGGAAAAAAAAATAAATGATTGTGCCTTGAGGATTTTATTTGAGAGAATTAAATTTGCACCTCAGAAACGACCAGTTGTGGCTGCAGGTGTCATTTATTTGGGGTGCTTTGCATTTCCTTCCCCAGTATGAAAGATTTGGAGAGAAAGCCAAACCTGAATGCAGCACAGAGTAAATTATAATTATGTGAAATACTTAAGGCATTTTCCTGAGGCCTGGCTAAGCCCTGCCACTCCTCTGTTTGCTTTCTGGGAACCGTCCATCCTGAGTGTTAAATCAGAGTAAATCTCCCTTTTTCTCAAGAGATTTCCTGCTGCCTCCTTGGCCCAGCTGCTCTTGCTGATGCAATCCTTAGGAGTTTTTGCTTATTCACAGCAGCCTGCAAAACTTTTACTCCAAATGTGGCATCACAGCAGCTTTGTTTCATTCTGTATTTATACTTAAAATCACCGCTTTGAGTGATGTTTTAAAAAAGGTTGAAATTTGAGAGCTTTACAGTGTCCTCCCTGTCCATTTTCCTGCACTGTGGATACTTTCCTGAGCTCACTCCAGGGAATACATTACCTCTGCTCATGTTCATCCCAGGCTGCTTTCAGCCCTTGCTTGGCACAATCCCCCAGCCCTTGGATGGCATCAAGTTCCCCTGGATCCCTGCAGAGTTTTCTGGGGGAACTGCTTAAAAGCCGTTTAATGGGGTTGAATCACTCGTGACTCATCTTTTCTCTCTCTCCTGGCAGCACACCTGAAGGGGGAAGATGCCAGTCATCAGGAACCTGGGCAGAGCTGCCAGCCAGCTGCTGCAGAGCCCTGGCTGTGGCTGTGGGGTGTCTTTGGTGCCTGTCAGGGCCATCGGGGTGTCCCCACGGCAGGTGGCCTCTGACGCCAGCTTCCACTCGGTGACCTTCTCCGAGTCGGACCATCCCCGGGTGCTAATCACAGGTCAGCCTTCCTGGCACAGCTGGGTTCCTGCTTCTCAGCTGAGCTTTCCCCACTGCTCTCCTCCCTCCCCAAAGAGCACAGTTCTGGAAGCAAAAATGCCCAAAATATCCTGGAATTGAGATGATCTTCCCCATTGGGTGGTAAGATCGGGGTCCCGTGTGAACTTTCCTATTTTAGTTCCAGAACTCTTCTAAACCCAGTTCCTTGAGAAAAAAAAAAAAAAAAAAAAAAAAAAAAAAGAAAGGTAAAAGCTTCCTGACTCACTGAGAAAATCACACTAATTTTTGATGTGATGGAGATAATAATGGAATTCTGCATTGTGACCCCCCTTTTCCACTGATTTTTGTCTCTTAGGTGGTCTTGGCCAGCTCGGGGTGGGACTTGCTAAGCTGCTCAGGTGGGTCACCATTTCCTGGTTTGCTGTGAGTGAGGAATTCCAGCTTTAGCCATCACTTCTAGGAGCAATAATTGTCTGGAAAGTTGTTTATAAAAGAAATCCTATTTTTCAAATGCTGTTTTTGCCTCTTGGCTTTGTAAATTACTTGATGATCTTGAAGGTCTTTTCCTTAATGATTCTTAATGATTCTATAATTAAATTTTCACCATCATTTTATTTGTCCCTCCTGTGCTTGCTGTGGGTTTCTGACGTACTTTCTGTGTGTCCATTGGTCATGATTCCCAAAATAGCAGGATTTTTTCTAAGGGACTGTCTGCTGAGTTGTTTGCTTCTAGTTAAATGGGAGTATTCAGAGTCTGAACCCTCAGAGTTTTCCTTTTTTTTCCTTCTCTTCCCCCACCTCAAGCACAGTTACCTCCTGTTTTTATGATATCTTTCCAAGAAGTGTGAAATGCTCCAAGAGCTCTCCCTGGTCCATGTCCTTGTCCCCATCCAGCTCAGCTCCAGTTTATCATTTGCTCACAGTCTTTGCTGGAAGGGATTTGGACCAAGACTAAAAGTGAGCAGACTCGCTGCACTCAACACTGTGGCAGTTTGAATATTTTCTACCATTTCTGTGATATATTTTAAAATTATCCAAATAATGGGAAGCCAGAATGTGCTCCAATGCCCCCAGATTTGCTCTCTCCAACAGCCTTGTGTTGATCAGCACAAGGTCACAATTTCTCTCTTCTATTTGTTTAGTTGATATAAAAGTAGCTGCAGTTACAACAGTCCCAGTGGCTTTTTGTTGTCTGCAGGGGAGTAAATTATCCCTGAGTAAAATTTTCTGAAAGAGAAAGGTAAGAAAGTCTCTTTTCCCAACACATTTTCACTTTCTAAAAAAATTCTCTCTCCTTATGCAGACCTTGACTGCTACTAGAAGCATTTTGTCATTTTTAAAGATGCTGTGTTGATATTTAAAGGTTTGTTGGGAGGTTTTTTTTTGTTTAGTGCAGTAACTGTTTTTATTGTGGGAAATATTGTTCCTCCTCTATTGCTCCTGTGAAACAAAATAGCAACTGATGGATTATCTCAAAAAGCTGTGGACTCACTGTTCCCTGTGGGTATTTTTACACAGGAAACGCTTTGGAAAGAACAATGTGATCTTGTCTGACATTAGAAAGCCTGCAGATAATGTTTTTTATAGTGGTAAGTGACTGGGGAAGCACATGGAAAAAAAAAATCTTGACTTTACCTCTGATGTTCATAAACTAATTATCAAAGTGATAAGTGGATTACACTGACAAGCTGCTGTTCAAACCTTCTGCATAACGCCTCCCTGCTTTGAAATCTTGCCAAGATGTTGGTTTCTTTTCTTATTCCCTTTTCCTAAATATTTCTCCTTCCATTTTTTCACTGCTCCTTTGCCACTTTGCTGACTGGAATAACTATTTATGCTCCTGCTGTAAAAAGAGGTGCTTTCATTCTTTTGGAGGGAGGAAGTTGGAAATGGAACTTGAAAATGAAATGAAGATGCTCAGGGAATTTTTATTATGAGGTGGATATAGAGTAGGATTTAAGATTTTTTTTTTTTTATTCTCACTGGAAACCTGCTAAAATTTTTCATCAACATCGCTGCTTAGTGATGTATTTAGGTGGTAGAAACATCAGCCTGAACTTCATGCGGTCTAAACCTTCCATCCACTACTGACAGCCGATTTCCCACTGCTCCCATCTCCTTCAGGTCCTTTTATCTTTGCTGATATCTTGGACTACAAGAACCTGCGGGAGATCGTGGTGAACAACCGCATCACGTGGCTGTTCCACTACAGTGCCCTGCTCAGCGCCGTGGGAGAGGCCAACGTGCCCCTGGCCAGAGCTGTCAACATCACTGGTGTGTGCTGGCTTTTCAGGGCTCAAAACTGTCTCAGGGGAGGTTTGGGTTGGATAGCAGGGAAAGGTTCTTCTCCCAGAGGGTGTCGGGCACTGGAAGAGCTCCCCAGGGAATGGACACAGCCCTGAGGTTGCCAGAGCTCCAGGAGTGTTTGGACAAAGCTCTCAGGGATGCACAGGGTGGGGTTGTTGGGGTGTCTGGATTATCTTGTTGGGTTCCAGCTGAGAATATTCTATAATTCCCACAATGGCTTGAGAAAGCAGAAATATTCTGATAAATCTTGTTGTTTTTGTTTTGTTCCCAGGTTTACACAATGTTCTGGATATTGCAGCTGAGCATAATTTGAGGCTCTTTGTTCCAAGCACCATTGGAGCCTTTGGACCCACCTCTCCTCGAGATCCAACTCCTGATCTCTGCATTCAGAGACCGAGGACAATCTATGGAGTCTCCAAGGTCCATGCTGAGCTCATGGGAGAAGTGAGAATTTTTTATTTTATTCATTTCCTAAAAGGTCTGGGAGAACTTCACTGGAACAGGTTTCCCAAAGAAGCTATGGCTGCTCCATCCCTGTAAATGTCCAAGGTCAAGTTAGACAGGGCTTGGAGCAACCTGGGAATAGTGGAAGGTGTCCCTGTCCTTGGCAGGGGTTGGAATGTTCTTTAAGGTCTCTTCCAACCCAAGCCATTCCATGATTCTATGGTTGGAACTTCATTGCTTTTGTAAGGTTCCTCATTCATTATTTTCCCCATTTTTCCTTCCTTCAGTCTTTAGTACTCAGCAATAGTCTGAGGCAGCTCAGAAGGTCAAATATCTTTTGATTTTTGTTGGGAGAAGCACAAAGCATGGGAAGATGGCAAACAGCTGACTTTCAGTGTCATTTCTTTCCCTGTTTTTTATGGCTTTGGCCTCTGTGCCAATGTGAATGGCACTGCAGAAAGGACACTAAGTGCACAAAGCCTTGTGACAGCAGGGACATAATAATGACTTTTTGCTCTTCCTCTCCTAAAAAAGACTTTAAATCCAGAGCCTTGAGAGTCTGCTCATGCACGACTTCTCTTTTAGCTTTGTAGTTATTTAAAAACAGCATTTTTAAAGCTGATATTTATATAAGGTCCTCATGCAGGTCTGAGGACTGTGTTGTCCTGGAAAGTCTCAAAAATTTGGGAATGTTCTGTTTTTGAACGTTGTAGACCCTACATGAGTAGCATGACAATCCATGTCACAGATCCGTATCCACTGATGTGGACGTGAGCTGGAAAAGGGCAAGCAGGGAGTTCAGCTGCCAGGCTGGGGATTGTTCAGTAATTCCTTTCCTTACATCCCTGTCCTGGGACAGCTGAAGGTTCATCCTGTGTCAGATTTTTCCTGTGAGATCAGTGGGTGTGTGACCAACTCTTGGTGTGTAACTCTGTGTTTCCCCTCCCCTTCCCAGTACTACCACTACCGCTATGGCCTGGACTTCCGCTGCCTCAGGTATCCAGGGATTATCTCTGCTGATTCCCAGCCTGGAGGGGGAACAACTGGTGAGTGACAAGAGGGCTGGGGAGCACTTTTCACAAGGACATGGAATGATAGGAAGAGGGGGAATGGCTTCCCACTGTCAGAGGGCCGGGATAGGTGGGATATTGGGAACAAATTCTTCCCTGTGAAGGAGATGAGGCCCTGGCACAGGTTGCTCAGAGAAGCTGTGGCTGCCTCATCTGTAGAAGTGCCCAAGGTCAGGTTGGGGGACTTGGAGAAACCTGGAATAGTGAGTGACATTCCTTCCCATGGCAGGGGTTTGGTACTGGATGGTCTTTAGGCTCCCTTCCAACCCAAACCACTCTGTGATTTTGTGATGAATATCACACAGTGCTGCCGCCAGATTTGAGACAGGAGACTTTGGGGTTGGTCTGGGGCTCGTTGACCGTTGTGAAGTGTACAACACAAATCATGCACATCCATTATTCTCTTCCCCAGATTATGCTGTCCAGATTTTCCATGATGCCATAAAGACTGGCAAATTCAAGTGTTACCTGAGGCCGGACACCCGGCTGCCCATGATGTACATCGATGACTGCCTGAAGGCCACGCTGGAGATCATGGAGGCCCCTGCAGAAGCCCTGACCATGAGGACCTACAACATCAGTGCTATGAGCTTCACTCCTGAGGAGCTGGCCCAGGAGGTGCAGAAGTATGTCCCTGAGCTCCAGATGACCTACAACGTGGATCAAGTCAGGCAGGCCATAGGTTAGTATCTTCTTCTCTGGTATCAGGGTGAAATAAAGCCTCTTTTCCTTTTAGGAACTGACAAATTGCAGTTCAAGTCTTATGGTTCAAAATTCAGCTCCAGTAGTGATGAAACATCTCCAAGTTCAGACAGATTTTTCCTAAACCTCACCTTTCCTGGTTCTTTTTCTTCCCTGCAGCTGACAGCTGGCCCATGAACTTCGACGACAGCAACGCCCGCAGGGATTGGGGTTGGAAACACGATTATGACCTCCCCGAGCTGGTGACCACGATGTTTAGCTACCTTGGGTCTGACTCCAGGATTGCCCAAGCTAACTGAAATGCTTTCAGATGTTTCCAGATTTCCACAGAGGACCAGGAAGAAATGGCTGAATTTTAGTTTCTGATTTTTTGAGTCTTGGAGCATGTCAGTTACAAATTTTCATAAGTAGTGACAGAGTTGGACAGAAATGTCCTGTAGCTGGAATGTCCTTTAGATAAACAACAGCACTGGGTGCTGTCCCCCAAACACAGCACTGCTGACAAACACAGAGTTCTTGAACTTTCACACTTAAGGAAAAACACCAAAAGTAGCACTTACTCCTGGCTGATGGCTCTCCAATCATTCCTGCCTCTTCCTTGGCAAACAACATGGGATAGCATTGTCCAACCTGGCCTTTCAGGCAGATCCCGAAAAGTCAACCATAGGTTTTACATTTTCTGGTGGAGGATGTTAGATTGTAGCAAGATCCTTTTTTACTCTTTGCTTACGAAAGAGACATCAGAAGAGCTGTTTCATGTTTCCAAGTTGAAGGGGGTCGTTGCAATTCTAGTTTGAAATCAAACTTTTCTCGAGAGCTCCTATTTATATCTCTCCTTAGTGCTGTCTAAGCATACACTTTTCTATACCTAGGGCATACAGAGTAGCATTCTTATGATGCTGCTTATAAATGTGAAGTGGAATAGGACTTGAATTCTCATCATGCTTTAAAGAAAACCCAGGGTTTACAAACAAAGCTTTGTCGTGTTCTCTGCGAGTGCCGCTGCTTTCAGTGCAACCTTGGAGGGAGAGCTGAAATCCCAAGAGCTGCTCCATGGATGTGAGTCTGGGGGGGATTTCAGGGAGGTCAAGCCCCTGGCTGGGGTTTTTAGCAGTAATTTTGGTTCTCCCAATTGTTTGGTGTCCCTGCACAGTGTTAGATTCCCTGGAACAAGTTTTAAAGGTGAGCTGAGGATGGAGCCTTACTTGTAGAGTTGGGTCAGCCTTGGAAATCTTTCCTGTTCACCCCATTTTCCTTGTGCACTGTGTTTGTAGATGCTGTTTATATGTAACTCACACCCTTTTATTCTTCAGAGGGGGATCCAGAAGCTGAAACCATCTTCTAAGCTACAGCTAAAGGCTGTTCTGCTTGTTGAGTTTCATGCACAGGAGATTCTGGGATGAACAAGGGAGTTCTAGTTGATGTGTGAGAGGAAGAGGTGTCAGTTCCAAAGCTACTTCAGGAAATGACAAACTGGAGAGACAGGAAACTCTTTGTAGGCAAAATACCAGTTTTCGTGGATGTGCATTTGAGCTGTCAGCTACTCTAGCTGAGCTCCAGCCTCTGGGAGCTTTGGACTTTTATTTTTTTCAAAGAAAAAATATCGTTCATTTTCAAAATGACTGGAAATTCCCTACAGGAAGCTCTTTTTTTGTTTCTTTTGTTTTGTTGGGTTTTTTTTGTTTTGTTTTGTTTTTTTGTCTTGTATACTCCAGTAGTGTGTGTAGGTAGAAGCATTGAAGCATTCAAGTTGGTTTTTGTTTTGGGGTTTTTTTTGGTTTTTTTTGGTTTTTTTTGTTTTGTTTTTTTTTTTACCTACAACTTGTTTGCTCTGTTTTCTGTGACGGTGCTTTGGTGGTTGCGAGTTTGTTGTGTTCTCTGTAACCCTGCCATGATCAGACTTTTGTCTCTGTGCAGGACTTCTGCAGGGAATGTGTTTCCTCACAAAAGTAACCTTCCAATGAAGATTCTGTGGTGAAACCCTGTTATTTGAAACATTTGTTACACTTGTATCTCTTGGTTTTGTACTTATTTTATCCTTTCATCTGTGGGCAAAGTAGGAATTTCCCAGGTATCTAAGCAGAAGGGTCGTGGCTGTTACTGAAACATTTTTATATTGTTTACGTTGCTGAAAGGACAAGATTTTGAACTTTGGCCACTGTTGTAACTCTCAGGTAGCTCAAGTGTAATTTTTGACCCGGTGAAGTTGGCCCTGTCTTCACACCCTGTGAGGAGAGACTGGCTGGGCTTTGTCCTCTGCCCTGCCCAAAAGGATGGGAACCAGACTGGATTATCTCCCAGGGTCCTGGAGCCAGCAGATGAAGGGCCAGAAAGGAGCTGAAGTGTCTTGTCCACTCCTCAGTGCCTCTGTTCCACCCTTGGGAAGTGTAAAATAAAGAGCTGTTGATGGGTCTCACTCCCATTCCTTACATCATTCAGAGTCCTGGGGTCTGATCCTCTCGCTCTCATTCCCAGCTCCAGTTTAATTGGAGTCAACAAGAGTGAGGAGCAGGAATGTTCTTTCTTCTGAAACACTGTCCTTGATGGTGGAATTACACAAAAGCCTTGGAACAGGTGTCACAGCAAAGGTGAAATTCAAATCTGTGGCATTTTGAACAGAGTTTTGTTTTTCCTGCCAAGATGTTACTGGCCTCATTTAGGAGGAGCAGCCATTTTAGCAACTTAATTTTCTTTTAAATCTGAAATAAACCATGTTCCAATAGAGAGTGGTCTGGAGGAAACTGTGGTGACAATCAGGGAATGTTATTAAATGTGACTGCAAGGTCCATGTCCTGTTTGAAATTCTCATTTTCAGTCTCTCCAATGATCTGTATTTTCCCCCTCATGTCTTCCACATTTATTTCTCTTGTAATGATGTCACAAATTCTTTTCTGTATTAAACCAACTTGATGTGGTACAAAATATCTACCTTTTGCTACCAGTTGGAAGACTGACTTCTGGGCAGAGACTTCCCTCTTGACACTTGAGCACTGTGGCTGTTAAATTACCTATTCAGGACAGGAAAAAAACAAAAAAGTAAAAAAGTTGTTAAGAATATTTTTTCAACTATTGTTAGTTGTGGGTGATGCCTACTTTAATAAAATCCTATGCAGATGGATCCTGGGTTTCTCATCCTTGGTTGGAGCAGTGCTGGGGCTGCTGGTCAGTGATGATGGAGCCAAGAGAGCTGGAGAGGGACTTTGGACAAGGGGTTGGAGGGTCAGGACAAGGGGGAATGGCTTCAAACTGCCCGAGGGCAGGATTAGATGGGATATTGGGAAGGAATTCTTGCCTGTGAGGGTGCTGAGGCCCTGTTGGGTCCCTGTTTCTGTGTCTGAGCAGGTCCTGCCTCCAGGTGTTGCACAACCTGGGTCAGCAGGAGAAGCTTGGGTGAGGACATCACACTCAAACTCCCCACAGCCCCACCCTGCCTTCTTAATCCATGGATAAACCCTCCCTGCAGCTGGAATGAGGCCTTTCCCTCCTCCCACACCTCGGCTTTCTAATGATGGGAACCTCTGGTGGAGGGAACATTCCTCCTGACCACAGTTTAATGACTGACATGGCCGTTGTGCTTTGGAGGGTGTTGCAGCACCGCACTCTTCCCAGCTGCTTCCCTTTGATGCTTGGTCTGGATCTTGTCCAGTCCTGTCTGACACAAGCCCAGCCTGGCTTTTTGAGGTGCTGCCTCCAGAGCTGCTGCAGCTGGAGCCAGGCTGGGAGAGCTGGGGATGGTCACCTGGAGAAGAGAAGGCTCCAGGTAGACCTCAGAGCCCCTTCCAGGACCTAAAGGCACTCCAGGAGAGCTGGAGAGGAGCTTGAGACAAGGTTGGAGGGACAGGATAAGGAAGAATGGCCCTAAACGAAGGGATGGTGGGTTTAGATGGGAGATTACAAGGAAATTCCTGGCTGTGAGGGTGGTGAGGCCCTGGCATGGGTTGCCCAGAGAAGCTGTGGCTGCCTCTGGATCCTTGGAAGTGTCCAAGGCCAGGCTGGATGGAGCTTGGAGCTGCTTTCTTCTCTTGGCTGTTTGAGACATCAGAAAGGTGCAGGAAGAGGAGGAAGCTTCTTTCCTCAGTGGAAAGGTGTGAGGGATGTGGGGGATTAACCCCTGTGCTTTTGGAAAACCCCTCCTGCTGCTCCTCAGGCTGGAATCAAGCTCTTAACTGTTTCTCAGGAGCTCTGCACTCCTGCAGGGAAGAGAAGCTGAACCCAGAGGGAGATGAAGAGAAGAGAGCATCTGGGTTATCCAGAGGGAAATCCAGGGGGCTAGGATCCCCACCTTGCAGCCCCTTCCCCACACTCCATGTTTCAGCCAGGCCTGGTGGCTTTCCTGAGCCCTGCAGACAGGTTGTGTCTATTTTAGGTGAACATCAGCTGGCGTTTGCCCTTCTCCTGGAGCCTCAGGCCAGACAAATGCTCTCCAGGCTATTTCTGGCTTCATACCATAACTGTATGTGATCCTAAATTCCCCGTGGGACTGTGGTGTGCTGGGGCTGAGGGGCAGGGAGGGGGCAGCTCCTGGAACAAACCCAGGGACTTCAGGATGACTGGGATGACACAGAGCAGCTCAGAGCTGGCACACGTGGCTGTGGAGATGCAATTCAAAAGACATTTATGCCTCAGCAGCACCACTATGGAAGCTGAATCTGGAGTGGGCATGGCTCAGCCAGGAAAGAAAGTTGTTTCCTGCCCTTGTTTCTGCAGCTGGGAGCAGTTTAGGATGTTTTCCTGCCCCTATAGTCCTTGTGCAGCCTCCTGGAGCTCCTGAGAAGGTGCAGCACACAGGCTAATGTTCACTTTTGAGGGGATTTAAGCTTTTAAACAAAAAATATAAACAGTCTTGTGGCTTCTCCATCTCATTATGGATCCCCAGAGTAGAGAAGACCTTGGGTACAGGATAATATTTCTTCTGACCTCACGTAGAGCTTTGATATTTCAGTTTGGAAAAGAGAAGGCTCCAGAGAGACCTGAGAGCACCTTCTGGTACCTAAAGGGGCTCCAGGAGAGCTGGAGAGGGACTGGGAACAAGGGCCTAGAAGGACAGGACACAGGGAATGGCTTCCCACTGTGAGAGGGCAGGGATAGATGGGTTATTGGGAAGGAATTGTTCCTGTGAGGGTGGTGAGGCCCTGGCACAGGTTGCCCAGAGAAGCTGTGGCTGCCCCTGGATTCCTGGAAGTTGGGGCTGGATGGGGCTTGGAGCAACCTGGGATAGTGGAAGGTGTCCCTACCCATGACAGGGGATGGCACTGGATGCTCTCGAAGTTCCCTTCCAACCCAAACTCTTCCATGAATCCACGATCCTGCAAACTCTTCCACAGGTGAACGTGAAGTTGAATGGAAAACTGGGCTGGGAATGCATCCTCAGGAGCTTCCCTGCTGCAGTGAGGCCACGGCGCCTTCCTGGATGTGTGGGATGAACTTTGGACCAATCCTAACGAAGAGGAGGCTCTTTGGCAGGGCACACCCGGCTCCGAGGACAGCGATCTGATCGTTTTTTGGCATGGCAGGGGCACTGCTGCCAGGGTGATGTCACCTCACCTCTGTGACACAACAGGTCCTTCATCTCTCCAGCCTTTCCACAATTCCAGGTTAAAGATCCGTCGCTGGCAGAGCTGTTGTGAAAGGGATGAGTCAGAGGAGAGAAAGCAAAGTCCAGAGTTCCTACCCTTGAACCCGACACGGCCCAAAAGTCCCCAGATTTGGTGGTTTTTTAAAGCTCTTCTTCCTGGACCTGCTGAGAGACTCTCATAGGAGGTTTAGGAAAAATCCTTACCTTTCTAATCCTTGCAATTTTAAGGAAAAATTGATCTCCTAGAAATAAATATGAACCATGTGAGCTCCAAAATCTGTAATTAATTTTTAAGACAGTTGGGTTTTAGTATTTTATCACTATTTTATTTTTAATAATTCTTTATCTTATTATCTTACTTACTTTAGTGGGATCAGTTTTTCACTATATCCACAGCAATATTCCCTTGGTAAATACAGGAATCACATCATAATTGCTCAGAAACAGCTTGCCAACATGTCCTACATAGCGATAAACTGCTAAAATTACTTTTTTTTGGTAGGGTGTCTTATAGGGAACCCATCACAGAGTGTCTGTGTGTGTTTGGCTGCACACAAACATCACCCCAAGGATGCTGTTTTAAGGGATAAGTGGTTTATTGAGCTCCAGCTCTAGAGAAACTTGGTTTGGTGTGGATTTGTGGTTGACGTGAGTGTATAATATTGAAATAATGTAAGTTCCTTTTGCCTAAGTCTGGCCCCACCCTGAGGGACACACAGGACACACACTTTTCCCAGCTGCACTTGCCTTTGAGGAAGGTAAAAGGAGCAAAGGTCAATAAATAAGCAATTTTCCTTCCTTCATGTTTCTCCTTTTTCATTATCTCTCCTCCTGCCACATCCATGTGTTTTTTTGCATGGTTAGGTGTGCTCTGAAGACATGGCAGAGAGCAAGAGATGTCACACTCAGCCTTATTGGAAGAAAATGTACCTTGGAAACTGGGGATAACCCCAATTTCTCCTGCAATCTTTCCCCCCACCTAAAGGTGATGTGGAAGCTGACACATAGAGCAAAGAAAAGTAATTCCCAATTGGGTCAGAGCCGAATTTGCCATAAATGGGAGTAGCAGGAGAAGGAAAAGCGATTAGTAAGGTGCAGATCCTGCTCATCCAAACCCAGGACAGATGATCACAGTAACACAGAAAGGAATATAAGCACTAAGGTGGGAAGGAACAAACCTCCAGTATCATCAAGTCCAACCTTTGACTGGATCCCATCATTCCCACTAAACCACATTGTGAAGAATTTTCTGTTTCCCCCCACAGTCCCCTGGCCCACGGCTTGACTCCACCCCCTCTCCTCTCACTTCTCCATGAATTTTGCCACCTCCATGGAAGGCAGAGGACTTGCAAAGCCCTAATTGGCACAGGGTCCACCCAGAAGTTTGTTGAGCTGTTTCTAATACGCTGTCTGGTCGAGGAGCTGCCAAGAAAACGGCAACACATCCATCCATCCATCCATCCATCCATCCATCCATTCACATCCATCCATCATCCATCCATCCTGCCATCCTGCCATCCATCCTGCCATCCTGCCATCCATCCATATCCATCCATCCACATCTGTCCACCCATCCATCCATCCACATCCATCCATCCATCCATCCATCCATCCATCCATCCATCCATCCATCTATCCATCCATTCATTCACTTGACCCTCAGCCCTTCTGGGTGGAGAAGCTGCCCTGTCCCCCAACCAAGAGCAGCAAGGTCTCTCTGGGCACACTGTGGGTGGCAGAGCAGATGTTTGGGTGCTGCTGACCCCAGGGCTGTTCGCTCTGTTGGCAGCGTGTCCCAGGATCAGTGCCAGGAGCAGATTTCCCACCTCCAGCCTTCCTGCCTGGTAACACCAGCAGGGCCCATTGACCTGAGATAACCCTGAGCCTTTGGGGGACATTTCCCACCCGCTCCTGGGCACGTGGGCCTGGAAGTGGCCCCAGGCCCAAAGCTGGCAAGAGATTGAGGCCACCAGGGTCTACATTCCATGGGAATGGTGGCACCTCAGTCCTGGGGATACACCACAGCCCTCTCCAGACAACGTGTCTATGCAAGGGCCTGGGGACTTTTTGGGAGGTTTTGGTTCTCCAGAGGTTAGAGCCGTGCTGTGAAGGGAGTTGTGATGGAGAAGGGCTGTGCACAGGAGGAAAAAGGCATTGTTGGGCTGAGATCCATGGAGGGACTGTAGTCCACAGCCCCCAGGCTGTTGGCTGGAGGCAAATAAAATAAATGACAATTTAATTATAAAAAACCACATTAAAATAGTAGAACCATAGAATGGTTTGGATGGAAGAGATCTTAAAAGACCATCTCATTCCACATCCTGCCATGGGCAGGGACACCTTCCACTATCCCAGGTTGCTCCAAGCCCCAGCATCCAATTTAGCCTTAAACAATTCCAGGGATCCAGGGGCAGCCACAGCTTCTCTGGGAAACTTGTGCCAGGGCTTCACCACCCTCACAGGGAACAATTCCTTCTCAATATCCAATCTATCCCTGCCCTCTGGCATTTTGAAAGACCTTATTTCAGTTTTCAGGCCTGATTCAGACTCTGAATGGAGTGATGATGATGATGATGATGCAGTGACAGCAGAGCCACTCACACCAGGCTCAAAGCCTGGATGCTCTTCCAACACTGTTCCATAACTGCCAAGAAGATTCTACTCATGGCTCTGGCTGATGCTTTTCAATGATGGCTTTTTTTCCATGGCTGGGGATCAGATATTTGCTGGGCTGGAGGCTTGTGCTGCTCTCCTGCCAGTTCCCAAATCCCTTCCCATGGCAGCCACCTGCCACTCCACCAGAAGCTGCCTCTCCATCTCTTCCAAGACACTTGGAGCCAGACACAGCTTTACTTGTCTGGCCAGGGCAGGGGCCTCCATCCTGCTGAGGTGCCTGTTGAAGTGGAAAGTTTAATTTAAGGCTTAATTTGTCCTCTCCCCAGAAGCCATTAAATAACTGGTGCTGGTTTGGCCAGGAAGCTGGAGCAGAGGTTGCTGTGCTCTGGGCAGAGAAGATGCAGCAACTGCAAATATTTGAGGCATATTTGGGACAAACAGCACTGCTTGGGCAGAAGAAGTCTTTGGAAAGAAGATGTTCCAAGGGCTGGAGCCCCTCTGCTCTGGAGAAAGGCTGGGAGAGCTGGGGTTGCTCACCTGGAGAAGAGAAAGCTCCAGGGAGACCTCAGAGCTTCTTCCAGAGCCTAAAGGGGCTCCAGGGGAGCTGGAGAGGGACTTGGGACAATGGGACGGAGGGACAGGAAAAGGGACAATGGCTTTAAGTTGAAAGAGGACAAAGCCAGATGGAATATTGGGAAGGAATTGTTCCCTGTGAGGGTGGTGAGGCCCTGGCACAGGTTTCCCAGAGAAGCTGTGGCTGTCCCTGTATCCCTGGAATTGTTTAAGGCTAAATTGGACGCTGGGGCTTGGAGCAACCTGGGATAGTGGAAGGTGCCCCTGGCCATGGCAGGATGTGGAACTGCGTAGTTTATAGGTTCTGTTCCGGCCCAACCTGTTATGAAAAATTTTTACCATGTCCAAGCTTGGTGTCAGAGAAACATCTGGCCCAGGATTCTTCTTTAAACTCAAAGAAGCTGCTGAAAGAAGGATTTTGAAGAAGTGGGAAGGTGGAGGATTCTCCATCCTCACACGTTGAGCCCCGGTCAAAAAGCCGCTTTGCTTTATCCCATCCTCTCTCCCCTGCACGCCGGATTTTGAGGACCTTGTGCATGATGATGTCAGCAGGGTTGATGATTCAAAACGCCCCCAGCACTGAATTTTGTTTGGATGTTTGTTTTGTATTTTCAAGGGAAAATGATGGCTGTGCACAATTGGGATACACTCGTTTGTGTGAAAGAAGCTCTCCCCTCCCCAAAAGTGTCACTATTTTCATGGAATCACAGAATCATGGAATCAGAATAAGCAGGAGGCCGGGATGGAAGACAGGAAGAGAGAGAGAGGAAAGAACTTGAAATAAATCTCAGTAAATTCCCAATAATGGGAATGGAAAGTGGTGGGATGGGAACCAAATCTCTCTCAAGGTGTTCAAATTCAGGCAGGGACCACAATCACAAGTTCTGCTGTGACAGCATACATGGGACCAGCATTGCTTTCCAAAATTTTTTCCTAAAGGTCTTGAAACCTGGCCATTCCCCTTTTTTCTCCCCCAACCTCCCATGCTACAGGTATTTTACAGCCTTCTTCCCAAGGAAATGAGGGATTACACATCTGAGCGTTATTCCATTTGCCCTTCCCTTGCATCCCAGGACTGACTTCACTGAGAGGAGGAGAGACAAAAAATGTCAAATATATGGAAAATCTGAGGCAGGAGCAGCTGGAAGGAGTGAGAGAGATGCCCTGGGGTGAGCTGAATCCCGTATGAGACACAAGAGAAGCCCCACCCCGGCACAGGAGGCTCCCAGGTCTCTCTCCCACGCGTGGTTACTTTCACCCCAAAATGTGGCCTCATCTTGCCATCTGCTGGTGTGATCTGGAGCCCGTCAGAGGAGCAGGGCTGGGGGACAGAGGACATCCAGGACAAGGACAAGGGGAGGACTGAGCCCTGTATTGCTGTTGTCACTCCCAGAGGGGACAAACCTGGTCAGGAAGGGACCAAGCACTGCCTTGCAAGGTAATTTTTGGTTTTCCAGAAGGATTTCTTTGCTCTTGGAACTACTGATTCCTCTTTAAATGAGTTTATACCCATGATGCATCACCCCCCTCCGAAATATCCTTCAGGGCCCCTTCCCTGGACTCCAGGCTTGGCTCAGGGATGTTCCCTCCTCTGTCTCATTGCTGCTGCTGCTCCCCTGGTTCCACCTTTCTCAGCACAGAGATCCCAAGGATGAACTGCAGGTGGCCTGGCATGGATTTTGGTGGGGTTAGGAGGCTGTGAAACCCATCCCAGGATATGGAATGGACACCAGGGCTTGGAGAAGCAGAAGGATCTGTCCCACGGGAAAGCACAGATGCACTGGGAGGAAATGGACATGGGAGACACTCACTTTAGGCCTGGGAGATGTGTCCCAAATGTGCAAGGCCACACTTGGAACGGTGCTGGTGGTGTTTTGATTTGGTCCAACATGTTTAACAGGGATTTTTGGAAGAGCTTTCAAAGCACGTTGCACCCCATTGTTCCTCCCGAAACTTCAGCCGGTGAACCATCTCCACAACTGGATTTTGGGGACACTTGAGCCACTCAGAGGTTTTGGTCATGGCCCTGGCCTGGATCTGATGGGTGAAAAGCAATCCCAGTGCCTTCCCCACCAGCTTTTAGAGGACCAGTGAAAGAAGACAGGAGAGGGAGCCAGAGCCTCAGCTGAGAGCTGTGAGAGCTCCAAAGAGCAGCTCTCAACGCTGCAGGGACACCCCAAATTACACAACCACCCCTCTGGAGCTGGTCCCAGCAATATTCGAAGGTGCTCAGAGCCCTAATTTTTGGAGACTGTCCTTGTTCCATAGAATCACAGCTTGGAAAACATCTGAGATCCTTGATTCCAGCAGTTTTGTCTGGGGTAGAGTTAATTTTCTTCCTAGGAGCTGGCAGAGTGGCTAAATCAGGATGGAGACACATCCCGGGGTCGTCAGGACAATAATGTTAAGCCCTGTGTGAATTCTGTCTGGAATTTTAACTGCATGGAGTGCTCTGTGCTGTGGCTGGGATGTCCCCCTTGTCCCCTCTCCTGTGGCATGAGGAACCTGCATTCCATTTTTACCTGCCTCAACAAATGCAATTCCTCTGTTTTGCTGAGTCCACCCAGAAGCTCAGTTGGTGGGAAATGCATCCAAAGATGGGTTGAACTCACAGTTTAGCAAAATACTCCCCCTGTGCTGTTGTGTTCACTTCGGCTTCAGGCTTTTCCTTCCAGTTTTCCTTCCCTCTGAATTTAAGGGATGTTCAGGAAGATGTGGCAGCCCCAGCCCAATGTCTCAAGGATAGGAAGAGTGAAGAAGCATTTCTGGCTCTATGGATGCTCCAACCCCAACCTCATGAATAAAATCCTGTTCTAACAAATTCAAAATCTTACTCAGGGCAGAGAAAAATGCAGAGCTGAGTGTGGGAAGAGGCGGAGAACGAGACTTATGTCTTTTTTGGGAGGAAAACGGGAGCTTGGTGGCTTGAAACCCAGAGAGAGGCAGGATCTTGCCACCTTCACTTGTCAGTGAAGCAGGAGCGTAGTGGTTTTATGTTTGCTGAATTCTGTTTGTTAAATTTAGTGTAGTGGTTTTAGTGTTTACTTTTTTTTTTTTGTTTGTTTTTGTGAAGTAGGATTAGGAGATGCAAAGCAGGCTTAAGCTTCAAGATAAAACAAATAGATTCATTAACACACACCAAAAGAAGGAAAAATGAAAATGAAAACTTTCAAAGCACTTGTCTTTTTTCCTAACAATTTACTTTTGTACAAAATTTGTAATTTTTAGTCAGTTTCATTATTTAAAATAGTTTTTTATTAGTTCTTTGGGGAGAAGAGTTTGGGGAGAGGAGTTTGGGGAAAGGAGTTTGGGGAGAGGAGTTTTTTTGGGAGCAAAGAGCTTTATATAACAAGGAGGAAGGATGGAGAGCCTGAATTTGGTGTCTGGCCCTGGAAATGCAGAGGTGACAGAGCTGCATTCCAACTTCTTCCCCGTGATTTGGGCACCCTGACCCCGGGTGTTTCAGGCACTGAACAAGCCCTGTCCTGCCACTTGTCTCCAGCTCCATTTCAGAACTCCCTGAATTATTGATGGCTCTGATGCAGGAGTTTATAATTAGCTCCCCAGACCTCTTCCCTGTGGGCTGGAGCTGGGAACATGCTTTCTTTTTCAGTGGCTTTGCTCAGAGTTGAGCAGATTGAGGAGGGAGGAGGGGAGCAAGGGATGGATGGGGACCTTGGGGGTCAGTGAGGATGGCTTTGAATGAATGGGGTGATATAAGAGTGGCCATCTCCAGGGAAAGGGCTCTAGGGAGAGCCTGGGCTGTCTGAGGAGTCTTAAACCCAAATTAAACAGTATGGAAGCTGTGCCAGGAGCTGGGAGAAGGCAAAGAGTCTTGGAGTCACCTTTAGGGACCTCCTCAGCCACAATGCTCGTGGATTTACAGGTCAGAGGGAGATAAACACTGAGCCCTGGCTGCTCAGGGAAAGCCAGACTTCATCTGGAGGGGACAAAGAGCTGTGTTTGTGTGTCTGGATATAGAAAATGATGGGTTAGAGGCACAGCTGGGCAGCAAAGGGGCAGTTCAGCATCTTAAAGCTCTTCTTTAAGAGCCATTCATAGCCTAAAAATGGCTCCAGTGATTTCTATGAGGTCTGGGTGCAGTAACACTCATTCCTTGAAACCCCAAGTCCCAATCAAAGCAGGAGCACAAATTCCCTAGGGTTCTGAGGTCAAAGGCACCAGCCCTCAAATTGAAGTCTATGAATTGCTTTGTGAAGACCAGGCAGTTTGAGCTGAGTTTAACCCAGTCTGAGCTGCAGCAAAGAGTGGCACCTGCAGAGTGCCTCGGCTCCCAGAATTTTAATTCAGGGGCTCCTGAATTAGTTATGCTGGGGATATTTTGTTTATACCCTTACAACACTTCCCTGGAAGCATTCAGGGCCAGGTTGGATGGGGCTTGGGGCAACCTAGGAGAGTGGAAGGTGTCCCTGCCCATGGCAGGGATGATCTTTAAGGTCCCTTCCAACCTAAACCATTTTACAAGAGGCTTGGCCAAGGGCTGCTGGAGACCAAAGGCCCTCTCCAGCCTGAGCTCTCTCTTTTTTCACTGGTGGAAATCCCACTGCACAGTGCCAGTGGGAAAAACTGGCAGGTAAAGGAGGGTAGAATGTTTTTGGCTGCCAGATGAACTGTGAGATGGAGTCTGAGGACAATCATCACCCCCTCACCTCAGCTGAGCAGGGCGCAGACCTCCCTGCGAGCCCTGCCTGGAGAATCCAGGGCCAGCAGCAGGAAGGACTCACAGTGAGATTTGTGCCACTGCTCCCAGTGCTCTTTTGGGTCTGGGGCTGACCAAAGACCTGCCAGGAGAGCTCCCATTCCCACATCCTTGCTCCAAGGTGGAATCTTAGAATCACAAAACAGTTTGGGTTGGAAGAAACGTTAAAAACCATCTCATTCCAATCACATGCACACATTCCACTATCCCAGGCTGCTCAAAGCCAACTAAACCTGGCAAATATTTCTCTGGGCTACTTTAAAAAATGGATGGAGATTGAGGAATTTCCTTTCTTGGATGAGACAGGCACCTGACCTTTCAGCAGGACACTTCTTCCAGGGAGATGCAGCAAGTCAAGGGGAATAAAGAGAGGGAAATATCATCTCTCAACAAGAAGGAAATGAGTTGTCTTCAGTCCCAGAAACCTTAGCCTTCCCCAGCACGGTGACAGGGGCTCTGCCTTGGAGAAAAGCTGGTGCTGGGGTCAGCCTGGGCAGCACTAAGGGCCACTCGTGCCTGTTCCAGCACACCCTCCACTTTCCTTGGGGACTCCAGCATCAAGATGTGGCTTGAAACAGCAGCAATCAGGCTCTAGCAGGAAACTGCATCTATTTATAGGGTATCTGCATAATTTAGGGCAGAGCTGACGCGTGGCTGACCCTTGTATCCCATTCACAGGATGGGCTGAGCAAGGGACAGGTCACCTTTCCCCCAGCACCACCAAGAGCCCATCCTGCCCCAATCCCATCCCCTTGGACACCCCTCACTCTGCCCTTGGAGGTCTCACACTTCCCTGCTTGCTTCAAGATAAATAAATATATGTATTTAAGGATGTCCCCTAGAAGTTGTCCCTTTTTGGGGAAACCTGGCATAATTAAGAGGTGATTTAATTTCAGTGACATGGGAAGGGCTGCAGGAAGGTTCAGGGCTGTGCTTTGGGGTTTGGGCACAGCTTTGGCCAGAACGAATCCCACTGACCCAAACACCCACTGTACCTGTGCACAAGGGGAAGGTGGATAGAAAATAATGGGCTTTTTGGGGAAAAAAAGCAGGGTTTCGATGGAGAAGAAGAATTCTGATAAAACCTGTGGCTACCCCATCCCTGGAGGTGTCCAAGGACAGAATGGACAGGGCTTGGAGCAACCTGGGATAGTGGAAGGTGTCCCTGCCCATGGCAGGGGGTGGAATGCAATGATCTTTAAGGTCCTTTCCAACCCAAACCACTCTGTGATCCTCTCTCTACATCACAAGCATCATCCTGACGTGAAAAGAAAAAGTTAAGGATGTGCAGCCATGGAATCAAGTAGGGATAAAGAGGATTCTTCAGCCTGTGGCACAGGAAACCCAGGGCAGCTGGGGCAGAAGGTGACGGACACAGTGTGGGTGTGGTACTTGAGACCCTCGCATGGATGTTGCCAGCTTGGATTTATGTGTAATTTCTGCTCCCCCAGGGCAGGGAAATAACCGGAAAAACCTCTCAAGGCACTTTGCAGGCCTCTTTATCTGCATTTCTGAAGAGCCCAGCAAGCCTGCTAACCCACAGGCTGACCCTGCCTTCCACCCAGCCAGGCAAAACCCCAGAGATGAGTGGATAAGGTAGCAGAGGGGGAGAGTGAAGTTCAGGGCACAGGTCATGGGAGCCCATAACAAATAAACAAGGCTTGTTTAGGAGATGATTTATGCTGCACTAACATTGTCCCCAGTCTCCCACTCACCACTGCGAGCTAATTACCTTTCCTGGAGCCATCAGACTTCCCTTTGCATTTCCACACACTGTGCAAAAGGCCTGGGCATGACCTGGCAGCTGGGGGCTGGGGCTGACCTTTCTGTTTCGGTTTCTTTCAGCTTTTCTGCTATAATTGGCCCTGCAGTTCCACACTAATGAACTGTGTCCTGGCCTCTGAGGAGCTCTGGGTCCCTGCCACGCTTCCCTCAGAGAGCGTGGGGTTGATAGGAGGTGAAGTCCCACATAAATCCCACATAAATCTTATGTAAGGCTCTGTGCAAATGGACTCGGACTGAAGTGGGATCCGTTGTTGTGTTTGTGTCAGCAGAGAGGCTGGGTGATGGATGTGGTGGGTCACGGACATCTCCAGCTGGGTTGTGATACTTCCTCATGTGGTTTTGGTCCCACTGCTTGCAAAATAAAGGGGTTTTGCATCAAATCTTGAAGGGAATGGTGGTGGAGAGTCTGGGAACGGGACTCGTTCCCCGTGGTTGGTCTGTGTGGCGTCTCAGATGTGGAGCTCCTTCTGCCAAGCCAGGACCTCACAGAGTCCCAGCTTGGGTTGGAAGGGACCTTGAAAGGTAATTTATTCCAAACCCCTGCCATGACACCTTCAACGAGGTCAGGACCTGCCTGAGGACACATTTGGGGATGGAGAGCAGCAATCCTCGCTCTTTGCTCTCTTTGCCCTTCAACTTGGTGGAAGTCCAGGACTCCTTGGGCCACCTTTGCCATGTGGTGCCACGGTGGAGAAGGTGGGTCCCTGAGCAGGGAAGGGTCTTCTCCATGCCAGACTTCCATCAGATGGGATCAGTGGGCGAAATTCGCTCCCAAAATCCATCCCATTGGAAAAAGTGCCCTTTTCTGACCTTAACAACACCCCATAGCTCCTAAAAACTTGATTTCCACCAACCCACCATGCTCCCAAAGGGCCAAACACTCCTGAAAGCTTGTAGGAAACACAAAATCCAAGGATTTTTTGAGTGTCTGCATCTGAAAGGGGTTGATTTTGAGTGCTGGAGGCTGAGGGGCAGCCCTGACCCACATCACTGATGTGGGTGACTGAAGGAGAGGAGCCTGCACCAACCTGGAGAACATCCTTGCCAATCCCAGGGATTTATTTAGCCATGAGTAGAGGACCTTTGGGGATTGTAAATACAATCCCAACCTCCATTTAGCTCCAGTGAAAAGATCTGCTCAGAGCAGAACATCGGCAGATGGAAATCAGGTGCATGGAGACATGGATGGGACTGGTTTCCTTTGTGGTGAGTAACCAGGAGGAGGCACGGGAGTCTCTGGAGTTGCATGAACTGATCTCACCACCCTCAGGGAAAAGCTGGAGCCAAGCACAGCTGAGAGCATTCAGATCTCCCATTTGAGAGAAATTATCCTTATAAAGACAAACCACAAAGCCTTGTTAATAAGAACAGACCAGGCAAGGTGTAAAGGGCTGGAGAATGGATTGCAGAGAATCATGGAATCATGGAATAGTTTGGATTTGAAGGGATGACCCTCTCAAAGGTGATCCTGCCCAAAAACCTTCCAGGTTGTTCTGAGCCCTTTCCAACCTGGCCTTGGACACTTCCAGGAATGGGGCACCCACAGCTTCTCACCTTTGCCTGTGTTTTACAACCCTCACTGTAAAGAAAAATATCCCTTTATCTAATCTACATCAACCCTTCTTCACTTTAAACCCGTCACCCCTTGTTCTGTCACAGCAGGATGAGGCAAAGCTAAAATATCCCTCACCAAGAAGGATTTGGCTGTGCCTCAAAATATTCCTGAATTTATCTTTAGTTGTTTCCATCTGCTCATTTACCAACCCCGAATGTCACTGCCACAAAATAATCCAGCATCCCAACAATTACATATCAGCTTTTAGCAGGAACAGCACCTCGCAGCAAGGAGTTGCCACATTTCTGGAAAGTGAGTCCACTTTTAAGCACTTTCCCAGCTGAATTGAACCTGGGTGGAAAACAGGGTTCCAGTCAGACTCCGGGAAATACCGACACCTCCTCCAACTCCTGGACACAGCGTTGGCTTCTGTCCCTCAAAAATGCTGCTGCCTCTGAAGCAAGGATGGGGACAACGGATCCTTTCATACTTCAGAGGAGAAGGAAGCAGGGCCACAATGCAAAACACCCAGATTTTCCATGTTTCTGGGCCAGACAGGTGGAAAACAGGACTGCCAGCAAAGCAAGGAGGGAAACCCAAACACCTTGGGTGCAGCGTTTCATGGTGCTCCAGCCAAATTTGAAATTCTTGCCCCTAAAGGTTTTAAAATTGCTCTTCCTGAGGCTGGAGATTGATGGGTTCATTCCCCTTCCCAAGTGTAATTTCTCTTATTCTGGCCCGATTGTAGCAGCTCCTAGTGTTTAATGTCTGGGATATTTTCCAGGTAGTTTAAACATCAGCTTCAAGGGCTGACTTGATGGTTTCCTGCTTTAGTTCATGCTGCAGTGGGATGCAGGAATGGATGCAGGTGATTTTTGTCTGGCTTTCTCCACAGACCAAGAGGTTTCCACGGAGAGATGTGAATTTGCCCCTCCTCAGAATTCACTTTACCCTTTCCACCTGTAACACCTGCTTTGCTTTTGGAAAATTGCATCAGTATGAAAATTGCTCCAGTATTGCTGAACCTGAACAGCTCCCAAGAGATCCCATTCCCACCTTTACGGAGCCTCCTGCAAGGCTTTGCCAGGATCTTTCTGGATGAGTGGTTCTCATTTCTTCCAGGTATTGGTGTCACTGATGGTCAAAAATGATCTGGAAAAGTTTATCTTTAAAAAGAAACCAATCAGCAGATGCAGCCCCCAGGGGGGGAATTTTTTACTGGCCTGGTGGCTGGTAGCAGTTATTTTATTAATATAAACCACAGCAGAAATTTAAAGTCGTGGAATAATTCAGTTTGGAAGGAATTAATGGAGCTCCTCTCATTCCATGCCTTGATCAGTGCAGGTCTAATTAAATCAGGTCACTGAGAGCCACGTCCAGGTGTGTTTTAAACACCTGCAAGGCCATGAAGGAGGATGAAGAAGTGCCTGGCCATGTTGTGTAGAGTTCTGGGGAAGAATGGATGCCTGTTCCCCATCCCCCTGTTCTGGCATCATCTCCCTGGTCTAACATTGATCCAGGCAGGGGCAGTGATGAATAAATGCAGCTGTGCAGCTCTGTACTCCTGGGCTGGGTAGGGAAATGGTCATTTCCACGCTCTTCACAGTCCTGGAATTTGGAGACTTGTTCTGAGAGAGCTGGAGGGTGTTCACCTGGAGAAAAACACTCCAGAGAGACCTCAGAGTCCCTTCCAGTGCCTAAAGGGGCCCCAGGAGAGCTGGAGAGGGACTTGGAACAAGGCATGGAGGGACAGGAGACAGGGAGTGGCTTCCCACTGACAGAGGACAGGGATAGATGGGATATTGAGAAGGAATTCCTGGCTGTGAGGGTGGTGAGGCGCTGGCACAGGTTTCCCAGAGAAGCTGTGGCTGCCCCTGGATCCCTGGAAGTGTCCAAGGCCAGGTTGGATGGGGCTTGGAACAGCCTGGGATAGTGGAAGATGTCCCTGGCTGTGGCAGGGGGTGGAATGGCATGAGATTTAAGCTCCCTCCCAACCCAAAACATGTTGAATTCAGACCCCAAGGGGCTCATATTCCTGATGGGAAATATCCCCTGGTGTTTGGCTATCCAGGCACCCTGGTGTTGGGCAAGCTGTCTCAGAGTTCTCTCCCAGCAGGACCGATTTGCAAGGCCTGTGGCAGAGGAAGGGGTGTGAGTTGCATGTGCTGGATGGGAGCCACCAGCCTCCAGCCAAAGGACACGTTCTGCTCCACCAATCTGTCCCCTATTTTTCCTCATTAACGCCACTTCCATGCTCGACAGTTGTGATTTGAATAATTTGGACTGATTAGTGTTTACACAGCAACATTGGGAGGAAATGAAACCACACCAGAGCCAGCAGCCAACTCAAGGCTCCGAGACACCACTTTTAGGGGATTTCTAAAGAAAAGGCTCCACGTGACCTGCAGACCCTTGTCACTTGCTTGCCTGCAAGTTTGGTCACCTGAAACAGGTGACAAATCGCAGCCATGTCTGATCTGGGGGTGCAGCTCTCAAAGATAGGCGGTTTTTGAAGGTTTTAAGTAAAACTGGCTGAAGGACAGGAGATGTTTCAATGTTGGCACTGAAGGAAGGGCAGGGGTGGCAGTGCCCGAGATTGTTTATATTCCTTAAGGCACGGATCCAGCAACCAGGATGTGCCTCTGCCCTCTTGCTCAGCACCTGGAATATTCCAAACAAGGCCAAGACAGGGGGTATCCACAGCCAGGAGAGCAAGGATGGGGAGCAGACAGGGTCAGAGGAGAGAAAGCAGCAAAAAATTGCAACTGGGAGATAAAAGAGATTTAAGCAGAAAAGATAAGGGTTATGAGAACACCTTGGAGTCTTGTGTGAATGGGTAAAAGCAGCCTTGGAGCTGTGGGACGCAATAGTGAGCTCTGTAAGGATTTACCCATTTCATGGGGCTTCTTTGCCTTTTTTCCTGATCAGAGGCCCTTTTTCAAAGGTTTCTGGGGATGCAGAAACCCCTGCAGCAAATCCTCTGCCTTCCTTCATGTCTGCAAACAGAGAGGCCTTACCAGACTTCTCCCTGGAAATGGCTGCCCTGCCCCCATCTCCAAAGGTGCTGCTGGGAATTGTGATCCTTGAGAATGTTGTGTGCAAAAAAAAAAGGTTCTTCCTCCTTGCTCTGCTTTTGGCACTGGCCACTTCTGCTTTTTCCTGGTCTTCTTGGGGCTCAGCACTTTGTTTGAGCTGACTCAGGCGATCCCAGAAGTGTCCTTGTAGATCCAAATTGAGGGTGTTCACTTCGAGAAGGCTCCTGGGAGACCTCACAGCCTCTTCCAGCACCTAAAGGGGCTCAGGAGAGCTGTAGAGGGACTTGGGACAAGGCATGGAGGGACAGGACACAGGGGATGGCTTCCCACTGCCAGAGGGCAGGGATAGATGGGATTTTGGGAAGGAATTGTTCCCTGTGAGGGTGGTGAAGCCCTGGCCCAGGTTTCCCAGAGAAGCTGTGGCTGCCCCTGGATCCCTGGAAGTGTCCAAGGCCAGGCTGTATGGGGCTTGGAGCAACCTGGGATAGTGGAAGGTGCCCATGCCCATGGCAGAGGGTGGAACTGGAGGAGCTTTAAGATCTTTCTGACACAAACCATTCCATGGTTTTGTGAAACTCCCTCAAGGAACACTTGCAGGGGGGACATTTCAATGTAGGGGGAGAATCTGAATAACCCCAATGGAGTTTTTGAGCTCCAACACTTCACTCAGTTTAAGCTCTGGGTGCAGCAGCACTGGTGAGATTCCCTGCACAGGATTCCCCACAGAGGGATGGGGATGGGGTGAACACAATGCTTCAGGGATCCTTTTGTGCTTTGATTTCTGTAGTGTTTTCCCTTTTCCTCCAAATCCACCCTGCAATCACTGACATTCACCTGATGAGAGTGTTTCCCACTGCCTTCCCTCTCTTGTAAGCTCCAAGCAACCAGGAAAAGGAGAGGATTTAACAGAAACTGAAATCATCAAACTCCAAAGCCCTCCAAAGCTGATATTTTATCTAAAGAAGGGAGCAGCTCCTGAACCCCCTCAGGGCCTACTGGGACTGTGATCCAAGCACTGATATTATCCAGGGGATGCTCTGATCTCTGTCAGTGAGCTGAGGGCAAAACCCTCGGAGAACTAAGGAAACCTCCCTGTATTTATTTATTTATCTGACACTGTGTGCGTGGGCAGCTATGTTTGTGTGTGTAGTGATTTCTGAGGGAATGCAGGCTTGGATTTCCTTGCTGGCTGGGTTTGTTGTTTTTTTGTTTGTTTGTTTGTTTCTCTGAAAAGATCAGACTTCACCCCTCTGATTTAGGAAGATCTCAGTGTTGGCACTGACCAGACCCCCCCCAGCTGCTTCCTCAGTGTTCCCGTGGATGGTTGAGCAGCCTCTGGCTATGGCTGCATGTCCAGGTCCTCTCTAAACAAGGGAAGAGCCAACATTCCTGCCTTTTCCTCTCCTGCCAGCACACGATACTGCCAAGGAAATGCAAAATCATCCCTTCCTGGCTGCAAGGATTAATAACCAGCTCATTGAGACAAACGACAGTGGGCTCTGCTTGGTCATGGCTCAGCGAACACCAACTCTCTGCTCTCCCAGCTCCGCTCCACACGTGATGCAGACGGAGCTGGAATGCTGCCCCAGGGCAGAAATTCCCATCCCCATGAGATCTCAGCTTCCTCAGTTTTCTAAGGTCTCCGGATACAGGTTAGCATGTGGCTAGAATGTTATGAACCACGTGTAAATGAATCAATCTCTGAGGATCCAGCCCTTGCAGGTTGGCTTAAAATAATCTTAGCGAGACTGCTCTTCAGAGGCGTTTTCTAAAGTAAAAGGTTTAATAAGTGAAAAATATCAAAATAAGAAATGCTGTGGAAAACAAAAGAAAAGCCACGCACAGGTGTCCGAGAAAACCTCTGACACCCTGCTTGAAACACTCCAAAAAGCCTCTTACTTCCTTTGTGCTCCTTCCTAAATACTGAATATTTTAGGAGAGACAATTTGGCTTGCTGCCAATAAGGAGAGATACAGGATTTGAAGAACAGGGAAAAGGTTCAATAGATGCTTCTCTCTCAGCACTGAGCCAATCACTGCCAGGAGGGTATGGAAAATTCTAGGTAAACTTCCTAAAATATCTAGAGGTAAACAGAAACAACTCTTTCCCTGTTTGGAAACACCTGCTGGGGGTATGGGGTGCATTACTACAGTCTCCCTCCCTGCAGGATGTCTGGGCACTGTGAGGCGTCTTTGCCTTGCCCCATCTGCCTCCCTGCTTCCCAAATGGACTGGGGGGTCCCTCAGGATGTGATTCCACGGTAGTTTGGGCAGAGGAGCCCCAAGAGGGACTGACTGTGAGGATCAGGGTGGTACAGGCAGGAGTGGATGTAGGAAATCTCCCCAGGGTCACAGCACAGCCCCTTGGGCCCACACTGGCCAAAGAGACGCTTTTTAGGGAGAGCTTGTTAATCCAGGAGTAAGAGCTCTCCATAGGCCCATCCTCGAGTGCTTCCCTGGCATCCTCATCCCTGGAGTTAGGGATGCCAGGGAGGAAACCCCAGCCTGGTCTTTAACATTCATTCATGGCCTTGCTGCTATTTCTCACCCTTTCCTCAAACATCCTCATGTTTTCTGATGCCCACTGTGCCAAGAGCTCATTTGTGATTTTAAACTGATTCCCTGAGGGTTTCATCCCCAGGATTTGGGGAAAGATGGGTCTGTAGTTATCATACCCAGCTCCCTCATAGCCACTTGACACAGCCAGGGGACAAGTCCAGGTACCGGTCAGTTCACTGGTGTGGGTGTAGTCTGTATCCAGCCTGTGTTAGATCCTAGAAACATGGAATATTTTGTGTTGGAAGGCAAAATAGAGATTATCTCTATATAAACCCCTGCCATGGGCAGGGACACCTTCCACTATCCCAGATTGCTCCAAGCTCTGTCCAACCTGGCCTTAAACACTTCCAGGGATGCAGGAGCAGCCACAGCTTCTCTGGGCAACCTGTCCCAGGGCCTCACCACCCTCACAGGGAAGAATTTCTGCCCATATCCCACCCAAATTACCCCTTTCCCAGTTTGAACCCATTCCCCCTCATCCTGTCCCTCCATCCCTTGTCCCAAGTCCCTCTCCAGCTCTCCTTCAGCCTCTTTAGGCTCTGGAAGAGGCTCTGAGGTCTCCCTGGAGCCTTCTCCTCTCCAGGCTGAACAACCCAACCCTCTCAGTCTCCTCTGGATAAGTGCACTGATGGAAAAGCACTTGAGAAACGTTTGTGGGAATGTGACATCTCTGAGGTTCACTGGTCCATCAAATCTGGCCGGGACGAGGAGGTTCCAGAGTTGTTTGGGGGAAAGAGGGGGTGGGTGACAGCAGGATACACAATCAGCATCGTTCCTAAGTGTGGCAGGAATAAAGCAAACACTCCAAAAGCAGCTTGTGCATCAGCAATCCAAACTGATACCAGGAGAAGGGAAATCAGGACGAGTGGGAAAATTCTACGAGGCGCAATTAATCAGATCCAAAAAATAAACCACAGCTCTGCCTCTGAGGCAGCCGCAGAAGCAGAGAGGCAGAAAATGAGGCTGAGCCTCTCCCTCTCCCCACACCCAGCATGCAAATCCATCCTGAGCAATTTCTGGAGCAGCAGAAGGTCAGTAATTGATTTGGAGACCCGAATTTCTGACTACATCACCATGCAGATGTGCTTCCCAGCCTGGCTGGTGGCTGTGCAGCTCCCACTGCAGCAAATGAGCTTGGAATACCAATGGAGAGGGGAAGGAGAACTCTCCTCCCTTGACAGGGGAGCAGTGGGGAGACAAAAACCTTTCCATGCTGAATTAACGCCGTTTTGTCTGGGGTTGCAACCCCTCTTCCCTGCCTCTCTTCACCCTTCAGAGCAAAATGCCTGTTCAGGGTTTCCTTGCTGGGGTAAAAGGGAACTGGAAATGCTGGAGGAGAAGGAGGAGGAGCAGAGGATTCACCTGGGGCTGTTTTTAACTTAGTCTGGAAGCTGCTGGCTGCTGTTTCAAAAACCAGAGTGGCTCTGGTCCTTCCCTCTTCCCAGCCCCACAGCTCAGGCATCCTTAGGGAAGCACTGGGAGCAGAGTGAACCTCATTCCAGGGATTGAATCCATGGTGCTGTGGTGGGGAATGGTTGCTCCTAGCTGTGGAGGCTGAGCACTGGCCCAAGCACCTCATCTCCCAGCCTGGATTTGAGCAAAAAACATTAAAAACCTTCTGGCTCCTGGACAGCTGCATCCTCCCCAGGGGTTGCGGAGATTCAAGGAAGGGATGAGAGAAATTCATGCAGGGTTGGGCTATCCATAGGAATTGAATGAAATCTCACTCAGGAAAACCTCACACTGATGTCAGAAGCCTAAAAGTGGGGCCCAGGGGGAAGATGAGATCCTCCAAAATGAGATCCTGAGGAGGCAGGATGCCTTCATCCCTTCCCACTGAAATTCTGTGCCTGCTTGGCCTTTGCCATGATGAGGATTACCCCAGCTGCTGGGCCAGTAAAGGCTCTTGGGATGCTGCCACTCGTCCTGCAGGACCTGGATGGAGAACCATGGATTTGTGCAGGGTGATCCAAACCAATGCTTTTTGGCCTTTGGCACCTGAACTCCACAACCTCAAAGTGCAAAGCAGCTGCCCACAGAAGTAACAGGACTAGGAGATTTTGCTGCAATTTTAAAGAGTTTAGAGGGCCTCCAAGCCCAGTTTTGTGGGTTTTAAGCCCAGCCTGGCTCTTTACCAGCTCTGGATTTTGCAGCAGCAGAATTGGAGGAGTATCTTAGGAGCCATTACGGAAAATCCAGGAATAAAAAGGAATGTGGTGCCCAGAAGAGCTTTGGGCAGCAGAGTCTCCAACTCTCATCAGCCTTGCAGTGCCAAAATCAGCTCCTGCCTGCTGCAGGCTTGGAGTTTGCATGTCTGTGGTGCTCCAAACCCCACAGCAGCCAAGAGGGATTTCCTGTGATCCAGCCAGTGCAGGATGAGCACTAAATGGAGCAGAGAAATATCTGGGAACACGACTCAACAGCAGAGCAAGGACAGCACAGCTATTGTTTATTTCCTCCTTAATTATGTCCTTTCTTTTAAAGAGATCCACAGTGATACAGGGGACAGATGGGCTGGGCGAGCTGAGACCATTCTCCACTCCCCCTCATCCTTGTCTGTACAAAGAGATGCTGCAGGGAAAGGCAAATATTTGACTGTGTGGGATGCTGAGGAAAGAGAAATGGGAACGTGAGCCAGCAAGCAGCTCCTTACTCAAGCAGAGCTTTCTGTGGCATGGATATAGCCCTCCAGAGGAATTGGAGCAGTGGGTCCTGGAGGCAGGATGGAGGAAGAACATCTGCCCTGTGCCCTTATCTCAGCCCCACAAGTGAGGGTGTTTCAGAGGAAAAATGGTGTTGGAGGGGATGCTTGGGAGAGGAGAGCAGGAAACCACCCTGGGAGACAACAGGGCAAAGGAATAGGCTTGGAATGCTGGTGTAAAGGCAGTAAAAGGGGTTTGGGAATTAATACGCCGTGAGGATCCATCTTCTTGGAGTGTCCCTTGAGGTGTTATTTCAGTTCCAGAGAGACGTCCTTCACCTGCTGTCCCCAAGGACAGCCAGCACTGATCTCCTCCCTCCAGCCTGCCTGTGCTGGCACTGGCTCCCAGGAGCAGCAGGGCTGTCCCCTGTCCCTGAGCATCCCCTGAGGCCACACAGGCTCCTTGGAGGTGGGGACAAGGTGGCTGAAGGTCACAGACACATCAGAGAGCCCATAGGGACAGGTGCCCACGGCTGGTGTGCAGTCACACCCCAAGAGCATGGACATAAAACCATAGAATCTTTGATTATTTAGGGTGGAAAAGACCTTTGAAATCATCGAATCCGACAGCTCCCCAGCACTACTGAACCCACCACTAACCCACGTCCCCAAATGTCACATTCCACACGGCTTTAGAACACATCCAGGGATGGTGACTCCACCCCTTCCCTGGGAAGTCTGTTCCAATACTTCTCACAGAATCTCCGTGCATGTCAACAGATGTCCCAAAAAGTGCCCCAAGGACATAGGGAAGGTCATAGGCTATTGAGAAATTTGTGTATTTTATATTTTTCAGGCTACTGAGTAGTTTGTCTATTTTATGTTTTTCATGTTATCTGGACTTTAAGGATTTGTGGGTTTGCTGTTTGTGTTTGGATAGGTTTTTTTTTATATATAAATCCATGTCTAAGAGACTGCAAACATGAAAAGACACTCTGAAGTGGAGGAATACTGGAAATAATTTATGTTGAAAAAGAGCTTTAAAATCCTTGAGTCCAACCATTCCTCCAGCACTGTCAATCCCACCACTAACCCACGTCCTCAAGTGCCACATCCATCTTTTAAATCCCTCCAGGGCTGGGGACATCAGCACTGCCCTGGGCAGGCTGTTCCAATGTCTGATCACCATTTCAGTGAAGAAGTTGTTCCTAATGTTCAATATAAACCTCCTCTGTTCACGTTCAGCCCCAGAGCCTGCCCTGCCCCTCTGGCCTGTTCAAGGAAACATCCTGAAAATGAAACGTCGTGGGGAGCCCCAGGCACAGTGCCAGCCCCCACACAGGGCCACAGCAAAGCACACACGGCTTTCCACACTGATGTGCACACTTACAGGGGGGCTTTGGAGGCTTATTTGAGTCCTGGAGATGTCCCACAGCTCCCACAGGCATCCCAAAATCCTGCCCCTGCCGTCCTGTCCTGTAAATTTCCCCTTTCCAGCACCCACACCCCAAACGTGGCACGATCCGGGCAGCCCTGCAGGAGAGCACGGCCAGGTCCGAGCCGCAGCCAGGAATGCGGGACAGGGATATAGTTTCCCAAAATATCCTGTACCAACGAATTTTGGCCCTTTGCTCTGGCACATCCGCCGGGCAGATGGCGGCAGGACACGGCTCAGGTAGGGAGGCAGCTCCTGCACGCTCAAAATCCTCCCTTTTCCCTCTGCTTCCCGGCAAGAAAGGGGTTGATTAGCACAAAATCCATGGCAACCCGGCCAGCTCCTCGCTCCCTCCCCTGCTCGGAAAAGCCTTTGTCTGCTGCTGGCACATCCCTCAAGCCTTCACTTTTTTTGCTCTCCTGGATTTTGGAGGGAGCAGCTTCGTTCTTCTCTTCCCCTCTGGGCAGAGTTGGCTGGGGAACAGAAGATTCAGGTTTCCCCCTTTCCTGTAAGGGACACTTTTACTCCTTTTCCTATTCCTAGGGAATTTCTGGAGAAGCCAGGCAAAGGGATATGCCCTCAGGATTCAGGCTTGTCCTAGAGATGGGTAAATACCCTGGACTGATGCCCCTAAGGAGATGATTTCCACGTGCAGACAGCACAGGGGGAAAAAAATCAGGCAGTGACTGCAAAAATCTTTTCGACAACCACCTGGCAACTACAGATCAGAGTGCTCCCCTGAGGAAAGACCCTATGATAACAGTCAGGCGCGACCTCCTTTGGAGTTAAGGGCATTCTTGGAGCAGTGAGGCAGTATTTTTTCCCTCTGGAACTTACAGAGCAGCCTGGCTAAAACCAGCCTGGAGTCCAGTCCGACCCTGCCTGAAATCTGAAAGTGTGCCCTGCTGAGGATAAATCAATAGGAAGAGGGGAATTTTCCTTTGCAAGCAAAGTCAGGATAGAGGGAATCCCGCAGACCCTCTCTGATCCCTCTCACCGACCCCACTCCACACATGAAAATCCATTTCACAAGCAGCCCTTGAATCCACCCATTTCCTTGCCAGAGAGAATCAGCCCCTGCAGTACCTGGAACCCTCCAGGTGCCTGGATGGGGTGAATTGAACCTTTACATCCCTTATTGGCAGAGCTTCCTGCCCTTCCCCCTGCTCCCCTCGGCAATCACTCCAGGAGACCGGGGTGAGCCCCCGAGGAATCCTGAGCAGGCAAAAATTTCCCAAATCCTGGCCGAGCAGCCCAACATCCTCTGGCTGGAGCCGGTAAGGGGCACAGGAGCATCGTCGCCTCAGCATCTTCGGGCGAAAACAAGGAAAAGCGGGCAATTCTTGGCAGTGGGGGCTGGGGCAGGGGATTTTTTGATTGCTGCAGCAGGACCTGGGATGCTTGGCACGATCCACTCAGCTTTGGAGTGGTCCTGCTGAAGGCTGTAAAGCTGGCTCTGCCTAAAGATAAACCCGAGCCTGCAGCCCGGGCTGGCTGGAGCCCAGGCCGGCACAAAGAGCGCTTTGTGCGAACGGGATGCTCAAGGGGATGGGGCAGAGCTGCTCTAGGGGGATATTGAGGGCTCGGAGACAAAACAGGGAGAAGCTCTAAAGGGGACCTTTATTTCTTTGCCGTCCGGGAGATGGAAGGGAGCCGCACATCGGGATTAAAAAGCCGCAGGTGATCAAACCCCCGCGGCCGCGGAGCGGTGAAAGGGGAACAAAGAGGGGCGGGGAGGGAGCGGGGAAGGCAGAGTAAACACCCCACGGGGATCTGAGGGCAAAGAAAGGAGCTGGGAGACTGAGCCGCCACGGCACCTCTTGGATCTGCCAGGCCTGAACTCATTAAAATCTGTGTTTCCTCTGGGCTGCGGTGCCAGGCTTGGAATGTTGAAGGGTGAGGCGAGAGGAAGGCAGGGTGATATCGGGGAAAAGCACGTCCCTGTGTCCTTTGCAGGCTGGGATGGGCACCAGCACAGGGTGATCCTGTGTGTGCAGAGGGGCCATCTGAAAGTCCCCCGTGCCACGAACGCCACGGCTGAAGGATTGCAGCTGAACTTCTGGCAAGGGCAAGAGCCCGGCTTCACGTTCACAGAGTCACAGAAGGGTTTAGGTTGGAAGGGACACTGGAGGTCACCTAGTCCGAGGTTCCCCTGGAGCAGCTTACTCAGGGTTGTGTCCAAATGGCTTTTAAGAATCTCCAGGGAAGCATAAATCCAGAACCACAGAATGGTTTGGGTTAGAAGGGACCTTAAAGTTCATCTCATTCCATCCCTGCCATGGGTAGGGACACTTTCTACTATCCTAGGCTGCTCCAAGCCCGATCCAACCTGGCCTTGGACACTTCCAGGGATCCAGGGACAGCCACAGCTTCTCTGGGCAACCTGTGCCAGGGCCTCCCCACCCTCACAGGGAAGAATTTCGTCCTAAGATGTAATCTAAATATCCACTCTTCTAGTTTAAAACTGTTCCCATTGTCCTGTTACTCTCTGCCCATGTAAAAAGTTGTTCATCCTCTTTTTTATATGCCCCTTTAGGCTCTGGAAGGGGCTCTGAGGTCTCCCTGCAGCCTTCTTTTCTCCAGGTGAACACCCCCAGCTGTCCCAGCCTGGCTCCAGAGCAGAGGAGCTCCAGCCCTTGGAGAATCTCCTTGGTCTCCTCTGGACCTGCTCCAGTGATTCCATGTCCTTATGCTGAGACTCCAGGGGTGGATTCAGTATTCCAGGCTGGACATCACAAGGGCAGAGTACAGGGAGAGAGCCCTTGGTCAATTCCTGTCCACATCCACCTGAGTGTTTGACCTGCTGTTCATAAAGGAGGAGGAGCAGAGGACAACTGGGGTCAGAGGTGGCAGGTGGGGCTCTCAGAACTGTGAAATAACTGGACTTGCACCTGGAGAGAGGCTTGAGGAGCTCTAGGCTGAGGGCTTTGGGTTTCAAGAGAGTTGACTTCAGCTTTTTGGGGAGCTCTGAGGTTGTTACGAAGGGAAGAAGGTGTCCAAGACAGCTGGCTGATTTATTTTTTAAAGAAAACTCTTTCAGAGCTTGGGAACAAACCCTGCCTTTGCTCATGAAAATCAGGAATTTCAGCACAAAGCCTCCTTGGCTAATTAAGACACTTCTTAGTGAGCTGAGCTGTTAAAAGGGAGCATACAAGAAATGGAAATAAGGAGGGGAAATGAAAGAAGAGTGCAAATGCAAGGCTGGGGTACTTAGGGATGAAAGCTGGAGGGCTGAGGACCAGCTGGAGCACAGAGTGGCCAGGGATGCTGAGAGTGGCAAAAAAGGGGGGCTGCAAGTGTTTTAACAGCACATTTCAGGAAAAATGTGTGTGGGTTGTTGGATGGGAGGACAGCCTAACAAAGGGTGATTATGGCAAAGGTTGAATGCCCTTCTTTGCCTCGGTTTCTGTATGTCAGACTCGCTCCAAGCTTCTGCACATAACAGCAGCGTTTGGGAAGGGGAATAACCAGCAGCTGGGGAAATAAAATTTTAGGGGCTGTTTAGTGAAATTAAATGTATTGACGTCCATGAGACTGGATGAGAGCGCTCTAATGGAACTCCGTGGTGGAATTGTGGAGCCTGTCATCTACAAAAAAACTCCTGGTGTCTGATCTCTGCCCACCCTCATGTGCCTCCATGATTTATACACACCCTAAAAAGGGGAAAAAAACCAAGGATTTGGAGAGCTCTGGAGGTCAGCCTCACCCCAGACCCTGGAAAAATCAAGGAGTGTGTCCTCTGGGAATTAATTTCTGGACATGAGAAGACCATAACTCACAGACTCCAGGTTTAGTTCTCTGGAGGCTGGTGCATAAGGTGCTCTGCAGAAAAGGAATTCCAGGCGAGAGAAAGCAATCACACAAAGCAATCAGCCTTTTTCTTCTGTGGCAACAGCTCAGAACTGGGTCCAGGAGGAAGGCTGGCATTTTGAGGCTGTGAAGAAACCCCTCTGGAATCAAGTCCTGGTGCTAAATCCTTTCCTTCCCTGCCAGAACTGGGAAGAAACCACAAACAATGAGGCAAATTTCACCTTGCCCCGTGGCACATGGCAAATCTCGAGGTTTGCACCAAGATCAGTCCCTGCCCTTGCCCATCCTGACACTGGGGATGGGAAAATGGTGAAAAATTCCAAAAAGGGCTTTTCCCAGGAAATTTGGCCAGGTATACACAGACAGCCCCTGGCTTGAAGTGTTCCTTTTATCTCAGGGCAGGGGCTCAGCCTGGCCCTTGTGTGACATCCTGGTTTTTCCCACCCAGGGGACACACAGAGGACTTTTTGGTAGCTGTTTTTTGCCCAAAGGAAGGATTTTCAGGAACACCACAACCTGTCATCCTCCACAGGGCTGCTGGAGACTGCAGCTTCTCCCAGCAGAGCCCCTGGGACATCCTTCCCCTGCAATCCTCTCCTCCTGCATGGCAAGGAACTCTCTGATAAATAATTCCCTTTTTGTTTGGCTGATTGCATGCTGTTACTAGGAAGCCTCCTGGCATCCCTGGGACTGTAACTTGGAGCAGGCTGGCAGCTAATGCAGATAATTAAGATTTTATAGCCACCTTTCTGAACGAGCTGGCCAACCCTCCCTGTGGGGGTCTCAGGGAGCTGGGGTCCTCTGTCTGTGCTGAGTGGGCTTGGAAGAGACCCAGGGAAGGAAAAATAACTTTTTCAGGACTTTGCTGGTGTCAGTGCTGGGGCTGTACTGGGGATGGGAGCAAACAAAAAGCTGAGGAGCATTTCCAGGTGCTGGATTTCAATGGTCATCACAGGCCCTGGCATGGGTTAGGCAGGGGACAACAACTCCCAGGCGAAGTTTGGGAGCTTTCATGGGTCAGGGACATTCCTAAGATGTAGTTTGGTGCAGCTGCTGTTTTGTAATTCATAATATGGACTTGATCAGGTTGGACACTTGGCCCTAGGCCAGAGGATGGGTCCTGGTGGCTGGTGAAGACACAGCTCCTGCTGTTCCCATCCAAATGAGTGATTCCACGACTGGGGGAGAGGTTTTTGTGTCACGAGTCAAGAAAACTTTGTCCCTGCAGCCTGGGCTTAAAATTGCACTGGGGAATTGTCCCTTTGAAAGATTTCTGAGTCCTCAGTGACTGCCCTCTGTCAGAAAGGATCATTGCACTCCATCCTGGCTGAGTTTCCTCAGCTCTGTGGGTGAACTCAACAGCACCAGGGTCTCTCCTGTGCCCAGGATTCCAGCCGGTGCAGCCCAGACAGGTTTATATGGTTAAACCCTCAAAGAGGTAGCAGCACCCAGGCTGGCAGTTTGGGATGATCCCTGGCTCACACAACTCCTGAACCCAACCTGATGGCTGGGCTGGACCCACACCATGCCAGGAACCTCGTGGAGCAGGCAGATCCCACTCTTGGCCAGCCACATGACAAAGGCACCAAAGATTTGGCTGAAATTGGCAGCCTGGGAAGGGGACAGCAGCTCTGAAAGTCTGCTGCCTTCACTGGATGAGTTTGAGAGAATTAAGAATTTGATCCCTCTGATCTGGTTAGAAGCCTTGCAACAGGCTTTCGGTTTTAATTCACCTGCAGGACAAGATTTTCTCTAAGATCCCAGTCCCAGCAGCTTCCAGGGTGGTGAGGGATGTGCTGAGCCTGCCAAGGTGTTCACAGCTGGGAGTTCAGGAGGTGCTCAGCTGCATCTCTGAGCACCCACAGCGTAGGCCAGCCCATATCTCATTTCCCACCTTATAATCACAGGATTATCCCTCCAATCATCTTTCTGGAGTGGCAGGACGGAGCTGACCTTTACAGATCTTCACAGGGCACTGTCAGCAGCATTCCTGCTTCCACTGAGCTGCCTCCTTGGCTACCCAGGCTGGGAGCTGCAGCAGTGGAGTGCAACTCCCTCTGCCCCCCGAGCAATCGCTATCCAAGAAAGATCCCCCTGTAGCACACAGCATTTCTGGAGCAGCTCCTTGCTACCTGCATTGTTCCTGGGAAAGGCAGACAATGATCTAAGAATGCAAAACTCCTGAAACCGCTCCAGAAAGCTGAAATTTATGAGCAGCCTGTTCCAACTGGCAGAGGGAAACTGTCAGTGGAACAAAAACATTGTGTAATAACCTCCCTCCTCCCCCTCATCCCCCTCTGGGGGGAAGCTGAGACAGCCACAAGGGAGGGGGGGGGGGTTCGCGGAGGGAGCAGTGGTGAAGCACTGAGCATCCTCACAGAATCACAGAATGGATTGGGCTGGAAGGGAAAATAAATATTATCTCATTCCAATCTCCACCTTCCGCCAGCCCAGGTTGCCCCAAGCCCTGTCCAGCCTGGCCTTGGACACTTCCAGGGACGGGGCAGACACAGCTTTGGCACTGCAGACCCCCCTCAGTGGGTGCCCCAGAGCATTTTAAAGCACATTTGGGTGCTGAGGGCTACAGTGACCAGAATGGTTTGTCTGACCACAAGGACTCTGTAACATCCATCTTTTGCAAGCGTGGAGCCAGTCCAGATCTTGGCTGCTCTGAATGATGGCTGAATGAAAGTGGTTTCTTGATCCTTTTTCTTCATAAAATAGTTTGAAAAGGTAAGAGAAGAAAGGCTGAAATCAGGAGTTTCCCCCATATTTGATTGTTTATCTTAAATTCCACATTATCATTTCACCTCAACTTCCCAACCATTGGAGCCTGGGGCTCCCAGGAGTGAGTGTGATCATCCAGGACTCAGGAGTGCCTGGAGAGGGGAGGGAAGTGCTGGTGCCAATCATCTTCCCAGATTTCCCAGGTCACATGGAGATGAGTGAGGCTTTTAGGAGTGGTTTGCACATCTTTGGGTGCTTCTCCTCCTTGGAGCTGCTGCAGGGCTCCTCTGGCCAGCATCTGGTTTGTGAGTGATGCCAGAGGAGCGGTTTCTCCCAGGGTTTTGGGATGTCTCACTCCCATGTGTGCAACCCCTCCGACACAACACTTGGTTGTTAAACGTGCAGCGGGGGAAGCGAGTCTGGCTCCGGTTCTGGTGTGGAACCTGTCACCTCCTCCTTGCAATCTCTTGTTTTTTCCCTTCCCCCTCCTCCTGTCTGCCTTGATCTGAAGGAAAACCCACTCAGCAGACAGCGCCAGGCTGTGAAATAAACCCACGAGGCGCTGGGAATGCTCCAGCTGGGATTTTTTTCCCACACATATATCCATATCTGTATCTATATGAAAGGTTAAACTGTGATGGTTGAAATCCTGTGTAGCAGAGTCAGTCTGAAAGTTCAGCCTTTAAGTCCTTAAATGTGTCATTCCTTGACTCTCCTGGTGCAAGGAGACCCAGCGTGGCATTTCTGTGACTGTGTCTCCACTGAATTTAATTAAGGTTTTATGGGGGTGATTGTGTGAGACCTCGAATCACTCACTGATTATGGGATAGCACTTCCCAGTGCCAAAAGTGTGAGGAACGAGACACTTTCCCGGGAACAATGATCCTTTTCATCATCTCTGCTTCGGGGCTGTGACAGAGGAGCAAGGTCCTGTCCATTACTAGGTCGTGGCAGCCTGTGCCAGGGAGAGCAGCCAGCTGATTGTGAAGTAAAACGTGCAAAATTGCTTTGTGCTTCCTCTTAATTGACCCAAAGGAAGTAAAAAGAAAAAAGAAAGCTGGGCCAATTAATTTTTAACTGATTTTTTTCATTATAAAAATGTAGAGCTTTGGACTGACTAAAACTTAAAGGAATGGGTCTAGCTGAAAAAGAGGAAGTGGAAAAGTTTTATTAAGGCTCCTTCAAGGAAAATTTTTTAACTGTTAATAGCAAAACAGTGTCTGAATGAAAATGAAGTGTTAATGTCTCAGCTGTAATTTAAAATTTTTAGAACTATTTTTGCAGAATCCCAGAATGGTTTGGGTTGGAAGAGACCTTAAAAATTATCCTATTCCACCCCCTATCATGGGCAGGGACACCTTCCACTATCCCATATTGCTCCAAGCCTTGTCCAGCCTGACCTTGGACACTTCCAGGGATCCAGTGGCAGCCACAGCTTCTCTGGGCACCCTGTGCCAAGGCCTCAGCACCTTCACACTGAAGAGTTTCTTCCTAAGCAAAGAATTTTAGGCAAAGTGTTTAAGTTGTGAGTAAAAGCAAAATTTATCCAATCAAAATGCTTGACTGATCCGTCCCCTCCTTTAAGATTTGCATTGAGCTTTTGGGGGCAAGGAAAAACAATCTGAAATTTTATCTTCCAGTTAGCCTGGAAAAATCCACGGTCCTCCAGCCTGGCCACCTAAATTAAAAATGCAGTAAATTATTCCCAGGGATTAGTCTCAAACTGTCTCTTCCATTTCATGAGGAGCGTGTCTCACTGCTGTGTGGCTGAACACAACACCGGAATCAGTGCCCAGAAGATTCCTACTTCCAAGAGACGTAGCAGCTGCCACTGGTGCTCCAGGTGGAGATGCAGCTTTGATTTGTTGGTCCACAAAGAGGCATTTTTAGGATGGACTTCAGGACCAACCTTGATTTCCACCAGCTTTTCCCTCCAGGTATCTGGGAAAGGGAATATGGCTCAAAGCCACAGGAGAGGAACCACCGCTGGGGGGTTTGAATCATCCCATTGTGGACAGCTGAGACCTGCAGGCTCCTCTCTGGGAATTCTGTGGTGGGAGCAATGAGCTGTTCTCATGTTTCTCAAATCTGACCCAATATTTTTGTTTCAAATAAAATTCAGCAAAAATCAAACCTATTTCTATTTATTTTTCCTTCCTAACCTGATATATTTAAAGTGCCTGGACTCACTTTTCACTCTGTGGCTAACTAACATAAAACACGAAAAATATTTTTTTTGCTTTGTTTCTTTCTTTCTTTCCCATATGTTTTTGTCCAAATACACCATAAGTGCTCCAACCTCATTTTCCTCCCATCTCTCCTGGACTGCCAGGTGGAGCTGATGGGTGTGAGTGGATGCAAAAACCTGCCAGGAAAAAAACACCTGGCACACCTGTAATCCTGGAACACACCATCCTGCTGCTTCCCCAACACAGTGAGAGACCAGAGGCAGAAATCAATACAGACAGAGTTTTTATAATTAAAAAATTGTGCATTTCGACAAACAGCTGGCAGTTACACCCATCCCTCATCCCCCTTAATGCAGAAAATAAATGTCTGGAACCCAGACATCTGATCTTCTAATGCCACGTGTAATGACCCACTAAGACTGTGCTTGAATTAACCTCCTGCTTTTGGCTACCAGACAAGAGCCCAAGGGCAGGTCCACTCTGTATTCAACTCCACTTGACCCTAGAGAGAACCAGTCCCCCTTTTCAAGCCATTATTTTGATGGAAAAACCATCATTTCTATCTTCTGATTGAAAACACCTCTGAAAAATCAACATGTGCGACACAAATGGATTTATTTTTATGAAAAAAGTAAACAAAGAAGAATTTTAATGAGGTGGGGGTTGTTTTTTTGTTTTTGTTTTGTTTTGTTTTGTTTTGTTTTGTTTTTGTTTTTGTTTTCAAGATGTCCATGGGGAAATAAGGCTCTTCCTAGTACACTGAAGGGCACTGTGGCTGGTTGTCTTGTCCAGAGGCCAAGTGACAGCCCGGTCACAACCCAAAATAAAACTTTCCTCACCTGGGGGAGCACAGGATTCAGCACCCAGGCACGGTGCTGATGGTATGGATAAAGCTCTGGTGCCTAAAATTCCTCCTTCCTTAGCAGAAAAAAAAGATACTCAGGGAGCTTTGGAGCTGATGGGGAGGGGATGCTCTGGGGGATGGAGGGCTGGTCTCAGCTCAGAGTCCCCAGCCCCTCACGTCTATGAACCCCTTAGTTTTTCTCTACCATGCAAACCTGTGGAGGCACAGGAATTATTTGTCTTCTCAGCACCAATCTCAAACTCCCTGTGGACCCCAGGCCAGGAAGTCTCCTTGGATCTCCCCAGGCACATCGGGGTCCTGCCGGATCCTGGTTCCTGTCACATTTCGGGACAAAGGCGTGAACCCAGCCTGGAGCCTCCTGGGGGAGGCATCCTGGGGGCTCAGATGAACACACACAGCGACTGACACACACACACACAGAGCTCACAGACACAGGCACATCGACACAGCCAAAACTTCCAGAGCAGTGGGATTGCTCCTCCTGCTCCTTCCCAGGCCTTGGGCTGGCACAGCGGACACAGCCAGGTCTGCTCAGCCAAGAGTTGCTCCTGCCCGGGCACATGGCGAGGAGCAGAGTTGGGCTGAGGTCACAGAATGGTTTGGGTTGGACAGGACCATAAAGATCATAAAGATCTGGTTCCAACCCTCCTGCCATGGGCAGGGACACCCATGAGCAGGATTGTTCCACTCTGACAGGGTCAGGAGCAGTGTGGGCACAGGAGGGAGAGCCTGAAGGCATCCGTGCTTGATCTTGGGTGCCAGGTGTCCCAAAATTGCCACAGCAAGGCCCCTGGAGTCCCTTGCTGGGCAGCACCAGAAGTCCCTGCCTCCTGTGCCAGGTACAGGCAGCCGTGTGCACTGAAAGGCAAGGAAAATACAGCATCCATCTCACATTCTACTGGGCAGGGAGGGAACCCCCTGTGTTGCTGCAGGTCCAAAGCTCATCACAGCAATTTCTTTCTTTAAAGTCCCATTTTGAGTTCATTACCCAAAAGTCCCCTTTCTCCTCTTGAAGTTCCTCTCTCTGATGGATGTTGTGTTGCTACAGAGGATCCAGGGTTTGCTGGTGCTGCTGTTGCGGGGTGTCAGCCTGGGGATTTCTCTGACAGGAGATGTCTTGGGTACAACACTTCCTTGTTTGCAGGCTGAACCACAGGGTGTCTTGTGGCTGACAACAGGATCCAACAGGATCAGAACCGTGTATTGCTCTGCGTGTGATTTCCAGGGCACACAGGAGACTTCTGGTCAGCTGGAATCTCTGAATGTGCCCATGGAGAACCCATTATCTGTATCACAGGCAAAAAATGAAGCTGTAGTGTCCTGGACTCTATGGGGCAACCCAACAAACACATCTTCTTGCCACTTCTTGGGGCTGGTACCATTTAACCCACAGTTCTCTGCTTTCTGGCAGGGCTCCTTCCCACTGGAAATCAACTTCCCACCTGAAACAGCCCCATGGATCCCACACTTGGAGCAGCAGAGGCTGAGGGTTGGTGCCCAAGGGGACATCCATGGAGGTTGTCACTCCAGCCTGGGAGGAGGGGAAGGGGAAGGGAAGAGGGATTTGCTCTGTAGCTGATTTTTGACCCCTCCTTTGATTTTTGAGCACAACCACCCACACCAAGCTGCATCCTGTGGGAAGAAGAGGAGAAGAAGGGACTTGGCGAAGGAGCTGAGTGCATGTGTTGGGTCTGGATGCTCTCCAGGCTTCTCCCATGCAGACCCTGCCTTCCCCACGAGCATCCCCAGGCCGTTCCAGCTCCCACCTCCACACTGCCACCAAGACCAGCTGCGGGCTCCCTGTCTGCTCCCTCTGCTCCTCCTCGGCCTGTCCTCACCCAGCCGTGAGGCAGAGGGAGACTCTCTCCCTCTCTCTCCCCCATCCTTCCCTCTCCTTCCCGCCGCGCCCCGTTCAGCACAGCGAGAACCGGCGGGAGTTGATGTTCATCTTGGTGACCCCGATGAGCTTGAGGGGTGTGGAGAGGCTGAAGGAGCTGACGAGGGGGAAGTCGCAGAAGAGGTCGGCCAGCTCATCCCGCTCCTCCAGCTCGTACGTGGCGTCGTTCAGCATGCGCTGGTGCAGGTGACACGTCTGCTCGATCTTCAGCTTGTTGATGTCGCTGCGCAGCCGCATCAGCTGCCGGGCCAGCTGCTGGTCCTGCAGGCGCATTTCTGCCTGAAATGGGGAGGGAAGAGGAGGTTTTTAGTGGTGAAGTTTGCTGCCTCCCTGCTCGAGGCTGTGCCGGATCACGGGGAGTGAAAGGGTGTTGAGGATGTTGAGGTGTTGAGGGGCCCGTACAGAAAAGGGCGACAAGGCTGGTGAAGGGTCTGGAGCCCTTTCAGGAGCAGCTGAGGGAGCTCAGCCTGAGGAAAGGAGTCGCAGGGGAGACCTCATCACTCTCTACAACTCCACCTGCAGCCAGGTGGGGATCGGATTCTGCTCCCAGGGAACCAGCAACAGGATGAGGGGACACGGCCTTAAGCTGCTCCTGAGGAAGGTTAAGCTGGACATTACGGAAAAATTCTTCACAGAAAGAGTGATTTGGGCATGGAACGGGTTACCCAGGGAGGTGGTAGCGTCACCATGCCTGGAGGTGTTTACAAAAAGGCTGAATGTGTCATGGTCTGGTTGACAGGGTGGTATTAGGTCATAGGTTGGACTCAGTCTCAACCTATCTGATTCTGTGAACTCATCTAGAGGTGCTCGATCTGTGAGGGAGACAGGGATCTTCCAAGCCAGCAATGCATCCCAAAAAAAAACCAGCTCAGGATGGGGAATTTTTAACAATTGAGAAATTCCATGCCTGCTCATGTTTTCAGGAGCACCAGGAGACTGGAATTAAAGCCGTGCCAAGGCTGTTGGCTTGGGTATCTGTCAGGCTTCAGAGCCTCCATCTCAACATTAAACAAAGCCCAAATTAATTTTGCTCATAAGGCAGCAGCCACAGGGAGACAGAGCAATTAGAGGTGGAAGGGACCAATTAAAAGAACACCAAAGGACTGATCCCCAAATACTCAGCCTGGGTTTCCAGCCTGCATAAGTCAGAGCTGGTCCATGACAGACTCCACCTCCCCTGTGGATTATTTTATCTTGGTGATTTGAAGTGGCTCTCAGGATGGGACCTCCATGGTCTCCCACAGGACAGAGAACTACAATCTCCAAGGTAATGACCTAAGTGTTTTGGAGGTGTTTTTTTCTCCCCTGGCACCTGGCCTGGGAAGGCGGAAGATTCAGAAGTAATGGAAGGAAAGAGGTCTTTTCTTAAAAAAAAAATCAAACTCATAATTAAATAATAATTTTTTAAAAAAAATTAAAATATTTAAGATAATAAATAAAATTTTAAAATAAAGAAAATAATAAAAAAATTCATTGCCACAGGATGCTGTGGGTAGTGAAGGAAGGAGATGAACACTTGGTATGGGAGTCAGCCTGGCAAACAGGAGCAGGCAGGGCTGGAAAAGCAGATCAAGACAATTCCCACTTCCCACCCCACTTCCCTCCTCACAGAAAAGCAACAAAACCACAAAAGCTACAAAGAAAAGAAGGTGGTAAAGAAGCTCAACAGGCTCACCTGAAGGGGCTGGAACAGGATGATCTCTAAGGTCCCTTCCAAATCAGCCAGTTCTAGGACTCTGTGAATCTATGTTTTGGGCTAAACATCCCTTTCCTAGATTTTAGCAGCATGGATTTTAGCCTGGAGAAAAGGAGACTCAGAGGTGACCTTATCACTCTCTACAACTTCCTGAAGGGTAGTTGTAGACAGCTGGGGGTTGGTCTCTTTCTCCAGGCAGCATCTGACAGAACAAGAGGGCACAATCTCAAGCTGCTTCAAGGGAAATATAGGTTGGATATTAGGAAGAAGTTTTTCACAGAAAGAGTGATTAAATACTGGAATAGTCTGCCTGGGGAGGTGGTGGAATCACCATCCCTGGATGTGTTTAAAAGGAAACTGGATGTGGCACTTGATACCATGATCTAGTTGAGGTGTTAGGGCTGGGTTGGACTCAATGATCTTGAAGGTTATTTCCAACCTACACAATCTGTGATTCTGTGATTCTGTGATATGATCAGACTGTATCAGTGTCCCTCCAGGCCTGAAAATGAGCTGCTCAATTTGTGGGTGCAGATGTCGCTCTGGGGCAAGGGAGTAAATTATTCCTGGCCTGGTGGTTTGTGCATGAAGATGTGGCAGGGAAGGGAGGAGGGAAAGTTCCCCTTGAGAGACCCCACAGAGACCCTGATATTCCTACATGAGACCTTTCCATGCCTCACACAAGGGCTGCTGCAAGGAGTGTGTGAACCAAAGCAGCCTCAGGGTTGCTTTATCTTGTGCCATAATCCCTCCTCCTCCAGGCAATTAGAGAATCCCAGAATGGTTTGGGCTGAAAGAGACCTTAAAGATGATCCAGTCCCACTCTCTGCCATGGGCAAGGACACCTTCCACTATCCCAGGTTTCTCCAAGCCCCATCCAACCAGCCCTTGGACACTTCCAGGGATAGGAACCTGTGCCAGGACCTCACCACACTCACAGGGAAGAACTCTTTTTTAGTATCCAAATCCCTTCAAACCCAAACCATTCTATGCTTCTCTGACACTACAGAGGCGTCCTGGAGGACCTTGCCTGATGCTCCCAGCCAGCAATAAGACTCCAGCTTGGCTGTTTGGAGAGGATTAAGTCACCTTTGTACCAATCTCTGAGTGAATCTCTCTCTCTCTCTCTCTGGAAATCTCTCTCAAATTGTTGGCAGGGTTGTGGTCATTTACCTTTATCAAAAAAACCCACTATTTCCTCTCAGATCTCATAACCTGTGCCCCCAGCAGAGCAATGCCATTTGGCAGGTTTTTATTCTTCCACCTGAGTTACAATTTAAAAAAAAAAAATCATTCTGTTGATATTTTTCCCTGTCTGACAACAAATGCTGCCATTTTATCAGGGAGGTGATCACAGATGTTATTGGAGTGACCCTGGGTCATTCTTTCTTCTCGGTGTATCAACTTACCTAAGAAATGCCAACAAAGGCTTTCATTGAATATTTGGAAGAATGTGGGACTAAAAAAAGCCTCTGCTGCCAAAAAAAAAAAAAAAAAAAAAAAAGAAAAAACATTCAAAAGGGAATTATGAGGTCATTGTGCAGAGGCGTGTGAGTTATAGGTGCTTTTTTTCTCTTTACCAGCTTTACATTTTTCGACTGGTTCTTGTTTCTCCTCTCTTTTGAGGAATTCATTTGATTTCAAGCAAGCTGGAAGGCAAAGACCTCCAAAAAATAAAGATAAAGGAACAAAGCTTGGCAATGGTTGACTGAAACCACATGGATGTGGCACTTGGGGACATGGTTTAGTGGTGGCCTTGGCTGTGCTGGGTTAACAGTTGGACTCGATGATCTTCGAGGGCTTTTCCAACCTTAACAATTCCATGTTTCTGTGAAAGCATGATGCACACAAGGAGGAGATGGAAGATGGGATGAGGGCTGTCTCTGCGTGTGCTCCCTGGAAAGCTGCCTTGTCTTCCCACGGGCTTGGGAGTTCCTTGCCTGGTGACAGGTCCTGTGGGGGCAGCTCTGTGGGGTGGCAGCTGGGCAGAGGGTGGAGCATGAAAGTTAAGCTGCTCTGCAGGACATAAACTCTCACTCCCCACACTCACCCCTGGGGCTTGGCTTGAGATGCAAACCCCCTGTCCTGCATCCATGGAGCTGCCCCATTAAACACTGCCCTGTTCAAACCCTCCCAGAATATTGAGCAGAATTTCAGCCAGGACCCAGAAATCCTTGTTCTCCTTCCCTTTCCCAGAGGCTCTGCACAAATACTAAAACCATTCCCCCTGTCCCATGCTGAGGACCAAACAATTGCTGGAAAGGATGAGTGATGCCCCTTTAAAAGCAGCACTGTCAGGCCAGCAGAGCTCCACAAAGCTGCCTGGGAATAAATAATGGGATTACAGGGGCCACATCATGAGAAACCGTGGGGTTTTTGGTTTGCAGAGTTCACCCACAGGGCCGGTCACCACAAGATAACTCCACATACTAGTTTATCCCTGAGAGGTGGCAGCAGGATCCCACACATGGATGCAGAATCCTGGAGAAAACTCTGGACAGCATCGAGCAGAATCCAGGCTTTTGATTTCCTTTGATCCTTTCATAGCCAGGGCAGGAAGGGCCTTAGGTATGCCTTGCTCATAAAAACCAACATTTTAACCCGTTCTGCCTCTCTCTGCACACCCAGCCCCAGCTGTTTCTCACCAGCATGGTTGGGGAATGTTGTTGGAAGGGACAGGATGCTGGGCTGAACTTCCCAGGCTTTAAGGGGGAACCGAACTCAGGTTCTTCCTGGCAGTGAAGCAACTGCTGGATTGAAATGCAAAGCTGGACCATGGGATCTTATGAACCTAGCGAGGATTTTCTGCTTGGATTGAGCCTCAGAGTCTCCCAGGGATGTTTAATACGGGTGAGGGAGAGAAAGCTTTGGGTGCATCCTTTCCTGTTTTCCAGTCTAGGTGGCTCATCCTAAATAACTGTGAGCAGTTGCCTTCAATTTTGCCTTCAACAGAGAGGAAACCAAATCATTTTCCCATTTCCAGCAGTCTGTCTTTCTTCTGCGTTGCTTTTGGGGGATTTTTGGCAGGTGGCACCTCAAGGCATGGAGATGAGGAGCCCTTTGAGATTTCCCTCTCTTCCCAAAAGGGAAGAGTCCCATGGATGAAGTCCCAGCCTGGTCCATGAAGCTCAGGGAGATGGTCTGTGGAGAGGCAGCTGGTCCCAGAGGGCCAGTTTTGGGGTTTTTTTTGTTTTTTTTTTTTTTTTTTTTTTTTTTTTTTTTTTTTTTTTTTTTTTTTTTTTTTTTTTGTTTGTTTGTTTGTTTGTTTGTTTGTTTGGGGTTTTTTTCTTTTTTTTTTTTTATTTCCAAAAGATCAAAAGAAACTGAAATGTGAATTGGCACTTTCCTGAGTGCAGCCCCTTGGATTCAAGCATGAAGGAGCAGAGGCCACTTGTCAGATCTCTGCCAAACCTTTCAGACAAGTCCACACTGTCTTTGTTCTGGTTTGGAGCTTCTTCAAAGGTGCTCAGACGCCGCCCTGTCATGGCTAATTTTAGGTGCTCACACCCTTGTAGTGCAACCCACATGAGTTATCCCAGATCCTTCTGGAGCACCTGGGAGTTACCCACCACCAAACCCCAAGAGACCTTTGCCAGCTGGACCATGCAAAGCCTCCCGTGGGTCCCAAATCTCACTCTTCCTCAGTGTTGTTTCGGCTGTGTTGGCTCCCTCTCTCCCCAGAACAGGGTGGCTGCACGCAAATGGACCCTTGGGGATCATCCTGTTCCGTAATAAATCCTAAACTCTTCCCTAGTTTCAGCAATTTAACAATAGAGGTCACAGAGTCACAGAATGGTTTGGGTTGGAAAGGGCCTTAAAACTCATCCCATTCCAGGCCCTGCCATGGGCAGGGACATCTTCCACTATCCCAGATTGCTCCAAGCCTCATCCAGCTTGGCCTTGGACACTTCCAGGGATCCAGGGGCAGCCACAGCTTCCCTGGGGAACCTGTTCCAGGGCCTCAGCACCCTCATAGTGAGGAAATTTGCTGCTGCATCGTTGTTTAAATTCACTTAGCACTTGTTCAGCCAATATGAGTATCCCAAATGGAAATAAAAGCACTTAATATTTAATAAAAAATAATCTGACCAACAGGACACAGGTGTTTAATGATTTCCCAGGAGGGACCATCAGACATTTGTGTTCCTTTTCAAGTCTTTCCTGCATTCTTGCTCACATCCCTCAGATTTCAGTGCCAAACTGGTGAATTTGAGATAGAAAACTCATTTTTCCTGAAAGGACAAAGTTATAAATGTTATAAGATGTCTCTGCTCAAAGGGTTGTACTTCAGCCATACTTAGGAGGGAGGGGACTTTGAGTGCTTAATTTCATAACTTGTAAAACCTGGCAAATTAAAAAAAGAAAGAGCAAAGTGTGCCCCCCTCCAGTCCTGGAGTCTGTCACCATCCCTGGGCTGGTGACGTTTTTGCTCTCAGCACAGATGAGGGGCTGCCACACTTGACAGTGCAAAGGCAAACACAAGGGCAAAGAAAAGGCAGGAGGAGCTGGGGAGGGAAACACTCCAGCCCCCGGGGCAGCTCAGCACATGCTGAGAGCTGCAATTTGCTCCTACACCTCCACAGAGCCTCCTAGCATGAAAAACAAGAGCAGTTTGCATGTCTGAATAAATCAGCTTCTCGGGGCCAGGTTCTCAGCAGGGCCCAGCTGACGTGGCTGGCTGAGGCTCTGTGGGTTCATGTCAGCCCCACAAACCCGGGCCAGGACCTGGTGTGCAGAACGAGGGTCTGGGGCGGGTCACGTGAGGTGACAGGACAAGAAAAACAGATGGACAATAAAACCTTGGGTTTGTATTTTGCTTCACTTCTCAACGTGAGCAGCCTGAACCTGGCTGGAGCCAAATCAGAGCAGACTCTGGAGACACAGAGGAAAACTCCTTGCAGTGTCAGATGATAACTTTTGTGCGGATTGGGAGTAACAAGAGGTAGGGCAAGAGGAAATGGCCTCAAGTTGCACCAGGAGAGGCTTAAATTGGATATTAGGAAAAATTTCTGCAGCAAAAAGATTGTCCAGCCCTGGCACAGCTGCCCAGAGCAATGGGGGAATCCCTATCCCTGGCGGGATTTGAAAGCTGTGTGGATATGGCTGGGGACATGGTTTAGTGCTGGCCTTGGCAGTGCTGGGAAGTGGTTGGACTCGTTGATCTTAGAGGGCTTTCCCAACCTAAGCCCTTCTGTGATAGTTCCAAATTTACCCTCTCCTGCCTCTGCTGCTTTTGGCTGGGATAGAGTTAAATCCAAACCCGGGTGGTCCTGTACCAGTTGCCTCTTGAGAACAGTCCCCAGCATGTGGAAACTCCTGAAGATCCAAGTGCTTGGCAGGATGCTCCCTGGGACAAGCCAGAACCATTCCAGGGTGATGCTGTTGAAACAACCCAGCCTGAACACGCTGGGAGCTGTGCTGAAGGCTGGGGGTGATGGAGCTGCACTCTCTGCATTTCATCCCATAAGGACACGGCTGCTGCACTTCATTCCTGCATGGAAAGAATCTCCACATTCACCAGCTTTTGCCCCTTCATTGGATAGGTGAATCCTACAGACCCTAAATAACCATATTGTGGAATCACAGAAGTGTGGAATGGTTTGGAAGGGAAAATAAAGCTCATCTTGTTCCACCCTGCCGTGGGCATGGACACCTTCCACTATCCCAGGTTGCTCCAAGCCCCGTCCAACCTGGCCTTGGACACTTCCAGGGATCCAGGGGCAGCCACAGCTTCTCTGGGTGCCTTCACCACCCTCACAGGGAACAATTCTTTCCCAATATCCCATCTAGCCCTGTCCTCTGGCAGTGAGAAGCCATTGCCCCTTGTCTTTTCCCTCCAGGGCTTTGTCCAAAGTCTCTCTCCATCTTCTTGTAGGCTCCCTTCAAGAACTGGAAGACCACAATTAGGTCATCCCAAAGCCTTCTCCAGGCTGAACAAGCCTAATTGTCTCAGCCTTTTCTCACAGCAGAGCTGCTCCATCCCTCTGATCATCAAGCCTCCTCTGGACTCTTTCCAGCAGCTGCAGCTCCCTCCAATGTTGGATCCCAGATCTGGAGGCAGCTCTGCAGGTGGGGACTCACGCGAGAGGGGCAGAAGGGACAGAATTTCCCCCTTTCCTGCTGCCCACACTGGGGGATCAGCCCAGGATCTGGTTGGTTTCTGGGCTTCATCCTGCTATGGAGCCTTCCTGATGGCTTTGCTACCACAACATAAAGAAAAGCAAGGAAAAAATCTTGTCTGTGTTGGGATGTTTGGAAGCTTGTTCATTTATCTGACAAGAAACTGGATTTCACCCTTGAAATATAATGTGAAATGCGCCTTTTGGTTCCAGCACCATGTGATGGGATGGCCTGGCTGTGCTCCCTCTGCCTGCTGGCAGCTCTTACCCACACTCATGCCTCCAGCACAGCTATTTCACCCTGTGGTCAGTCAAAAAATTGCTCTCTCTTTTGGGGAAATTGTTCTAAATTACCAGTCACGTCCAGATCCAGCAAAGACTGGTATAATTAAGCTGCTGGGAAATGGAAAGTGAGGAACAATTAGGGTTTGCTTGGCCTTCTCTCATCTTTAATTTAAACTTTCATTTTATGACAGATGGTGGTTTAGATACCACACCCCAGTCTAAGGGGTAGAATCAGACTCTAAGACAATTTATATTTCTATCATGGGCAGAGATTGAAAGAAACCCCCAAATCTTTTAAAATCCAAGGTTCTGAGAAGGAAAGTCTGTGCCTTACATTCTTTGATCATCTTGAGATTTGGGGTTTACATCAAGTGTGAATTTAAGATTGCACCCGGATTCAGGTCATAGATCTGGAGCTGAGGTTCTCCAGAGCACTGAGGGGTTGTAGGGGATAATCTCAAAACTGTTCCTAATAGTCCTGAATTCCTGAAAGCCACGATCCTGAGAAACCAAGTCACCAAAGTGCAATATCCATAATGACCTCTGTAAACAAATCCTCAGGGGACTAGTGGAGTTGGGGGAATGCAGCAACAGAAAGTTGACAAATCAACATTATCTGAAGCAAAAGTCACAAAGAAATCTTTAAAGCTGTTACTCATTTTTGTCAGAAGCTTTCCTCAGAGATTTCAGTGCTTCTCAAAAACAAAGTGTCTGCACAGGAACATTTTCACAAGTGTTGGCCACAAGTGATGTCCCCAACCCTGTTGCGAATATTCCTGCTGGGACTCACAGGCAAAATTCCAACTGGGCAACAGGAACAAAGCCACGTGTCATGAGTCACTTCCAGTGATTTGGGCCAAATAAAAAAGACTTTTCATGCCAGTGAGGAGAAGGGAAGGATCACTGGGGAAGGGTGCTTTGGGTGTCTGATTGCTTCTACTCTTGAGAAGAGCACCTGAACTCAGTCACCAGCTCTGACTTCAGCTGCCCTGACAGGAACATATCCATCCTATTGACCTCCAGAAAATCACAGAATACCCTGAGCTGGAAGGGACCCACAAGGATCATTGAATCCAACTCCTGGCCCTGCACAGGACAACCCCAAAATCACTCTGTGTGTCTGAAAGCATTCTCCAAACATTTCTTGAACTCTTGTCAGGCTTGGTGCATCCTCCTGGGAATTATCCCCAGGCTGAGCTGACTCCTGAGCTCAGCTGGGAGCTGGGTCAGGCCCAGGATAAATTTGTGCCAAAGACCATGATAGCAAAGGGACAGAGAAAAGGCAAATTCCAGCCCTGTGCCCTGGCTGTCTGGATTTTCCTTGCACAGTTCCTAGAAAAGACAAAGCAATTTTGTCCTCTCCCTCTCTGTGAAATGTCCAGCACATAACCACCAGAAATAAACAGATGTGTGAGACAGGGCCTAAAGCTGGGACGGGAGGATAACTGAAATGTCGACTGGATTTGAAGAAAAACAAGAAGGCAACAGAGGATGGACCTGGAGGAGCTTCAATGAGTGATGGAAAACACAATGAGTGATGGAAAATAAAATGACTGATTGTTGCCTTTCCACCTGGGGCTGAAGGCAGGTAGGAACAAGGAGCTTTCCCACTCTTTTATTTTTATCCCTCTTGAAAATCTGTGCTAACAGGGACAGGCAATCACTCACCAGCTCCTTCCTAAGCCACGTCAGAGCTTCGTCGATGCTCTCAAAGCCACCAATTCTCCCTGAGGTGACAGTCCCCTTGTCCTGGGCAGGGCTCCCATTGAGGTGCAGCTGCACCTTCCTCATGGGGACAGTCTCCCCCGGGGTCTTTTTGGCCTCGTCCTCCCCCTCTCCCTCAGGCTGGGGGCTCTTCCAAGCCTGCTCCTCCAGCTTTGCCTTCCATTCCAAGTAGGAAGGGCGCCTGGTCTCCAGTCTCAGCTTCTCTGTCAATGCCTTGAGGGTCCTCAGGTGATCATCTGGAGGAGGAACTCCCCCAGAGCCGGCATCTGTGCTGTCCAGAGCCTCTTCTATTTGGATTTGGGGCACAGACATCCTCTCTGGAGGTCCAAAGGCATAGAGGTGGGCTGGAAAGGACCAAGGATGGAGGGGAGAAGCCTTGAGGTTTGACCAGTTGTCACGAGGTGCTCAACACAGCTCCCTGGAGGACAGCTGAAGTGTGGGTCTCTGCTCAAGCACCAAACCAGCCTTGGATGAACACCTAGAAGGAAAAAAAAATGGTTTTGAGAAGGAAAAGGGAGTGAGGAAAGAGAGAGCTCTTGCTGGAGCAGGGGAGTGAGAGTTTTGGGAGAGGCTCAGTGCCAAGGTGCTGCTGGGGAGGGTGGCCTCACCTCGGTTATCTGAGTGCTCTGGGGCAGGAACAGACAGGCTCTGGCTTTTAGCAAAGCTCTGGTTACCTACACCTCCAATCTTAACTCAAGGGGCCACAGAAAGGTTGCCAAGAAGGCCAGGACACATTCCCAGACCCCAAAGTCCTCTGGAGACAGCAGTGGCTGATGCTGGATGTTGGGCTATGTGGTTTCGCTGATTTTCTGCCTGGCAAACCCATATTTCCCCATTTGGGCAAATCAGGTCCAGATGAAATAGGAAAACTGGAAATAGGGGAAGTTTAGATTTAGTATTAGGAAGAAATCCTTCCCTGTGGGGGTGGTGAGGCCCTGGCACAGCCCAGAGAAGCTGTGGCTGCCCCTGGATCCCTGGAAGTGTCCAAGGCTAGGTTGGACGGGGCTTGGAGCAACCTGGGATGGTGGAAAGTGTCCCTGCCCATGACAGGGGGTGGGATGAGATGAGCTTTAAGGTCCCTTCCAACCCAAAATACTCTGTGAACCCAAACTTCTCCCAAGAGTTTGAGTCAAAAGGAGAACGGGAGAAAGGGACTTATCCTTCCCCACACCACAACCCCCTCCAGTTTTACAGGTCTGGGTTTAGTTCTGGGTTTGCTAAAGCTGCAGCCTGAGGATTCATCTCCCTCCTGACCCTCTGGCTCCAGTCAGGAAAATGGTCCCAGACATGTGAGGCACTAACTGGGGTGCTGGCATGGTTTGGGTTCAGACACCCAGGGGGACTCGGACTTGTGGTTTCCATCACTGCCCACATCCAGTTTGTCCAGTGGGAATGGCCCCTTGCAAACACCCCTTAGGAGCAGTAGCACAGAGAAGCCAGGAGCTTCCTCCCCACTTCTCTTCCTGTCGGCACTCGTGGAAGCTGTGCCCAAAACTGATCTGACAAACCCTGGCACCTGGAGGGGCTGAGGACTCCTCTTCAGGAGTTAAGCTCAGGCAGCTTCTGTATTCATTTGCCAGCAGGATCAGGTAAGAGACATTCTCAAGGTCGTGTGCTCATCTATAGCTGAGCTAGGAATAGATCCAGAGCTCTCCCCTGAACGTCAGGCACAAAAACAAAGTGCTTTTCTGCCTGCCTGGTGAGATGCTTGGAAAACCAGGCAGGATGTATGCAGCTTCCTAGAGTTACTCAGCCATTCTTCTCCCTGCCATTTCCACAAAGGCATGGGCAGCTCTGAAATCCAGACCATAATTACGCCTCTCCAACCTTTTCAGTAAGAAGATTCAATTTAAAATAAACACCGAGTGAGAGCAAGACTTATCCCAACAATTGTGTGGGGGCACATGAGCTGCAGGAGGAGTTGATAGTGTACACACAGACAGTGTGGGGGTGGAGAATTAGTCATCTTGTGGTCTCCTTCCTGCTCTTATTTATGTTAATGAGAGTTTTACGGGGAGAGGGAGCACTCACAGGCACTCTGTCAGGTTGAAGCCAACAGCTCTCGTGCCTGGAACAGCAACAATTTTCCTTCTTCTCTTGAAAAGGAGAGAGGAAAGGCGTGGGCTGCCCTGTTGGAAGGGTGCTCTGCAGGTCTCAGGGCATGTCAATGAATTTACGTTTCCTCCCACTCCAGCCTCCCCAAGTCAATAAATGAAAACCAGTGATGACTTTAAAGACCCCATTTCTGAACTTTTTTTTCTGTCCTATGAGACCTCTGTGGAGATTGCTGAGGGCGACCCAAACCCGGCAGTCCAAGAGTCTGCTGCAGTGCCACTCTGGGCTGCTGGCTTTGCTAATCCCCAGTAAAGATCATATTTTTATGGTTTTCTGGATGCCACAGCTACGAAACAGAGCCCCACACAAACTCTTTTGTCCTGTTCTCCAGCGTGTATGGAATCCTCAGGGTGGGAATGGCCCCTGGTATTTGAGCACTGGGCACAGCTCAGTTAACATTTAGAGCATTGGACCATGAAAACAGGACAGCAGCTTGGAGCAACCCCTTTGTCACAACCCTGCTGTCATCTCCCCCTCCCTGTCACCACAACTCCCAGCAGCTTTGGAGGAGATTTGGTTTTTCTACCCTAAAAGCAGCATCGATTCAGCCCATCCTTCACTTTCTCTCTGGTGTAACATGAAACGTCTCATTCGCTCTGCAGGGACACCCCCCAAACGGGCAGCTCTCTTCCCCAGCCTGTCCAAAGTCTGAAGTGACAGAAGGGAGCCACCTCTAATTTCCTATCAATATCTTGGACTTGGATCAAAGACCTGCTGTGGAGAGAGAGATCTGAAAGTTTTAGGTGTGTGAAGGATGCCCTTGTGCTGTAACACAAACCCTTTGGTGCCTGAGAGTTACCCAATTCCCAGGAACAAACCTGCCCTTGGCTCAAATCCACATCCTCCCAGTCTCCCTGCCCCATGCTAGGCTCCCCATGGGCTGGCCTGTGTGAGGGGATTTAAGTGATTAATCCCTGATTTGTCTCATTATCGCACTTGCCACAGGGAGTTCCTGCCACTCCTAATTAGGGGTAAGGAGTTCAGCCCCAAAACAGGGTGCGGGTTCGCTCACACCTCACTAAGAACCTCTGCTCAGGGGCTCCCTCCTCCCCTTAGATGAATCCTGAAAGCACAGAACACAGGTCACTGAAACAACAAAAAAATCCCTTTTGTTTCTTTCTTGGGTTGAGTTTCCATTGGAGAAGTCAACTGACCTAGCCCAAGGGATCAGCACAAGTCTGGGATGCAGAAATAATAGGGATGTTAAACTGCGAGTTCAACAATCAGGCAAGGTGGAGGCGTGGGGAGCAAATTCTTCTTCTTCCTTCACAATTCCTGGTGGACTGTGGATTCCTGTAACACAGTTTCTTATTGCAGGGGAGCAGCAGTGACTGCAGGAGTCTGTGTTAGAGGAATTCTGCTCCTCCGGAGGCTGGGAAGACAAAAAAGCCTCGATATGAGACAAAACCCCAGCTGACAGAAGCCCTTTTGCCCGCACAGACCACGGATAACACTTCTGGCATGGAGCAAACAGGGAAGAGGCAGCGGTTCAGCCTGTGAATGACCTTCAAAAAGCACCTCAGCCCCTTTGTGCCTCAGTTTCCCTCTCACTGAGAAGTCAGTCCATGCAACTGGCCTTCAGGGAAAAAGCTCTGGGGATTTTCAGAGATGTACAGAATCCACCTCTGGTGTCTCCAGGTCTCATCTGGGTGCCCACATGCATTCCAGTTGGTGCAGGGACACCCCCTATGACCCAGGGAGTTTGGCATGCGGTTCCCCTGATTGTCAGCTCTGGACATTTGCACAGGGGTCACCCTGGGCTGTGTAGACATTCCCTGATCCTACAGAGGGAACCCCTGGAGTAAATCCAACCTGCCAACATCACCATCCAGCTCTGCACCTCCCAGCAGCAGTGGGGGACTCTGAGCTTGAAAAGGTGGGATGAAGGAACCCTGAGGTGGAGCGAGAGGTGGGGGACAGTGCCTGGTGTGCTGGGAGAGCTGTGTTTGCCTCCCTCCTTGCACAGCAATGACACAGGGAAGCGGTGGGGGTGACTGACCCCCACGGAGGTCTCTGACCCTCCCTGGGTGTCTGCTGCGGGTTGGGAGAAGGGCAGAGAGGAGGAGATGCCTGTGAGAAGGGGTTGCCATAGCAATGGAGTAAGAGAGGACTCCAGCTGCTCACGGAGGTGGATGGATGTTCCGGAGCATCCTCAGGGCATCAGAGACTCAGAGGCCTCAGGAATGGGGTGAGGGAAGGAGAGAGCCATCAGGATCAACACTGCAACTCCCTGGAGCTGGTGGTTCCCTTTCAGGGTGGCTGCACATCACTCATTCCTTTCCCCATGCCAGACTGAGCTCTGTCAGGAGAGGAGCTGCTGTGCTCTGTGGATTTGGTGAGCTCGGGGCTCCCTCACCCTGGCAGAGCCCCCCCATCCTGCTGCTCTGCACAAGGCTCCTGCAGAGCTGGAGAACAAATCCCTGGCCACCCCACCGACTCTGAGGAGAGCTGGTTTCTCTGGATTTTATTATTCAGTGTTCACCCACCCAATCCTTTTCTGTAGCAGCTGAAATCCTCTCCTGCAGAAAACCAGCCTGGTCCCAAAGTGACCTTCAGCTTCCCTCCTTTCAAAAGGATAAAATTCCAGCAGCTTGAAGAGCTGTCTGATCCCAAAGCAGGACACGCTCCTGGGCTGGAATTGGTGCTGTCAGGATCAGATGCTCTCTGCCTGCTCAGGATGGTTGGGACAGGATGGAAAAGGCTCTGCTCCTGCTGGAGGAGTCACGGCAGAGCCCTCAGTGACACTGAACATGGTGCCCATGGAGACCTTCCAGCCATGCTCCTGTCTGTGAGCTTGCTCCTATCTCCATGGAAAAATGACAGCACTGATGAGACCAAAATGGGCATTACAAGCATAGATGTGGACATGGCATTGACATAAAAACAGGGAAAAGGGAAAAAGAGGGGCTTTCCATTCACGTATTTAACCTGGAGCAAGACAAAGATTTGCTCTGGCACATCTTCTGCCCAAATGGCCTCCAGAAAGAGCCCTGAACACTACAAGGGAGGAGGGGAGAGCAGTGGGGGCTACAGGAAATCCATCAGAGGAGTGGAAGGATGCAGAAATGGCTGCCCCAGCCTTGGAAGTGTCCAAGGCCAGGCTGGACAGGGCTTGGAGCAACCTGGGATAGCGGAAGGTGGAAGAGGGTGGATAAGCTTTACAGATGGGACCTCCCTTCCAGCCCAAACCATTTTGTGATTCTGTGAGATTAGAGGGGACCAGTTCACACTCCCTGCCCCAAGGCACTTTTCCCTGGCTGATTTCCAGCATCACCGGCAGAGTCAGAGCCTGTTTCAATAAACACATCTGTACCTTCCTGCCCGACTACACCTCATCCCTCCTGCACCCCCCCACACAGCTCCTAGCAGGCTCCTGGTGAGGGAGCAGGGCTGAGGCTGCTGCCTGCTTCAGAGGGACCCTTGCAGCTCCATTTTCAGGCCAGTTAGGCTCCCCTCGATCAGCAGATTTCCAGGCTTTGTGTGGAAGTGTTTGGCATTCCAGCAAACCAGTCTTCCAGTCAGCTGGAAGTAGCTGCGAACTGGGGAGCTGAACGGGCTCAGTGCTTTCAACCCATCAGCCCAAACCAGGAAGGATTCCTCTTAGGAGGAGAAGGATTAAGGAGCAGAAGCAAAGGCAAGTTTTCAGGCTCTTGAAGTCACCGTGTCCACCCCCGGCACGTTCTTCTGAGGTCTGTGGAGCCATGGATTGTGGGCAAGGGTTTCTCCTCCACGCACTGCCCCAGGCTCCCAGCAGGTTTTGGAGCTAATCTCAGAGGTGGCACAGCTAACCTGTTCCCAGAGATGCCCCCAAAGGGCTCATGGCTTGGCACAGCCGGTTGTTCCCCCTTTTTCCCTGCTGCCACTCCAAGCACAGCCGCATTTTCAGCAAGGAGAGGCGGGGACCTCTGTGCCCGTGTGCCCAGGATAATGAAAAGGGCTGGGATTCCTTGGGAATGAGCCAGGACAGGCTGAGAAATGCTCTCTTCCCAGGAGACGAGTACGGGGAGTTATTTTTTCCCCCCAAATGCAGCATGCAAGGGTGTGTTCTCAGAAAGAAAAAAAAAAATAAAATCTAACCTTTTTGTTTTGTTGAGCTCCAATCTGCCCAGCACTGAGCTCAGCCCCTGCAGGGACAACGCCAGGGTCAGCTCTCACTGGAGACCCCCAGGCTCCAAGTTAACATGATCAGGGGAGCGGAGTCAGCCCCTCGGTGACCCCCTAATCCCCTTTACATGCCCCCTGTCCCATCCAATTATCCAAACCATGATCGCCCAACCTCTGTCCTCAAGACCTGTCTTCTCCCAGTGCTGAGCTGCACTGTGGGGTTTAACATCATTTAAAATCAGCTGGCTGCAAACAGACCCTCCTCTCCCTCCCCCCCGAAGGGCTACGCTGCTCTGAGGCTGATTATTTTTATTTTTATTTTTTTTTCTTTCTCCCTGCAGTGTCTCTGCTACATTTTGCAAACACCTAATGGCTGCAGGGCTGTTGCAAGCCTAGAGCCCGGCAGAAGCCGGATTCCTCCCGTTCTGCCGGATTTTTGTGGTGCACAGACCACCCCCCATGGAGGATGGGGGGGATTTTAACAGGCATTTGAAAGCAGTGAAGAGCTGGGATGCAAAAAAACCACCAGCAGCTCCCGTGTGCTGAAATGATGGCTGGCACAGAGCAAACCCACAGCAGCCAAAACAGCCTCGTTCCCGCTGGAAAGTGGGGAGTTCCTCGGATACAGGGGATGAGCAGACAAAGCCAGAGGAATCAGCCGGGCACAGCTCCTCGCTGGAAGCCAGGAACTTGGTTTTCATCCATTCCCCCCTCCTTTTCATCATCCCCCCTTCCCCTCCGCTGAGGTCCCCGATGTAGAAAAGCTCCGGCGGGTGCAGGATTGTGGAATAACACGCGGAGCGCGGCAGGGAAACAGGGAGGGGTGTCCTTAGAGAGGCGCCTGCGGTGGGAGAGGTGTCAGCCTGCCCGGAGCGGAGCGGGGCCGGGCTGTAGGATGGGGATGGTGCCCTGGTGTGCAACACCCCGGGGCGTTCGGGCAGGGCTTGCACAAACACTCGTGCTGGGAGGGGTGTGGGCTGGCGCTATTATTTTAACAATTACCCCCAAGCTGTTATAAAGGGCTCTGAAGAAGTTCTGACTGGGGTTTTTTTTTTGTATTTTCTTTTCCCCCCTCCTTGGTGCAAACCTGAGCCGCGAGGGCCAGACCTGAGCAGGTGGAAACCTGCCCTGCTCAGCTCACGGTGCCTGATTCAAAAACCCGAGGCAGCAACGCCCTGCGAGGCCACCACGCTCATCCCACCATGTCTGCACTGCACAACCCCACAAACCTCTCCAGGGCTCCTGCTCCTCTCGGTCTGAGGGGCTGAGGGAGCAACAGGTGATTGTCCCAAAACCCGGCCAGCCTCTTCCCCGCTACACCTCACCCAGTGCGGATAAACCCTCCCGGAGCGGGTGAGAAGCCCCACGTTGCTCCCAGCCGAGAGCGAAATCCACGAACATCATCGGAAAGGAGGATTCAGACATTCCCAGTCAGTGGGGAGCCATCTCCGGGGAATGTCGGCAGGAGATTGCGGACGGGGGGACACTTTGCAAACCCCTGCCACACGAACCAGCACGGCAGAGCCCAGAGCTGAACTGGTGCTCGGTGGGGTCCCCATCACCCCTCACTGCTGCTCCCCAGGGACATGGTCCTTGCCCGGGGGTCCCCTCCAGCACCGGGCAGCTATCCGACTGCTCCCGTGCAGGGTGTCCCCCGGGTGGCTCTGTCCCCAAAAGCCACCACGAGCACCAAACTTACCGGGGCTGGAATCAGAGAGGGGATGGCACGGACATCTTGGCTCCCTCCTTGCACCTCGGGTCGCCAACTTGGTGTTTGCAGAGCGGTGTCACCAGTACCTCCCGGAGTCTGTCTCATCCTCCTCCTCCTCTGTGTCTCGCTTCAGAAATCTGTGTGTGGTGGTTGGTTTGTTGTTTTTCTTTTCTTTTCTTTTTTTTTTTTTTTTTTTTCATTTAAGGGACTTTTTTTTTTTTTTTTTTTTTTTTTTCCCTCCCCAGCGGTTGCGTCAGGGCTGTTGCCTGGAGACAGGCGAGCTATTCCAGTTTGAGCTTTTCAGTGCCGATTTCCTCTCTCTCTTTCATTCATGCCACCAAGCCCTGAACCTACCTCCCACCAAGCAATAACCCTGGAGAGACCTGAAAGGGAGGAGCTGCACAGCCCGGGTCCTAAACATCCTCCGGCACCCAGGAGAGGGAGGAACATCGGCGATGCTTTCGGCGTGTAGAACAGGGATGGAGCGGTCCAGTGGAGGGCAGGTACCCTCAAGGCTTGCAGGAGATGCCCGGAGAGCTCCCGAAGGGATCTGTGGCTCTTCCCGACACCAGCCTGCTGGTGTCCCTATGCTGCTCGTGTTTCTTACCACGGATATCAGCCCCCTCCCAAGGAATTTGGGGTCGTCTGGCACTCGGGAGAGCTTTGGGATAACGTTTTCCAGGCACCACAGCTTGCCCACGGTCACTGCGTGTGCTCAGGGGAATTTTGCAAGGATGCATCAGCATCCCTGGGAAGCCCCAGGGTGGTGCCTCGGGGCTCCCTGGCTGGTACCATCCATCCCCGGGCAGAAACCAGCTTAGGAATCAGCCTGTGCCTGAATTTTGTACTGGGGAAGCTCCTGTTGCTTCCACAGCTGCTCCAAGGGGGCTGGAAACCATTTTAGCTGCTTCCAACGAGGGACCGAGAGCGGCAGAGCCCCGCTGCTGGCTGAGTGGGGTCCAGGATGAAAGGCAGGGGACAGAGGAGGTTTCCTTCCTTCTTTCCTTCACCAGAAGTTGGAGGTTAACCCCTCAAAGCCTGGGCACCGCTCTCCAAAACATCCAACACACATCACACATCTGGGGCCTCAGAGCCACCGCCCACCTTTGCAAAGCTGGGACTGTGAAGGGTTAAGCCTTGGCCAGCGACCCCGAAGCATCCAGGCCCCTTCCCGCATTCCCACATTCAGCTTTTGTCAGAGAAACCCCTTTACAGCTTTTTTTTTTTTTTTTTTTTTTTTTTTTTTTTTTTTTTTTCACCCTTCTCCTGCCTGAACCATCCCTCCTCCCCCTCCACAGGCATCAGGGAGAAATTTACAGCCCCTTCCTGAGCTCCAGCATCGAAGGGCTGGGATTTCCCACCTCCTTTCGAATGCCAGGGGTACCCCAGACCCTCCCCCTCCCCCCCCCAGCAATTTAGAGGCTGTGCCTCCACAGGATTTGGAAGTTTGGAGTGTTGAGAAGGAGGGTGCCCTGGATGCAGCAATGCAGATTCAGAATGAACAGCAGCATTTTCACATTTCTGATGAAAATGCAACTTTTAATTTTTTTTTCTTTGCTTTGCCAGCATCCATTTTTGTCAGATTTCAGATCTGCATATGCAAACTCAGCCTGCTGATCAGCTCTTCCTGTGCTGCAGGGAGGCACCTGAAGGCTGATGGTGATGGAGAGGCACCAAGGGAGATGGAAGAGCTGTTGGCTGTGTGTTAAAACTGTGTGACTAAGACCTACAGGAGCTTTCAGCAGCAAAAGGAATCCCAGAATCTCAAGAAGGGTCAGGTTGGAAGGGATCACAGTGGGTCAACTGGTGTTACCTCCCTGCTCCAGCAGGGCCATCCCAGAGCACAGGGCACAGGATTGTGTCCAGATCATTCTGGAATATCCCCATTGAGGGAGACTCCCCTCACTCTCTGGACAATCTGTTCAGTGCTTGGTCACTGCACAGGAAAGTTTTTCCTCATGTCCAGGTGGAACTTGCTGGGTATCAGTTCCTGCCCATTCCTGTTATCCTATTGCTGGGTTCCACAGAGCCTGGTCCATCAAGCATGTGGAGGTTCAACATTTTCAGCAAAATCTCATCCAACCCAAAATTGTGCCTGTTCCAATGAACCAAACAGCACCAGGGAACTGACAGGGACAGGGTAAAACAGCCCCTGGCCTGGTTTTGGTGTGGGATGAATGATCCCAGGACATGGCTCGGGAATGACCAAGGCTGGGGCCCCTTGCTGACAAACAAGTTGGATTCAGCCACCCAGATTTGACAGCCAGCAGCATTGAATAGCAGGGAGGTGGCCAGACAGGGTCAGTTGGCTTCAGGGCCAGAGCCCAGGTCTAGCAGGATGAGTTTACAGCAGAGGTGCTGCTCCCAAGGCTGGATGTCTGTCTGTCTGTCTCTCTCCTCACAGGAACAGACCACACACTGTCACCCGCTCCCTCGTCTGTAAATGTTTATTTTTAATTCGGTTGTGTAATGGATTTCAAATGAGGTGCCATAAGATAGCAGTGAAAGGCTGCAGCCACGTCCCTCTGAAGCTGGTCCATGGGGTTTGAATGTTTTTTGGCCTGGATTTTTCTTGGATAAATTGTCTTCATACAAAAAAAAAAAAAAAAAAAAAAAAAAAAAAAAAAAAAAAAAAAAAAAAAAAAAAAAACCAAACCAAACCAAAACAAAAAAAAAAACAACAAAAAAAACCCCAAAACAACAACAACAAAAAAAAACCCCAAAAAACCCAAAAAAAACCCCAAAACCACAACAGCCTGGTGGGGAGCTGCTGAAGAGTGGTGCTCCCACTGGTGATGCTCTAACACCAACCACCTTCAGTAGACACCTGCAATCAGGTGTGGTCAGTCAAAATAAACCTGTGCAACACCAGCACTGTCCACACCTATGGCTCAGTTTTTTTTTCCTTTCCTCAGACACAAAGAATCCTTTCTGTTGCCCATAGAACTCCAGAGTCTGCCAGTTCCCACAGCATCCCCGGGCACAGGATGTTTTCCAGAGGACTGCTGAACTCTCGGGAACACGCGGATCCAAGCCTGAGTTTTTGCTGGGACGAGGTTTTGCAAAGCCCAAGCTGGAAATTGGTTGCTGTGGTGGTAGTTTGTAGAATTGTGGAAGGGTTTGGGTTGGAAGGGACCTTAAAGCTCATCCAGTTTGATCCCCAGCTGTGGGCAGGGACATCTCCCACTATCCCAGGTTGATCCAAGCCCTTTCCAGCCTGGCCTTGGACATTTCCAGGGATGGGGCAGCCAGACTTCCTTGGAATCCCCTGTGCTGATCTAAACACCACAAACTCTGCAAGGTACCTTAGAGCCCCCTAAATCTTACCTGGATCTTCTGAGCTGCCTCTTACCACCCAAAATGGGCAGAAATGACCATTCCTTTGTCACAACAGCAGCAGTTCAACTCAGTTTGGATTTGAACCTTCTGCTTCTTGCCCTTTCTGCTGGATTTGGGTGATTTCTCCCTGCAGGTGTCCTGCTAACAAAGCATGGAGGAGCTGGATCTCCTGGCAGGGTTGTGTGGCCATTCTGTGGGACCAGTGCTGGAATCTTGCTGGAGCATCAATGGTTTCTTCTCAGCTGGTCCCCAAAAAAATGTTTTTCCCCTAAAGCAAAGTCCCTCTAAAGAAAAGTTCCAGAAGTACCTGAAGGGAACATGTAGGGAAGCTGGGACAAGAACATGGAGTGACAAGACAAAGGGGAAAGGGTTCAAATTGAAAGAGAGTGTCTTTAGAGGAGATATTAGGAATAATTTCTTCTGTGTGGGGGTGCTGAGGCCCCAGCACAGGCTGCCCAGCGAAGCTGTGGCTGTCCCTGGATCCCTGGAAGTGTCCAAAGCCAGGCTGGATGGGGCTTGGAGCATCCTGGGATAGTGGAAAGTGTCCCTGCCCATGGCAGGGGCTGAAACTGGATGATCTTTAATGTCCCTTCCAACCCAAACCATTCTGTGATCCTGTGGTTCCCTGGGGCTCAGCCTTCCATGGATGGGAATTGGAGGCTGTGGTGCTCCCAACCATCATTATCCCATCCTAGCCAGGAGCAGCCTCCACGCCATCCACAGGTACTTGTACCAGGAAAGTCCTCTGTCATGGCCGGAGGACCACCTGGGAGCAAATCAACCTGGAAACGTGGCTGAGGCACCTCCAGAGGGCAGCAGGTCTCCAGGTGATGTTGTCCCCTGGTGTCCCCAGGGGCTGCAGAGGTCAGTTGTTGTCACCTGGCTGCTCATCTCCATGGATCACTGAGGGACCTGGCACTGGCCTGTTTCAGTCTTCACAGTGTCATTGAATGGTTTGAGTTGGAAGGGACCTTAAAGGCCATCTAATTCCGGTCCCTTGCCATGGGCAGGGACACCTTCCATGAGATCAGATTCCTTCCTTGAGGTATCTACTTTATTTTCTCTATGGGTTTCTCCCAGGTGAGTCAAACAAACCAAGGACAATTGTGCCTGAATTCCTACCACAGTCATGGAGGGAATTTTCAGCCCATTTGTTTTTATTTCAAAGGTAAAAGTAGATTCATTTGGCGATTCCATAACTAAATTTGTAAGTGTGTGTATTGAGTTAGTGAATTATTCTTCCCTCAAAAAAAAAAAAAAAAAAAAAAAAAAAAAAAAAATCCCAAGACTTGAAGAACTAGAAATCATTTCCAAATCAAATCAAGGCCCTTTCCAAAGACTTTGACTGATTTGTAATGGCTTTCCTTTGATAAACCTACTAACCCAATTCATTGCAGCAATTCACAAAAGCAAAAAGCATTTAAAATCCCAAGACTGATATATGTTTTTTTCACCTCTCCTCTTTGCTGGAAAGAAGGGATTTCAGTTCCACTTTCACTCAAAATATTTGTTGTAAATTCGTCTCAGAAGTGCTAGTGAATAAAATTCCTCCTCCAGTCTTACCTGTCCACCCAGTAAAGCTTCATCACCAAAACCCACAGGATTGGAGGGGTCTTTAAAAATGCTGTGATTGCCCTGAACTAGTTTCCTAGGCTTTGTGAGGAAGGCAAAGTTAAGAAAAGCCCAGCTCAGACTTTTGCTTTAAGTTGGGGTGAATGAAGGGTGGAGTCCAAGATGCAGCTTCCCTCCCTTGTCACCCCAGAATCACTTCCTGCTCACTCCTCCAGCAAGAGCTGGGTGGAATACCCTAGATTTGTAACTTGTCAGGGATCGTCAGGGAACACAGTTCTACTTCTGCAATTGGTGCCTTGACAAACTGAATCTGGACAATCTCCTCAGCCCAGGACAATTAAATGAAATGAAAAACCAATAATTGGATTTTCGTATTTTTTTTTTCTTTCACCCCAGCTGTTGAAATTTTTTTTTCTTTTTCTAATCCAAACCAACTCCTTTGGGGACATTAAAATGTGAACAGCACTTGAAATGTGTTTGCTTGTAAGATTCCTCTGTTTTGCTGCTTCAGAATGAGCCATAAAATCCAGTGTTTGCAACACTCCCGTTGTCCACTATTCCAGACAGATCCATACTTTGGAATTTGCCTCCAGACAACTTCCCCTGCTGAAATCCATCAGAAGGGTGCTATCTCAGCCAGTGGTGACCCTTGAAACTGCAGGACCAAGAGTAAAGATCCAACCTTCTCTTAGATAACATTTTCACCCCTCATCTCAAAAAATAGCTGATAAGCATCCCATTGCCCAGCCCATCTCAGACAGGATCCCTGTTGTCCTGTTTGATGAGGCTCTGGCTGGTTTTCCTTTCTCCTTGTCTCAGAGTGCAGCATCTTTATCCAGAATCCATCAGGATCAGGAGGTGACACTCATCAGCTTCATGCCCTCAGGTGAGTTGGTGGGTTCCAGACCCTGGGGGTGAGGGTGAAAATGAGGATGATGGAACTTCACAGCATTGCACAGTAAAAATAGGAAGGACCTGGAGCTTCTGGAGTGATTCCAGAGAAGGCCACAGAGATGATCCAAAGGCTGGAGCCCCTCTGCTCTCAAGCCAGGCTGGGAGAGCTGGGGGTGTTCTGCCTGCAGAAGAGGAGGACCCAGGGAGACCTCAGAGCCCCTTCCAGATCCTAAAGGGGCTCCAGGAGAGCTGGAGAGGGACTGGGGACAAGGCATGGAGGGACAGGACACAGGGAATGGCTTCCCAGTGCCAGAGGGCAGGGATAGATGGGATATTGGGAAGGAATTGTTGGCTGTGAGGGTGGTGAGGCCCTGGCACAGATTTCCCAGAAAAGCTGTGGCTGTCCCTGGATCCCTGGCAGTGTCCAAGGCCAGGTTGGATGGGGCTTGGAGCACCCTGGGATAGTGGGAGGTGTCCCTGCCCATGGCAGGGAGTGGCACTGGATGAGCTTTATTTTCCCTTCCCACCCAAACCAATCTCTGATTCTCTGGTGCCCAAAGACCCTTTGGAACGGAAGGCCCTGAAATCCCCCAGTGCAGGGAGATTTGAGCTGGGCCTCTCCCACAGCAGCTCCAGATGGGCCCTGGGTGCTCAGCACAGGTAGAGCTTTGTGCAGCACCACAAGCAGTTAATTACACAGAACGGAGGGAAGGCAGATCTCACGAAATCTCACACACAAGTGATAAAGAGATACCAGGATGTGCTGCCAGCTCCCTCCTGTGCTCTTCCCCCTATGCCCTAAATGGCATCAGCTGTCTTGTACTTGTTGAAGAAAGGAGGAAGAACATGACCAGTCTCTTTAGGTGAGGTCTGAAGCGGAAACAGAACCTCAAATGGAAAGTGAGTGAAGTTACAGCCCGGTAACCCAGCTGATTACAAAAAAAGAAACTTCTCAGACTCGAACCTGACTGGTGATAAGCTCACTGAAAGTCAAGTGCACGCAATAAATAACCCCACCCCTTCTATTGGCCCAGACTGCTCTGAGCTGTGAATGGGCCAATTTAGACAACTCCAGACCCATATTTCTCCTCCCATTTTCAGACCAGCCTTATACCCTGAGGCTCCAGGGGACGACTTTCAGCTCACCCCGGCCTGAATGAGGGCAATCTGGGGCCCTGTTTGCAGCAGGACCTGACTTCTTACAGCCTGAGGAGCTTTTGTGGGTTCTTCTAAGGTAGACCCCATTCTAATATTAGTAGTGTGTGAGAAGTGTGGTCACACTGCCAGCCCTCCACTGCTATAAGTGTAACAAACCAGCTCCATTTGTCATTCAGCTGTTGGCAACAGGAAACCACCAACAGCAACTCAACACACACACACGACGACAAGAAGAATTAGGGTTTTCTCTTTCTGCTTGCTCCAAGGATTGGAACTCATCAAAAGGAGCTGATGGTCCCAAGCTGATGATCTGGAAGGGGTTTTTCAGCTCTGGTGGACAGCTAAGATTGAGTGGGATATGATTTAATCTGAACACAGGACTCTCAAGGTAAGTGCAAATGATTTTCCGGCAGTTTTCCTTCCTTCCTGCTGCCTGTTTGTTGTCTGGTGCTCCACTGGGCACATTCCCTTAGGGTATTTAAAGATTTATGGACCAGCCTATGGACCAGTGATTATTAAAGCCTTTAGGGTGGGATGTCCCATGAGCCAAACTGCTGCTGTGGACCAGGATAGGGGGTTGTGTCTGTCTTTCCTTCTGGCAGCTTCCCAGTGCTGGAACTGGGAACGCTCTGAGGTGGGACTGATGCTCCATGTTGGATGCTCACCCAGTGGGTTCTCTCTCAGTCACAGGTCAACCTTATTTCTCTTAAAAAGAGTGAAAGTAGATGATAGCCAGGAGTGAATGAGTTTCATCCAACTGAATTTCTTGGAAAAGAGACTGACAGGAGAAAATGAAAACAGGCACCCAGTTCTAAAGTTGAGGGGAGGTGGAAGTTTGGGTGATCAACTTCCAACACAGCAACCTCTGAATGCAGCAGACGCTGCTGGGAAGCGTCGAATCTTTAATTCCCCATTTGTAGAGGTGCACATTTGGGATTTTTGAGAGTTTTCGCTTTCTTCCACCCCACAGATGGTTTAAATGGTCTCACTGGATGCAATATTTTGTTTTCACCAGCTCCTCCACCGGTAAAACCACTGTAAAGTTAGCGCTGGTTGTAGACAAAGCTTCTGGCAAAGTTGGAAACCCCCAATGGAGCTGTAGGAAGAGTGGAATTGCATCTTCTACCTTGGTCACTTCCCAGGATCTGCACTAAACCTATAACTTTCATTCCTGATTAAAATTTAGGTCAGGCTCAAAATTCCAGAGCTCTAAATTGGAGCATGGATATTTCAGGGTATCTGTGCTTGCTGTGGCACTTTTGGGAGGGAATAGCACTTGCTGAGTTGTGGGGTATTTGCATCTCAGGCCCCCTCAGGTGTTTCCTCAGGGTTTTGTGGCCGATTATGCCCCACTGAATGCTCTTCAGAGTGCTTTAGTTACGCCACTCATGATTTGGGGCTATTTCTTGCCTCTCATGATGGGCTTCTCTGATATTTAATAGATTATGGATCTTTACCAGTGCAAAACCAGGACACTGCCAGCAGTGAGGGTTCTTGCTGCATGCAGAGCACATGCACATGGTCCCGGCTCGGGTACGTGCTGGAGATGGAGAAGGCAGATGGAAATGAGGAATAAAAAAAGGACAGCTGCAGGGCAGCCCAGGCACCCTCATTAATACACTTGCTCAGTCATTCTGTCAAGGTTTAGGTCATTTTTATCAGAAGATTTGAGGGCTGCAGAGCTTGTGATTTCTCATTCATATTCTGCTTTCTTCTCCCAGGCCTCCTGCAGAGTTTTTATTATACTGGTACCCAAAAATCAGTGAAAAAAATCCCTTCTGGCCCATTCTTGTATTGTTCTGCCAATACAGGGCTATTGCTGCCCCATGAGGATTGCAAAGTCTGAACCTGAATTTTCTGGTGGAGGAGGAAAGACCTAAGGCATATTTAAGTGAAAATTTTGCAAAGGCGCTGCTGATTATTCTTCATCTTCTTTTCCAATGAATTCCCATGTTCAGTTTAATCAGCGTGGGGTGTTCTGGGATGTTGTAATATCTCAGCTTTCAGCTGAGATGGTGTGCTCCCAGCTCCTCTTAACTAAACCCGCAATATCCCAGGATGGGCATCCCATTCCCTCATAATTTGGGCTGTGTTTGCTTTCAAACACGGCTATCAGCTCTTTTATTTCTGCTTTGTGAATTTCTTCCTGACTGACCTTTCAACCTTTAATTCTCTGAGGCGCCTTGATGGGCATATCAGCATCCAAAAAGGCCTTGAGGACATTTTCAGAAACAGCCCAGGTTCTTTGTCATCTCAAGCAGGTGTGAAAAGGGGGGATTCACACAGATAGATTTCACAGAGATCACAGGGTTGTGCTGAGCAGAGTAGGAGCTCCTGGGCACAGTGTTACTTCATCATTGTTTGCCTGCCTTCCCCTCATTCTTTCCATTCCATCTGTGTAAAAAAAGGAGTTTTCTCACTGCTCCTCCACGGTTCACGAGCCTCTGGAGGCAACCAAGCGTTGCCTCCATGTGGGTGAGTTCCCTTGTAGCCAGTAATTTCCTGCAGGGGTTCTATCACGGGCAAAAAAATCTTTCAGGACACCTGGGGCTAAATCCTACTGGAATCCTCACCAGCCCCAAAGTTCCCATCCATGTCTTAATCCCATGTGGTGCAAGTCAGTTTTTTTCATTAGGATGACACCACATTGCAAGATCAGAAGTGGCTGGGGGGGGGGGGGGGGGAGGGTAAAAAAGGATGAAATTCCCCCTTGCAGAGGTCTTGGCAACAAATTGCAGCCCCGGGGTCCTGATGGTGGTTGTGGAAGGAGCAGTTGCACCACTGGACAAAACAGACTATACAGAGTCACGGTTCTTGCTTAAAAATAAATGAGAATGTAAACCAGAATTCCAATATTTCATGCTGGATGAGACATTTGCTTCTCACAGGTCAGCCTGCTTTCCATATCAGATTTAAATCCATCACAATGTCCAGCCAAAAATCTCCCTCACCACCAAAAGCCAAGCTGAAACCACAGCGGCACCTTGTTTAGAAGTAAAAAAAAATGAGGTTTAATTACAATTTTTTCCAAGAAAAAAGTTGCAGCTGAGCAGGAGAACAGTGTTCCTGTGGTTTTATGGGGCAATTTTGTCTTTGTTAATACTGGTCAGTTTTAGTTTCAGAAACGTTGTGGCCTTGCCTATTCAAACTTCCAAACCCAGTGATAAATGCCTGAAGGAGAGGGGCACGGTTGAGCAAAGGTGTGGGAAGTGTGAACTGTGTGGAATTACTGCAAGGAATGATGTTGCTTCATTTGCTGGAGACACAGCAAAAAGGGAGGGAATAAACTTGCTGTCCACCATGGAATCATGGAATGGTTTGTGTTGGAAGGAACCTTAAGGATCAGCTCATTCCAGCTTCCTGCCATGGGCAGGGACACCTTGCGCTATCCCAGGTTTTTCCAAGCCCTGTCCAACCTGCCCTTGGACACTTCCAGGGATGGGACATCCACCATGGGCAGGACAGGCAGTTGTGAGTTTTTCAGTGAAGAAAATTAGTGGTGGTCATTAAGAAGTCATTTTAAGGCAATGGGAATTGGAGGGCTGGGATAGACTGATAGGAAGCAGTGGGAATTTCCATCACTGAAAGCTTTGAAATACAAGCTAGGGAGTCTCTGAGATTAATGACCTTCATGGTGCCAGTCCTAAATTTCTGCCACCCTGTGAAATACACATGGCTTCTGAACTGAAATGTGCTTTTCAAAATCATGCCCCTGCATTTCCCCCTCTTTATTTATTTACTTACATACTTACAAAATAGTTTTCCAAATCTGACCCAATCTCACTGATGATTTCTGCTCCTCTGGAAGCCGTGGAATGTATTGCTGATCAAAAAGCAGCGAGCAGCACCCCTGGGGTCCTGTGTGTCAGGCACGTAGGACACACAGCAGAAATAATAAACACATGGCTCACAAATTAATTCTTTGATACTTAACAAGCAAAGAAGAATGAAAAAATCACTCAGTTTCCAGGATGTCTGGTTTGCCTTGGTGATGGCAGAATCGGGGATGATTTTGGTCGATGAAGGTTGGGTGAAAAACTCATTGTCCCTTGATAAAGGGACCTTACAGCCAAGAGGCAAAAGAAGTGCTTGGCTCCATGCCCAGGTCCCCATGATCCCAAATTACTACAGGATGGTGTTTCCTCATCCATGGAAGGTCCCTCTTTTCCATGAAACCTGGGGTGGGAAAGAAAAACCATAACAAAACACCTGGTGCCGAGGAGCTGCCGGACTTCTTTCAGCACAAACAATTCTTTGCCCAACACCTCAGTGATGGTGGCATCCAGGGTTATGTGGATGACTTGGAGCCATGAAATTTGGGGCAGAACATCTCAAAATTTGTCTGTGGGAGGATGATACTTGAGAAGTGGGCTTTGAATAGAGGTTGTGGAAAAATCAAGGTGTCACCTGCAAATGAGTGATTGAAAGAGGGAGAAGTGATGTCGTGCTAAGCGCGCAAATAAATTGATAGAAAAGCTTTAAATTGACTTTTATCTCGACATTTTTTTCCTGGCTGTCTCTTGCATATTTGGCCTTGACCATTTTAGAAGCAGAGGAAGAAGAGCACAGCTGCTTGAGGCATTAATACAGCAAAATTGCACAATTATTAATCTCTTTTTCCAGTGAAAGGTGCCAATATTCGGGGTGTTTCTGTGACAGAACCTTTTGAAAGGTGGTGATTTCCCATGGAATGCTTTTTTTTTTTCCCTGAAAATGGTGGTGAAAAAGTTGGAAAAAGCATTCTAAAAGGCACTGAGTGGTCTGCCAATGAATAATAACCATGAGTGGAAGGGAATTGTGAATGTAGGACTCTGTACAGGACTGGTCCTAACCAGGTGAGAAAAATCCTGGTTGTTTCAGCGCAGTACTGCTGATGCCAGGCAGAGCATGGACACTGGCAAAGCAGGAAACTTTAGAAAATAAGATTTGTTCTGGCCTTGAAACAATAAATTCAGTCCAGATCAAATGTGATGTAACCTGAGAGTGGATCAGCCCCATCACTTCAGTGCCGTAAGTAATGACTTTCTGTAACAAACCTGGTTGTGAGGTTTGGCTTTGTTCTGCCACATTTCTGTCTCCTCCAAGCACCATAAGGATGTTTCGATATTATTTTAATTCTGAAAATCGAGTTAATCTTCTAATTTTGGATAAGGGATTAAAAGGTAATGGGTTCCTTCTTTCTTTAGGAGCATCAGAAAGGAAATAATATTGAGACAAAGTCTTGGCTGCTGCAAGTAACCAAGAATAGTCATGTTGTGAGTGTGGGACAAGCCCGGCAGGGAGGACCGGTCTGGGTAGGAGTCACTTTCTCTGTCTAAAAAGGCTTTTCCTCACAGCATCCAGACAAAATCTCTTTGTGGCAATTACTAGCAGAATATCTCTCAGTTGCCATCAAGCAAAACCCGCATTTTCATCCCAGTCCCTGGAGATATCTCTGCAAAACCAAAGGGATTTAATAATAAATAATGGTAGTGAAACGAGAGGGAGCTCATCTTCATCCTGCACTCAGGGTGATTTGTTGTCTGAGCGTCATCCCAAACACAGGGATGGGATCAGGGAAAATCGTCTGTTTTCCTTCAAACGAGGGGAAAAGGGATAGCCTGCCTCTTGGAAAGTAGAAATCCAACAGGAGGGCTGGTGAAATCAGGATAAACTTTAAATAAATGTAAAAAGCATACATGGGTGAATATAATCCAGGAGCCACCACAGCTTCTGGGGACCAGCAGGGGTCTGGATGCTGCCTTCAAATATTTAAGAGTGGGAAAGGAACACCAATATTGTCTGTTTTAGTAGTTCAGATTCTGCCTCAGCATTCAAAAAGTCCTCAGAGAGCTCCAAAAATGGACTTTCAAAATGGAGTCTGGTGGGTTGGTTGTAACACATCAGCGTCTTCCAAGAGCAGCAGGACACTGTCAATAAGCTTTTAATCTGCTGGAGGAGAGGGAACAGGGAGGTTCTGATGGTAAAAGAGACTACTCATTCCTAAAAGGGAAGAGAAAAGCTTGGCCAGCCCATGAAAACAATGTCTGGAGGAAATGAGCTGCCCAGCTTTTGCAGCAGCAGGATGGGGAAGCAGTCCTGGGGGTCGGCTGGGAAAGCAGAGGTACCTTCATCCTTCTTGGAGGGTTTGGAGCAAAGCTGTAGTCAGCTCTGCAGCAGAAATCCCACCAGGAATGCCTTTGGGTCAGTGTGAAATGGATGAAATGCCATGGGGTGGGCATTGCGGCAGAAGGAGGCCGTGCAGGGGGGTGGCTGTGGGGTCATCCTGGTGGGCTGTGGGATCATCTGGAGGGAGCCTTGCCCAGGAATGGCTTCAAACTGACAGAGAGTAGGTTTAGATTGGATATTAGGAAGAAATTCTTCCCTGTGAGGGTGGGGAGGCCCCGGCACAGGGTGCTCAGAGAAGCTGTGGCTGCCCCTGGATTCCTGGAAATGTTCAAGACCAGGTTGGACAGGGCTTGGAGTAATCTGGGACAGTGGAAGGTGTCCCTGTCCATGGCAGGTTGGTGGTGGCACTGGATCATCTTTAAGGTCCCTTCCAACCCAAACTATTTTGTGATTCTGTAATTCCATGATTTCACACTCATGTAGGAGCCTGCAAAGACCCTGGAGAACATCTGGGGGCTGATGTATGAAAACAGGGTGGAAGCCACCACCAGAAAGACCCTGCTTGGCTGGGTGAGATCACAGCCTCACAGGGGAACAGGGACAGATGGAGCCCATCTGGAGTGACTGAGAGCTGCAAATGAGACACTTTTTCCCTTTTTAGTGCCCTTTTTCACAAGCTTTCTCAGGGTTCCTCCTCCAGCTGCTTTCAGAGGACATCCCTGGGCTGAGGAAGCAAATTCTCTGGGCTTCTGGACTCCAGAAGTTCCATCTTGTGGCCACGAGATCCCCAGGCTGGAAGAAACACAGGAGGCCTCAGGATGAAGGGATGTGCCCCAGGTGACACACAGGACACCTCAGATACCAGAAAGACCTCCCTGGGGTGCAGTAGGCAAACCACACGGCATCCAAACCTTTTTTTATTTTTAATTCTTGCTTTCGAGTGGCTTGAACTGCAGCCATCACTGGGACAGACTCTGCAGCAGGCGGCTGCATCTGCTGGGTTTCCCCGCTGGCAGCAGTGAGAATGTGTCTCAAATCAGAAGCAGGTTTGGTCTGGAGCTGCCATGCTGTCTCCCTGGTCCCAGGATGACTTGGCAGACGCTGCTTCAGTGCTCAGCCCTTGCTGCACCTCGTGGTAGCTCCTCCTTCCCACCTCAGTGGTGGATGACAGCAGCTTTCTAAAAGAGCAACTTCCCTTTTCATAGGGATAGGAAGTGAAGCTCATTTAGCAAAGAGAGGTCACCCACCAAATGGTGAGGCCTGTCCTAAATCTCAAAGCACTCCACCTAACCTGACACTGTCCTCTTCTTCCCCAGCCCCAAACCTGAGCAGCTCCACCTCCATCCCCTGCCCTCAGCTGGAGGAGAATTGGGAAGAGAAGATGCAAATTGGCAAGGGAGAAGTTTGGCAAATCTGCAAGGGCTTCCTCATTTCTGAGTCTCTAAGAGCAGGCACACCTGACTGAGGCCTGCTGGGCTGGGTGTCTGTCCTGATTGTCTTCAGTGTCACCCAGGCTTGGAGGGTGTCAGAGGGTAGTGCCAGGCTCTTTTCAGTGGTGAAAAGACACAGGATGAGCAGAAATGGACATAAACCACGAGAAGTTCTACCTCGACCGTGATGAAGAAATTCTTTATGTTGAGGGTGTCAGAGCACTGAAACAGGGAGGTCGTGGAGTTTCTTCTCTGGAGACATTCCAAACACACCTGGTCGTGTTCCTGTGTCACTTGTTAGAGGTGATCCGGCCTCAGCAAGAGGGTTGGACTGGGTGATCTCTAGAGGCCCCCCCAATCCCAGACTACTCTGAGATTCTGAGATCTGGGGTTCTGGGGTTCTGGGATTCTGGGATTCAGACATTCTGAGATTCTATGCTGACCCTCCATGGTGATGGACTCAGTGTGACCCCCAAGGACTTGCAGGCCCCTGTGCATGGCCCAGACCAGCCCTGCAGCCCTCCATGGGGCTGTCTTCCTTTGTCAGGAGCACAGCTGCAGAGCTGAGGCTGATTCCCATCCCGTCTTCCCAGAGGGGGCACCAGCCACGTGCACCCTGGAGCAGCCGCCCCCACCTCACACATCATGGTGTCCTCAGCCACCCTCTTGTTGTCCTCGTGTCCCGTGGCTGGTAAAGGCCTTCTGCCATGACCTCAGCTCAGATCTGCCCCGTGAAGCTTTCCCTCCTGTAAACACCACCACCAGCGTGGGGTGACCTTTAGCTTGTGCATCCCACCCGTGTTTGTCCTGCTCAGTGGGGGCAGCTGAAGTGTAAACGATGTGAGGTCATCCCAGCCTTGAGCTGGCTGACACCAAACGTCCTTTTCCCTCCTGCTGACACCTATGACACAAAGATGACGCCGTGCAATTACCCACAGAGGTGGCCGTGGTGGTTTTTGGGGGCCTCATGATTGCAACAGCTTAAGAAAATACACTGAAAACAGCTCAGAGGAGCCAGCTCCTTACACTCTCACCATGGGAAGCCTCTGCAGAAACAAACCCTGCTTCTTATACAACATTTATCTCCCAGGACAGAGTTTCAGCCTCTCAATTGAACATGCTGAGGCAAAGTGAGAAAGACACTTCCTCAGAGCCACCCACAAGTCCCTGACCAGGTCTTAATTTGTTAGACCACGCTGCTATGGTTGAGTAGGTTCATAGAGGGATGGGTCTGGCTGGAATAAGATGTGTTTCATCAGTAAAAGATATTTTTTTTTTTAGTCACAGAAAGGAAAGATCATTGCAAAGCCAGTTTGTTGGGTTGTTTCCTAAAATTTGGTGGTTTGCATAGTGGAAGCACAATCCATTCACAGTCATTTTCACTGTTTTTAATGACAGCTGTTAATAGCCTGTGGCATTTGCTGGGGTTTGTGTCTGGATTCTCTTCGTGTTTCTCGTCTTCCTCATTGTTATTTTCATTGGCCAGGTTGTCTGGGAAGTGCAACTCCCACCCCCTCCCAGGTGATCATTTTTATAATCAAAATAGAGCAAGGAATCCTTAGGGGGGAGAAAAAGAGTCAGTTCTGACACAAAGACCTGATTAAAAAAAGAAATCCCATTAAAAGCATTTGCAAAACCAGGCTGCTCCTGCAATCCGGGGGTGTAAAGCTGTTGGTCTGATGGATGGTGTGGATGTGGTGGAAGCCAGAGGCCTCTGAGAGGAAAATTTGGGAAGGGCCTTCAGCCCCATGGAGCATCTGTCATGGGTCCGACCAGTGGCTCGTGGGTCCTCGGATCGTGTCCCCAGGAGCAGCAGCGTGGGAAGCAGGCAAGTCGGGGACATCCCACCCCCATCCACATTCCCCTGAGGGTGGGGAGAAGCCCAGCAGGTTTTTCTCTGTCTTCATCCACTTTCCCGTCCCTCCTTGTCCTATTTCCTCTCCCCACAATCTGCGGGTTAAAGAGATGCTGGAGGCACTTCCCAGCGCCTGCTGGATCCAGCACCGAGGGATGGTTTGCAGGGATGCCGTTCCCTTGGTCTGCTGCAAAAGGAGGGGAGGACAAAGAAGTTCCAGGTGTGCACATCCTGGCACTCCCATCCTCCCCATTCTCCCAGGGCCTGGAAGGGAAGAGAGGATTTACAAGTGGGGAAGGCTGACAGGAGCTGGACACAGCTGGGATGAGTAGGGAAGTGCTCTGGCATCCCATTGTTATTCCTGACATGCAGTGGCAAGTGTTCAGGTGAGGAATTGGTGCTGTACATCCTTCCCTATAGATAGCCCTTTGCCTCAGCTGAGTGTGGTGGGAGGGATCATCTTTCCCTCTGAGACCCAACCAAGGGAACTGAATTCCTTGGCACCAGCCTGCCATCAGATTGATTTCTCCTCTGAAGCCTATAAATTGCTGTCCTCTCCCTAGGAAAAGTCATCCTCTGGGAGGCAGGGCCTCCAGGAAGGGCCTTTCCCAGGGCAGAAGTTTGGGTGGTCACATACAAAGGAGTGGAGCCCATCCATCTCCTCATGTCCTCAGGGCTGGGAGAGCCAGGACCTCCCCACATCCCTACAGATTCCTGTGGTGTGTCCTCCAAGTGCTGTGGAATGGAGCATCAGGGGTTCTGGCCACGGGACCATGGCCTGTGCCCACTTCCATAGGGTTTGGATGTCAGATAGGGTTGGCCTGCAGGGGGAATTTCTCCCTTCTGTGCCCCAACTCACCCAGGACCCGTCCACAATTTGTCCCACACCAACATTGTGCAGAGGGAGGTTTGAGTTGAAATTCAGGTGGAAATTCGAGTTGAAATTTGAGATGAAATTCGGGTGGAAATTCCAGGCTCTGCAGGAAGTGCTGTTGGGCAGTGCAGTTTTGTCACAGAACCTGTCCCACCTGAAGAACCCCAGAGTGGCTGGAGATACCCAGAGGGATGTGCCTCATTCTCCTGGACCTATCCTCCTCCTCCTCGCCAGCTCCAGTGCAACCCACTGCCCCCAAGTCTTGTAGAGACATTCCCAGCTGGCATCCCACCTTGCTGCCTGGGCTGAGCTCATGAGGGAAGCATGAAGGGAGGTAGGATAAGCATTCTGCTCTGCTGCTTTTCCCCTCTCCAGGACCCTGATCCCTGGCTCTGTTTCCTGGCTTGCAGCCTCCTGCAGCACAGCCGAGCATCCATCGGCTTCCAGCAGGATGCAAAGCTCAATATAAGCAGCCATTTTTCCTCCAGACAGATGTTTTGATTAGGGAATGAAAACTCTGGCAACAGGAGGCTGTTTTCTTCTTCTGGAATGAGCAAGAAGCTTTTATTATCTTCTTCTATTTTTTTTTTTTTTTTTTTTATTCCCTGTCAAAAAACTTTCTGCGTCTGCTTAAACTCAAGGTCCTGGAAATTTCTGTGCTCCCACACCCCCCCAGCCTCACACAGCCTCCTCCCATAGATTGTCCCAGCTCTTCAGAAAGGCCTGGAACAGATGGATTTTCTTCTTAGTTCGCTTGTTTGGGCCAGGTTCACCTGCAAATCATGGCCTAAGAAAAATGGTAGATTTAGAGCAGATATAAATTGTAATAAAAATAGAAATCTGGCTTAGATTGTAGCAGGAGGTCCTAAAATAAGCCAGTGGGCTTCAGTCTCTTTCCTGAAATGTGTACCCCTCACTCAGGGATAAATCACAGGACCACAAAGCTCCTGGATTTGCTGTCCCTCTGCCCTGGGCTTCCAGGGAACAGGTATTTCCAAGACAATTTGGCCACACTGTCTGTGCTTGAGACTGGGACCTGGACAGAGTCCAAGCCAGGGAGCTGAGATGCACTGGAATGGGGAAGGAGGAGGATGGGGCCAAGAGAAGGAGGCGGCTGCTGCTGCTTTGGGGTTCTTGGGGTGTGAGAGGTTTTATGATGGATCAGCCCCAACATCAGCACCTCAGCTCAGCAGGAGAGCCTGGCTGCTCCTGAGTGTTCTTCACCTCCCTTTCAAGGACCTTTGGGATGGACCAGAGTATTTGACAGACTCCTCATTGTGTAAATACTCCCTGGTATCCATCAAAGATCAGGACTGGAATGATGTCTGAACACTGCCAGTAGGATATTCCCGTTCTTCAGTGAGGATGCAACATGGAAACCCCAACATCTGCTTCATTCCCCAGCAAGAACCATGATGCTTCTTGCTCTGGGCTTTCCAGATCTTCCCGGGGACTTCCTGCAGTGCTGGAATCACAGAATCATGGAATGGTTTCGATTGGAAGGGACCTTAAAGCCATGGGCAGGAACACCTTCCACTGTCCCAGGTTGCTCCAAGACTCATCCAGCCTTTTCCAGCCCTGGAAGACATTCCTTGAGCACTTCCAGGGATGGAGCAGCCAGACTTTGGCCACCATGTCGCAGAGGATGGCTGTGGCCTCCACCTTCTGCCTCTGAGAAAGACCCTGTTCATGGTTTCAGGGCTCTTTACCTCCTCTTAGCAACGAAGCCACAAATTATTTCAAAATATGAGCTAAAAAGGACTTGACCGAAACCCAGCAGAAATAGAAAACGGTCACAGCAAAAACCGCTTCAGTAGCAAATCTTCCTTCTTATTTAAGGAGCTGATCCACCAAGATCTTCAGTAATTCTTCAATTTTGTGTCTTGCAAAGCAATCCAAGGGTGCCAGGTCAGGAAACGTTCTGAAGAGCTATTCTGTTGAGGGAAAAGAGAATTGAATGCATCTGTGATGTGCTGAAAACTGGAGGAAAATTTTTTACTGATCTTTTTCGCTCCTCACTGATGCAAAAATGCAAATCTGGAATACTTAAATTATTGCATCTGAAGTGAATTGATTTCAGCAATTCTTTCAGGACAGGGGAGGACTTGCAAAGAGAAATTCAGCATTTAAAACCCTTCATAATAGGCTAGATTTGCATTTTCAAAGTAATTTTTTAGGGTTTTGAACCCATTTCCTTTTAAAAATGTGTTCTTAAAAAAAAGAGATGTTCTTCAGTTTTAAAATGAATTAAAATATCTGATCTTGGTGAACTGTTAAAACACTTTGTTGCACCCACTGCAGAATCTGGATGGAAAGGGGGCTCATTTTGTGATTTCAGTAGGCTTAGGGGGTTTTTTTTGGAGCTGCCCTCAGAGTGAAACTCTATTGGCTTACTTGGCTATTGACCTCTTTTTCCATGGCAGATTCATGGGGTTGAGACAAATGGTGAGCCAAGACTTCTGCTTTTCTGCTCTGTTTGGTCTTGTTTCCTTTCCTGTGCCCGCCTATGCAATCCTAAGGCTGCCTGTCACTGTCCTCCACATCCCTTTTGCAGAAAGTGCTGGATTCTCATCAGAAATGACTTTAGATCTCTTTGGCCCTGGTAGAGGAAAGCAGCCAACAGCAGTAGGTGGTGTAGGGCTGCTCACTGTAAAAATGAGATGGGCAAAGCTTTGAAATGACAGAACCTGAGGCAATGGTGTGAAACTGAGTTCAGGGAGGTTTAGGTTGGATGTGAAGAAAAGGTTCTTCCCCCAGAGGGTGGTCAGGCACTGAACAGGCTCCCCAGGAAATAAGCACAGCCCCAAGACTCCCAGAGCTCCAGGAGTGCTTGGACAACATTCTCAGGGATGCACAGGGTGGGATTGTTGGAGTGTCTTGGGTAGGGCCAGGAGCTGGATCCATGACCTTTGTGGATTCCTTCTAAATCAGGATATTCTATGGTTCTATGATCTTTGGAAGAACTCCTTTTGACTCATTCCTGCAGAAACACTTTAACCTTCATCCACCTCTCTCTGTAGCCAAAATGCCACTTCAGCTACCTCTGTGAAGGTTGCTAAAATTGCATTCTATCGTCCCCCAACGTGGGCACCCAGCCCGTTTTAGAGGTTCTGCCCATACATCTGGTGTTCCTCTGTCCCACAAATTCAGGGCTGGCTGCACCACAGAGCTCATTGTCCTGGTGTCTGTTGGCTTCTTCAGCTTGGCTCTTCCAGGAACATCTCTGCATCAAATATTTTTAACTCGTGACCAGCAGCAGCTAAGCTGGACTCATAAAATTGTAGAATATCCTATTATACGCATAAAATGATTCTATTTTATGCGTATAGAATCATAAAATCCCAGAATGGTTTGGGTTGGAAGGGACCTTAAAGATCGTCTCATTCCACCTCCTGCCATGAGCAGGGACACTTTCCACTATCCCAGGTTGTTCCAAGCCCTGTCCAACCGGCCTTGGACACTTTCAGAGATCCAGGGACAGCCACAGCTTCTCTGGGAAACCTGTGCCAGGGCCTCACCACCCTCACAGGGAAGAATTTCTTCTGTATATCAGATCTAAATTTCCCCTCTTTCAGTTTGAACCCATTACTCCTTGTCCTATCAGTGCATTCCCTGATGAAGAGGGACATGGAAAAAACTTTGTGTTGCCTTAAAACTTTTTTTTTCTGCTTGTTCTGCTTTGATTTTTGGTCACTTTAAAAAGAACTTGTTTTATTAATTTGGAGGTGTGAGGAAAAAAGTCTTCCCCCTCTTAGTTATCAAATAAACCCAACATTTTTAGATGTGAAAAACTATAAATTCATAAAAGGAAATTTCCATGAGTTTCTGATTTATTGTGCTCTCCCCGGCACTCTTTTCCACTGGAAAAAAAATAAAAACAGGGTGGGAGAACTCCTCTGAGAGGCTTTCCTCATTTGTATTTTTCTTGTGAAAACAATTTTTAAAAGCGTTAATCAGAAGTGAAACACGTTGGCATGACGTACACTCAACCCAGCCGCCTTTATTTTGGAAAATAAAATTACTTAAGAATTGAAGGGTCCACCAGCTCTGGACTGGGAGCTCACCAGGAGCTCTCTGCATCCAACAACATTTGTCTGCAGGAATATTTTGGGTTTTTTAAGACACCTGCTGGGCCAAAGGCTGGTGGCTTTGGCTGCCAAAGGTGTCGGAGGCAACTGGGAGAGAGGGACTGGTGGATTATGTAGGGACTGTGAAGCCCCAGAGCTGTTCTAACCTCTTCTGTGTGTGGGTGGGAGCGAGTGACCTTTGTGGGAGGCTTGTCTTGAGGTGGGCTGTGCTGTTCCCCTCTCAGAGCTGCTTTTGTACGGCTGTGTGGGGACAAAGCCGAGCCTGGGCAAGGCTGCAGAGAGCTGGTTCCAGTCTCAGCAGGGTGCAGAAGGGGCTGCAGTGTCCCCACGGGGTGCACAGGACAAGTTGTGGTCCCCACTCCTCTCAAATCCTGCCAGAGGAGCACTGGGATGGCCCCAAGCCCCTGGTGGGACTTGCTGAGGTTGATGTTCCTCCAGGCCTTTCCCACCAGTGCCGTCACCAAAAGATTCTTGGCCCCGTGGGAGAAGTAGGGCACAGTGATGATGTGGGTGATTATGATTAGATTTATGGCTTATACAATAAATATTGCCAATGAATATATAAATAGCAGATCCATCATCTATTGCAATGGTTATAGTGTCACCAGGCCGTAGTTTCTGCTGTTGAGTCAGGAGACCTCCTCGCTTTCTAAACTGCTCAAAGTAATTTGTGTGTCTCACTCCATTTAGTCTCAGATTTGGTCAACAGCATATGACTAAAGCATTACAATGTAAGCAAGTTCAGCTAGGAAATGTACAGATTTTCAGTCTTTGGCACTGCAGAATCCACAATTGCAAAGCACCTGTGGAGCTGCTTTAGGATTTATCTCTGTATTTGACCAGAACTGAGAGCTTTTACTCACCCACATAAAAGTAAGTGTTCCCCATCTTTGGGCTGCATGTCCTGCAGGCATCCCTGTGAGGGTGAAGACCCATCTAGAAGCTGCTTTCCATGCTGGAAGATCAGCTGGTCCAGTGGATCCAATCTCCAGCAGCATTTTATAAGCTTTTGTAGGCCCAAAAATCATTGCAAACATATAATAATGACAATAATAATATTAATAATAATAATAACAAGAAAAATAATAATAAAATTATTCATTATTTATTCTTTATTCCAATAAATATGTGAGCACCTGGCGTTCTTATGATTGGATGAATTACATTGCCCAACACAGAGCGGAAGGGGGGAGGGAGGAAGGATATGTGTGGGAGGATATATTTGATGGCCCAAATATCTTTCGTTGCCATCACGCATTGAGAGCAACTGAAAACCCCAAAAAGAAGCATCCATGATCCCGTAGATGGTCTGTCAGTTCTCTCATAAGATCATCCTTGTGACATGACTGGCAGTCAAAGCAAATTGCTGACTCGTGCTATGTCTCACATTTCCTAAGTCTGCCGAAAATGTGGCAGTTGCATGAATTATCTCTCATTTGGGAGCAGAGTATATATCAAAGATCCCAGGATTTTCCAGTGAGACCAAAACAAGGACAACAAATAAATGTCAAACATGTAGGTGGATTTTCTGTCTTTCACAGTTGGTAATGAGTGATAGCTAAAACATATCCATCTTTCAGCCTTGACTTAAAATGATACCTTGCTGTTCCCTGCATAAAAAGAAAATTCCAGCCACTCTCGTGGCAAAAACCCCACGATCCAGAGTCTGAAATCCTGGCACAAAGTTGTGGATGGAAGAGCAGGAAAATTCCCCTAATAAATCACGTGCCATTGCACCACCAGATCTGCTAAGCAGAGCAAGCTCTGGGTGCAGCCTGGAGGCTGCCAGATGAAATTGAAATTGCTACAGGAACTGCTCTGTTTGATTTAATAGGTGAATTTTCCCTCCCAACCATGCTGTCAGTGCCTGGAGCAGAGCTGAGGCAGGGGACAGATGGATGGGCCATCTGTAACCCCGGGTCAAAGGAAGTCTCAGAGATGAAAAAGTTTTGGATGGGGGGAAAGTGTGTATCAGGCTATCCTGAAATATTTCACTAATTCTTTCTGTTTTGCACACCTTATCAGTGATAATGAAAACAAAGCAGAAGGGAGAAGACATTTAAAAAAACCACGTTAAAATACTGTGACGGCTCCATTAGAAACCTCATTTCAGAGTCCCAGATTCTGAAATATTAGATTCCTGCTAGAAAGAAAAAAAAAAAAAAAGAGTTCCTTTTACTGGAATATTTTTCCCTGTTAGTCTGGCTTGCTGGGAGCTTTTCTGAATACGCTGGTTGGAATCTGACTACCAAGACACAGTGCCAGACTGACATCTGGGGGATGTCCCTGGACCTGAGGTCCCTGATCCTCCATGATCACTGCAGACCTTGAGATATTTTGGCAAGAATAGGAGTCAATGTGTCTCTGCACAGCTATGAGTATCCAGGGTTTGAATTTTTGGGGGTTTTTGGGCATGTAGCCCACACCTTCCAAGGCCTTTGGTTCAAAGCAGGGGTGGGGCAGACTTTGGCACAGGATGTTGCACTTCAGCAATGCTGGCTTCATCTGCACCTTCATTTTTGAGGCTCCAAGCACAGTTTGGCCATTTTGGCTACCCAGACCCATTATTACCCTTGAATTCCTGACCGGAGCTGAAATTACATTTCTAGGATGAAAGTCAAACAGTCCTCAAGACCAAGTTTGGAAACCTTAATGCAGACCAGATGATGATCCATGGAAAGGGTTTGATTCATTTGTGTCTACTGATCCTTGAGGTGTCCAAAAGGTCTGAGATATCCACGGGGTATAGGGAAACCTAATCCATGATTTCTGGGAGAACCACACCTTGTGAGGACACAGAGCACATCAAAAAGTACCAGAATATTGCAGATGATTGAGACAAGCCCACACTTTACAGGCAGGATGGATGCAAGCTGCACCACATTCCTTGAACTCCTTACGGTATTCCAAAGGGCCCAGCCCAAGAGGTCCTGTGGCTTCCTGGACAAATCCAGTGTGACTCTGTACTGTCGAAATGTGAGGGACTGGCTCCTTGCACAGTGCAGCCACATCCGTGCGCTGCCCCTGCTGTGTGGGAGGGACACGAGCTGCAGAAAGCTCTGAGCAGCCTGGGGTGATTCCTTCTTGGGCCAGGGGCTGTGTGACCCCCCTGAAGTCCTAGTGGAGATGAAGAGCTCTGCACAGGGCAATTGATAAATCCATCTTCATCCCTCCGGCATCGCCCGGCTCTGGAGCATGTTCAATATCAGGTGGGGATCTCTGAGTTGGAGAGGGGATATATCCAAAGCAGTCATTGGAGCCTCTTATTTTTGCTGTTTTTTTTTTTTTTTTTTTTTTTTTTTTTCTGGTGACTTACAGTGTCTGTCTGAACCTCATTTGCAAAGTGTGAAACACCAGAGTCATGTGAGAACAGAAACCATGGGGCTCACAAGGCCCAAGGTAGCAGGAGGACAGAATGGTTTTTGACTCCTCTCTTCACTGTCCCATCGTTCTGCATTCTGGTCTTCTCCAGCTTGTTTTTCATGAATGCAAAGACTGTTTTGTCCCTCAGTGCCCACACCTTTCCCCAGGAGCAGTCTCAACAAAAACAATTTCTGCTCTTCCTTCCAGGATGGGGTTGTTCGGCAGCAAAAATCAGCTGATGCCCAATGAGAAACACACCAAGGGCAAACCTCCTCCTGCCCCACCCAAGGTAAGCCTGCAGTTTTGTGTCCTTTTAGGATCCCCCCCACAGCTCACTTGGTATCTGGAGTGATGCAGGCGATATTTAGAATCACGGAATTATTTGGGGTGGAAAGAACCTGAAAGCCCATCCAGTTCCACCTCCTGCCATGGGCAGGGACACCTTCCGCTGTCCCAGGTTGCTCCAAGCCCTGTCCAACCTGGCCTTGGAGACTTCCAGGGATCCAGGGGCAGCCACAGCTTCTCTGGGAAACCTGGTCCTCCTAGCAGATCCCTATTGGACAGGCATGGGAAGGGCTCTGAGGAACCTCTGTGTATTTAAAACCCCTAAAATACTGGATGTTGGTACTTTGAAATATCTTCTCATCAGCACTTTGAAACCCAAGCTGATGTTGCTGACTTGCAAGATGGGTCAGATTCAGGCTAAGATTCAAAGTTGCAAACCACAATGGAAACTTCACCACTGTGAGTCCTCAGCGGGTTCAGTAAAGAGGGTCTGCAGCCAGTCTGTGTGGGGGTGAGCTGAGAATCAGAAATGCTGGGCGTCTGCTGCTCCCTTTGCATTCCTTCAGCCTCTGCTGGCATGGACACAGAGCAGGAAGGAACTGGGGAAGGATTTAGGAGACCTCAAATGGCAAACATCTTGTTTAAACTTTATAAGTCACTTCACCTCTGTTGCTGTCCCAAAGACGTGAAGTTGTTTTGTCTTTCCTTGCCCCTGCCAGCACTGCAGCCAGCAGCCAGCACAAGAGAAACTTGAGGTGCAACTCTCATGTGAAAACTGTCTTGAGCCCTGGGAGAGGGGAGAAATTGTCAGTCATTGCTTTTTATGACAGCTGGAGATGTTTTTCACTCCTTTACTTTCATTTCTGAGTTCTCCCATGGCTATTCAGTCCAGTTTTCATGACAGCAGATGTCAGATTGACCAAGAAGATGTTACTTTCCTAAATTTCATTCTCTCCAGCTCACTGGAGAGGAGCCACTATCAGTATAAATTCAGTATCACTGACCACCTTCTGCCATTAGTTATTTTTTGCCACAGGCACTCAGCTCTCACTTGTCAGGGGAAATCCAAATTTCTTCCACTTAAATTAGAAATGGCAGTGGATGAGCAGCTCTCCCACGCCACACTGCTGCTAAGCTGGGGTCAAAGGGTGGTGCAGGCAGAAAACACGAGGTGTTTTTAGCTCTGTGTCTGTATTTCACCACTTCTGCAGGTGTATAAAAATACCTGGTGTGGTCAAACACCCACCATAGGCACTGTAAGGTGGGTGAAGGCCAGTTTCAAGCTGTTATCCCCCAAAACAAGGTGGTTCCATCCCAGCTCTTTTGGAATGATCTATGGACAGTTTGCCAGTTCCAGCAGCAGGGCCAAACCAGGGACAAAGTCAACATTTTAAAATTGTGCCCAGATGAGCTTCAGTAACTTGCTGCTATTTAATTTCACAGTCTACAATTTCCTCCTGAGGGACAGTGAGGGGCAGCTGCAATCTCTGCTCACTGTGACCAGTGCCAGGACCCAAGGGAAGGGCTGGAGCTGTGCCATAGGAGATTTAGTCTGGATATTGGGAAAAGGTTCTTCCCCCAGAGGGTTTTGGGGCATTGAACAGGCTCCCTAGGGAATGGTCACAGGCCCAAGGCTGCCAGAGCTCCAGGAGTGTTTGGACAATGCTCTGAGGCACTGGGTCGGGTTGTTGGGGTCTCTGTGCAGGGCCTGGAGCTGGATCAATGATCCTTGTGGGCCCCTTCCATCTCAGGAATCATAGAACTGTTGAATCATAGAATATCCTGAGTGGATATCCACAAGAACTATTGAATATTCTATCATTTCTACTGTTGTCTGAATAATTAGCTGTTACAGTCACTGCCTCTGTTTTTTGAATGTAGTCTTGAGCAAAGGGTATCGTACACCCATGATCCTTGGGACAATTATGGCGAACAATATCTCTGGTTTTCTGCTTCAAACAATTCTGTACCTGCCATTTCTCAACTGGACCATTCATATCTCATCCCTCACTGATCCGAAATCTGTCATCAGTGAACAGGGCTTGGATAGAGCAGGCTCCAAATGAGTGGGCAGCAGATTTCTGCTTTAACTCAGAGGGAAGCCAAGGGTTATTCCAACTGAAGACAGCTATGAACACCTCATGGCAAAATGTGCTAAAGCCATCACAACGTGTGGAGCCAGGCACAGGAGCTGCTGACTGTCTGCAGTGGTCTCTGGACCTGACTCCCACTCGTCTGTGAAGCTGAAATTACTTCTTCCTGAAACACAGCAAAGCAATAAATATCTCCTTTTTCCTTTCTATTTCTATCACAGGGGAGACAAGTTATCAACAGCCCTCGCCTAAACCAAGCCTCCACACAAGGTAAGGTTCTGTTTTCTTTGCCTCCCCGTGGGGTTTTGCAGGGTGGTGGTCCCCAAATGTCAGGGTTTGAGGACGAGCCATCACGTCACAGCCATGTGGTTGCTGTATTTGCAGCTGTGCCAGGCAGGGAGTTTATCAGAGTGGCTCAGAAAACTCAGTTCACATCACCAAGTCTTTGCAGCTGACAATTTCATCAAATAGCAAATTGCAAATTGCATTCTTTGCAGATGCCCTGCTCATCAAAGAAACAGGGAGGGAAAAGTACTCCCTCTCCTTTGGAACCAGGTGATCTTTGAGGTCGCTTCCAATCCTGTGGTTCCATGGCTGGTGGAGCAAAGGGAGATCTGAGACTGGAGCTCTGTGAGATTTCTCTGCCCTGCCTGCAGCCTGACAAGTCATGGATGCTTCATCCAGCCAGCTGAAAATTTCAGAGGAAATAGCAGGCATCAGAGAGGCCAGAGAGGCTACAAAGAGAAGAAGAAGAAAGGAAAGAGCATAAAATAAGGATACACAGAGCCCCTGCCTGGAGACGGGCTGTTGGCTGCATCCACCTCTGCAATTATCTGCGGGTCACAGATGGTGTTTGGAGATTATTGTCGTTTAGCAGGGAGCCCTCAGCTCCCTCTGCCAGCCTCCAACAGCAGCCCATGTGTGTTTCTGTCAAAGAAGTTCTGCAGATTAAGGACACGGAGAGAGATAATTAGAAGAGGGGGAGGAAATAGAGGAAGCTTGGAGGAGGGCAGTTAGCAACACATTAAAGTTCTTCACGTGGATGAAAGGGCAGGATTAGGGGAGATGGTATGAGGGAAGAGGAAAGGAGGGTGGTGAATAAATGGGATGGGTGGAATGACAGTGTTAGGTCTTCTTAGACCTGTGGGTGGTGATGGAGGGCCCCACCGTGGGCCAAGCGCAGGAATTCCTCTAACATGAAAATATTATTCAGATTTGGCTTTTGTTATGGAGATGTTCAAATTCGTGGGAGGTGAAGATCCTCAACCACGTGAGTTGGGGTGTTTCATTTTCATGGAAATACAATTTTTCCAGAAACTACTTTTTCTTTTGCAGAATTGTTTTCATGGCACATTTCCGTGTGGCTGTGCTCTCCCACCTCCCCAGCTGAGTAGGGATTGACAGTTTTTCACAGGATTTTTATCACAGAGTTTTTTATCACAGGGTTTTTTTATCACAGGATTTTTATCACAGGGTTTTTTCCACTCTGGTCAGAGTCACAGCAGAAATTGTGATCAGGGAGGCAGATTTTACTTCTCCTTCATGCCCAAAGGCAGAAGTGAAAAGATGCTAAAAAATGGATTAAGTATGATATTAGCCATTTTCAACTCTCAAAATTAATTTTGTTCATTAGATTCAGTTCCAGTTCTGGAGGAATATTCACATTGACAGTCTGGAAGACTTCCTATTTTTCTCTGCCAGTGTCTGAATTTCCTGAAATGATGGTATATCTGACTGTGCCCTGTGTGGCAAAAGTCTGATAAGAACCATGCAAGATATTTGAGATAGCAGACATCTTCTCCTAAGTGACAGCGATTTAAGTGAATTGAAAGAGAAAGCACAAAATCCAGGCAATCACGTCATATTAAAAAAAAATTAAATTCAGGGAGATTAATTAAATCCTGTGGGAGCACTTTAAATTCAACAAGGGAAAATTATTGGCTATGGAAATGCAGCATGTAATATAAAATCAACCCTTTCTTTTCCTTGTTTTGCTTTTTTTTTAAATTTTTGTGGGGTTTTTTTCTCCTTGCATTTTGAATAGTTTTTCTTTCTTTGTTTATTTGATTTTTTTCCTGATCTCAAGTTGTTGAAATTGTCTCACACTTTCCAACTTTCACACCCTTGTCTCAGAAGTCATTTATTTATTTACTTTTAACAAAAAACAAATTCCTCCTGACATAATTTTTCCTCATGGAAGTAACACAAAGGCAGGCAACGGGTGCAGAACTCTGGGTTCAATGTGGTGTGTGTGGCATCACCAATCCTTTTTTCACCTGGGGCGATTCTTCCACAATGTGAGTCTCCCATTCATTTTAACACCGTTCCCTGAGAAATCACAAAGTTTTTAAGGCTGGTTTTATGTCTCTGTGGAGTCAAAACTTTAGTTCTGAACCCCCAAAGCCCCTGGCACTGCAAAGTCCTGGCCCATGGTGAGCCCCAAACCCCAGAGTGCCATGGTAGAGCTGCTGTTTGCTTGCATTGGATGGATAAGACATAAAAAATAGGTGGAATAACCCCTGCCCTTGCCCCGCCAGCTGCTCACAGCTGGATTTAAATCCCACTGATGGAAAGAGGTGGTGGTTTGGGGTGTTGTCCTCAGGCATTTTAATAACCTGTAACAGCACAAGGAGTTGAATTCTCTGAGAGGTCGCTTCCTCTGGTGAGGAACCACAACTTTTTCCACCTCTTTGCTTGCTTCTTGCTGACCAAACTATGAACAGGACTGAGTTTCTGGGTGTGGGAGTTCAGCATGCTCTGGATCTTGAGGCCTTTTGTGGCATCTCAAAGTTAAGGTCGAAATTCTTGGTTGTTTTTATTGTTGTTACTTGAAAGTGGTTTTGAGTTTGAAAGGAATGCTGTCAGAAGCGTGAGTTTGAGCCGAAGTGGGAAAAGGAAGGGTTGCTTCTACTGAAAAGACTGAGTTTTCAGTGAGAAATTAAAACTCCTCATCAAAAATGTTTACCTTGATCTGGGGCACATCTGAGGACAAGAGGCTGAGGGGGCTGAGAAAGGGGTTCAGCCTGGAGAAAAGGAGGCTCAGGGGGCACTTTCTGGCCCTGCACAACTCCCTGAAAAGAGATTGCAGTCAGGCTTGGGTTCTTCTCCTTGGTAAAAAGTGAAAGGACAAGAGGAGATGGCTTTAAGTTGCACCAGGTGAGGGTTAAATTGGATATTAGGAAAAAAAAAATCACAAAAAGTGTTTCCAATCTTCAGATCAGGCTGCCAAGGTTATGGCCTCACCACCCCTGGAGGGATTAAAAAGTCACGGGAATGTGGCACTTGGGGATGTGGTTTAGGGATTGCCTTGGCAGTGCTAGGTTAATGGTTGGACTTGATGACCTTAGAGGTCTTTTCCAAGTTTAGAGTCCAGTGGTTCCAGCCAGCCCATGCCAGGCTGGAACAGAAAGCTGACCCCATTTCCAGCAGCAGTAACCCACAGCTCAGTGCACCCGGCTGGCCAACGTGTCCTGCAAGTTGTCACTCACACCATGACCATCCTGAAAGGGCTCTAAACCAATGGATGATCCTCTGGGACACCCTGGCACAGTCTCAGCCTGGCTTTGTGGCCATGAGGTGGTTGCAAAGACCTTCCATTCAGGACAAGCCAGCGCTGGGAGGACTGGTTGTATGATTCCTGTTGAGCCACCAAACTGGCACCCAGCCTCTGCAAACCCTGCTGGTATCAGGCTTTCCTGACAGCAGCTCTGAGCCAGGATGTCTTTGGCTCCCAATCAAAGTCCTGGGGCTGGCAGCTTTATCTGCAGAGCTCCTCACAGCCCCAGTGAGCCTCTCGTGGCCTGAGTGGATCAAACTGGCCAAGGTAGTGTTTTCCACGTGTTTCTTGTGGACCCAGGGACAGGAAGAGCCCCTTTCATCATGAGATGGCAATTCCTGCTGGCTCGGGCAGAGAGAGCTTTTCTTCTGGCTCATTTCAGTGTGCAGTGTTCTCAGCGCCTATTTTGGGATAAGAGGTGATAAAGTATTTTTTCAGCATACAAACCCTTTTTGTCCTTGCCGTATTCCCTCTTTTTAAATTTCATTTATTTTCACTTATGTCAGTCGCTTCGAGATCAAAACTCCATTTTTATTTTCTGGAGTACACAGCCACTCTGGGCTTGGAGATATTTACACATTTGCTCCTATTTTTCCAAGCACGAGTGTGATCACTGCATTATTTCCCTTTCAAGAGGACCAGGAGGGTGTGTGTGTGGATTGCAGGCTGGTTGTGAACACCTCGCAGGAGGAGCATGCCCCAAAGCCTTTCATGTCAGAGCAGATGTGTGATAACAACTTTCTCAAGGAGGCAGACAGCGTTTGGGTGCGTTGCTAATTCGAGCTGCCTCAAGGGGAAGCCCCCAACCGTGCCAGCTATTTTCAGACTTCAAAGCATTCTCCCTCGTGACTGATCATCCTTTTCCCATCCTGGGAGAGAGGCTCTGCTGGAACCTCTCATGGATCTCCGATTTCCTTCTCAAAAGCCTGAAGGGAGCTGCTCAGGGCTCTGCTTTCCAAAGCTGCCTTTCCTCCCACGCTGACCCTTTCTCCTCCCTAACAAATTGCCATCGGAGCAGCAGCCAGCCCTGCACAGACACGGACCCCAAGCTGCCCCAGAGACACGGTTATCTTGCTGTGACAAAGGGCCAGTCTGGCTCTCTTGCTGGTGGCATTATTTGAAAAGGTCACCCAAAGACAGTGGCTTGACAGGCTGTTTTGAAAAATGCTAATAATAGGCTGTCCATCGGTCTCAGTGCATTAATTAGGCTGAGCACAAGCTGAAGTCTTGCTGTAGCACAGTTCCCATTCTTTTTCTTTTTCTTTTTCTTTTTCTTTTTATTTTTCTTTTTCTTTTTCTTTTTCTTTTTCTTTTTCTTTTTCTTTTTCTTTTTCTTTTTCTTTTTCTTTTTCTTTTTCTTTTTCTTTTGTTTTTCTTTTTCTTTTAATTTTAATTCTGTTTTTCTTTTTCTCTTTCTCCTTATTCTCAATCTTCTCCTTCTCCTTCTCTTTCTCCTTTCCTTTTTTCCCTCCGTCTCCTTTCCCTTTCTTTTTCACCACAGTGTTTTGGTTTGATTTTTGTGGTCCTGTGCATGTGCTGATTCCTTTTTAAAATTTTGATTTGCCCCAGAATAGCTGCTCTTTTCTGCTTCAGCAGCTCTGAGCATGCAGAGCAGAGGGGAAGGGTTGCAGCACTTCCCCGAGAGCAGCCCCAGGACCTCCAGGGTTTGCAAACCAAGAGATTCAGCTCCAGCCCACAGGGATCAGCTCTGGCTGTGTCAGAGCATCGTGGCATGTTCACAAGGCTCATAAAAAGGAGAGAGAGAGAAACTTTTAAAACTTTTTATATGGGTAGATAGTGTCAGGACAAGGGGCAGTAGTTTTAAAGTGGCACAGCGCAGGTTTGGGTTAGATGTGAGGAAGAAATTGTTCCCCGTGAGGGTGGTGAGGCCCTGGCACAGGTTGCCCAGAGAAGCTGTGGCTGCCCCTGGATTCCTGGAAGTGTCCAAGGCCAGGTTGGATGATGCTTGGAGCAACCTGGGATAGTGGAAAGTGTCCCTGCCCATGGCAGGGGCTGGAACTGGATGAACTCTAAAGTCCTTTCCAACCCAAACCATTCTGTGATTCATTCTATGATCTGCAAGGAAAAGTGTTCAAGACAGAGAGATGACAAGGTAAGGGATGAGCCCAGAGCACAGGCCACAGACCATGAGTCCAGGGAGAGCGAAATCCTAGAAACAGCCTCAAATAACAGAAACTGCAATGACTTTATGCTTTTTTCAATCAAAAATCCACATAATTTCAAGTCCAATTCCACAGCCACCCGGGGAAATGTTGCAGTTTTAGTTTACCACTGTGCAAAACTCAGGCTGAACTCTGACAAGTTACTTATGACTCTTCTAATTCCACACAAACCCCTTTTTCTTGTTGACACTCTGGGTTTTGTGGATGGGGGGGTTGGTTCTGCAGTGGTTTAAAAATACATACACAGGAAATGCTCTGTTGAATCAGAGTTAATCCCTGAGCAGAGGTTGTGGTGAGCAGGAAAGCTGGGTTGGTGGAAAGATTGGATTTGGGAGTGGGAGTATGACAGAGCCCCATGTTTAGTGGCTGAAATGCCCCACCATACACCCAGGTGTGCATCGAGCCACTCGAGGAACAGTTTGGACTCAAAGGAGTTAATTCTTCTTCCAGATCACTTGTTTGTGGTTGCACTGTACGATTTTCCTGCCTCAAGTGACCGTGACCTGGAGCTGGTCAAGGGGGAGAAACTCCAAGTCCTCTCCAAGTAAGTGACCTGCTGCCAGGAGGAAGTTCAACGATGAGCACGGGGAGGGTGGGAAAGGGGAGACCTTGGGGTCAGCCAGCACTTTGCAGCTGACCAGAGCTGAGCCTGTGCCTTGGTTTTTCTCCATAGCCTGGCTGTGGGTACCCTCTTCTCTCTGCACGGTGACACTTCCATGGGTCACAGATAACTCTGGGGCTGGATATTGTCCCTACCTGGGTGCTCCTGGGACCCTCTTTACTGTCAGTGCCTGTGGGTGCAGAAGTAGCATAAATAACAACAACAGAAAAAAACAACTCCTGTCCTGTGTTTGTGCTGATTCTGCTTCTGCAAAGGATGTGGGTTGGGTGTAGTCAGAGGAAAGGACAGAACCGAGCCAGACATTTGTGAGGTTTCATTTCAACTTCTTCTCAAACTCACAGCAGAAGAGGTCAAGTCCATAACAGGGCAGAGGTGGGTTTGGGGCCCCCAGACCTTGTAGGGCTGCTCAATCCTTGACTGCTCTGTGAAGTGACCTCCACCCAGACCCTGTGGGTTGAAACCTGTGGGACAAGGAGATGGAGAGCCCCCCACACGGGGATGAGCTGGTGGCTCAGTCAGCAGTGGCACTGCAAGGTGGGGTGTCTGGAACACAAAGGAAGGAGCAGAAAGGACCCCAATGCCCTGTTCAAGAGACAAAATAAACCCCGTGACCCAGATGCCCATCCTCTCACTCAAGGTGTGTGGCAAAGGTTTGGGTCTGTGGTTGCTCCATGTTCATGGAAAGAGGTTGTCACCTCCACAAGTCCCTGAAACACCAACAGTCTCCAACCTGGTTTTGGTCCTAGGGAATCCAGAGGGAACTGCAGAGTGGATTATGGAGTCCTGGTCCATCTGCAGTTCTCAAACCCCACAGTCCACATCCTCACAGCCTCGGCTTGTCACAAAACCTCCTCTGGGCACTCACACCTTTTCCTCTCCTCCCTTTGCAGTGAGGGGGACTGGTGGCTGGCAAAGTCCCTCAGCACTGGGAGGAAAGGATACGTCCCCAGCAACTTCGTGGCACAAGTGGACAGTTTGGAAGAGGAAAAGTAAGTGGGAAAGCTTTTGAGAGGTCAACACGGATGCAGTGCCCTGGATCTCAGCAAGCTCCAGGAGGAGCTTTATTGATGGCAGCAAGATGTCACTGCTGGGCTGGATGGCAGGAGGTCTTTCCTCATCCCAAACAACGCTGCCCTAAAGGACAAGTTTTTAAGCATCATAATCGTGTGGAAAGGGAGGATGAGGTTGTTATGGGGAAAGTAGGCAAAGGTTCTTGTCCCATTGATTGCACCCACTGTGGAAAACAAGGATTTGGGGGTTTGGTGGCAGTGCCAGGGACCATCCTCTGGTTCCACTGGGCCAGTCCACCCACACAAATGGTGTTTAACTCCTTCACCTTCCTAGAGAGTAACCGTATGTAAACTGGGAATCTCTGAATGGGATGTGCTGATCCAGATCTTGGATCTGCCAGGGACCACACCTGCAATTTAACAAGACACGAAACTGAGTGCCAGTGCTCAGACCCACAGTGCTGTTTTTTAAATGGGGGCAGATGCAGTCTCCCTGAAAGGGAGATTGAATGAAAGACTGGAGTCAAATGAGTTTATTTTGCCTATAATACAAACAGAAGGAGAATTTCTTTCCATGAGTTCTCCTCCTCTATGGCATTCAGCTCTAAATGATCAGTCCTGCCTGCAATCTCTTCTTGGAGGGACACAACCATCAGTGAGTTCAGCAAATACTTAGCAGTGCACAGAAATGTGGCTGAGACATAAAGGCTCTTTGTATCCAAAGCCTGAACTTCTCCTGTGTCTGGGATACTGCACATCCCATCTACTCCCCACACTGAATTTCCAGGCTGTGAAAAAAGCCCAGAGTGTACCAAATCTGGTGTTAATCTACCCATGAGAATCTATTACTGCCACTTTGCAGCAGATAAAAAACTTCTTGCCCATGGAAACAACCCTCAGTTTCACAGTGTAATGATAAAAAAAAAAGGAAAAAAACAGAACTAACTGGCAAGAATTCAATTTTTTTTAGAGTTTTTCCTTTTCAAGCCATGATTTTGCCTTTTCTGTCTCCCAGGTGGTATTTTAGAACTCTGAGCAGAAAAGATGCTGAACGGCTGCTGTTGTCTTCTGGGAACAAAGTTGGCTCTTTCCTTGTCCGGGAGAGCGAAACCACCAAAGGTGAGATCTGTGGAGCAAAGGTAATTCCTTGTTGTTGCCCAAGCTTGGAAAACCTTCAGGAGAGCTCTAGGAGTGAGCTGGGGGTTTGGAGGGCAAAAATTTGCTCATGATGCCACTGAGATGTGCAGTTTTGCAGATTTGCAGTTTTTGTTTCAGCTGTGGTGAGAGTGGCTCTTCCACCAGAGCTCATGGCAGAGACACAAGAACACAAATAAGCAGATTTTCCAAAACAGTTTAGGGGTTTTCTTTTCATTTTCTTCCCAATGAAATCTCTCTCTCTCTCTCTCTCTCTCTCTCTCTTTTTTTTCTTTTTTTTTTTTTTTTTTTAAGATATTTCTACACACTCTTGAAGGAGCATTTCTCCTGTTTGTAACTTGCAGAATTTTGGAAAAAAGTCATTTTCCCAGGGGAAACATGTTTTTCCTGATAATCTGTAGCAAGGGGAATTCATACAAACCAGAACTTTTGGGAGGAGAGTGACTGGAGCAGGATAGGTGGATTTCACCCACTTTCTTTCCATATGAACATGTCTGACTTCTGAAAAAAATGATCCAGTGAGGGTGGAAAGCCCAGAGCATTGTGGCCACTCCTCTTGGGCAGTGGACATAGTTATTAACCATACTATAAAACCATGTAATTTCCATTTCTTTGTTCTGTGCTATTAATTCACAGAGTCAGGAAGTTAGTTTAGGTTGTCCCATGGGAATTCCATATGGGTATTTTCCTACTTTTTTCTCCTTGCTTTTTCTGGGCTATCATGTGTGTTTACAGCACGGAGGAAATGATGCTCGTGGTGTTCTCATCGTTCTGCTCTGAACCAGATCCATGGAGTAGTTCAGGGAAGTGTTTCAGTCTTGCTGTCATTTGGCTCCTTTCCTTTCAAATGGATGCATGAATCTTTCCTTACAACATGGAAAAAGGTGCTTTGTGTCTTCCCAATAGAATCAAGGAATTGTTTGGGTTGGAAAACCTCTAAGATCATGGTGTCCAAACGTGACTTGTTCAGTAGAGAGTTGGAGCATCCATCTGAAATCATACGGAACCTTCTTTTCCTTTACTTGTTTCCCAAATACTTCCAAAGGCCCAGGCCAAACAGCAAGAGATGTTCCTCCATCCTACAAATGGCTCTTGCCTACTGTAGTATCTCCTCCTTCCTTTCTTGTCTCTTTTTTTCTCCTATTCACAAGGGAGGTCTCCAATCATCTGTTCCTTCCACCACGGAGTTGTTCCTTCCACCATTGCCAAAAAAATTAATAGTGCCAGGGTCTGGATGCGGCAGCTGGAATCTCATCCTCCTGTATCTGTCTCCCTCAGCCACCAGGCAGTGGGGCTGTGTCAGACTGTAGCACCCTACATTGAATTTCCCCCTCTGTCCAATGCCTGGACTCACCTCCACAGGTCCCTGCTGAGCTGATGCCAAGCTGGAAGCCTGCTATCCATAAGGATTTGCAGCTTCCAGAACTTTTAAGGAACATTCAGTTCAGCAAACATTTAAGAGATTTTGTTTCTAAGCATTTCACTTTATAAGTAACTTTTTCTGCTACATCTCAGTTTCCCTGCTACCTTTGTGATGCTTTTGCAATGATCAGGCTTGGGCTTATCACCATGTGCTGCTCTTCTGTTTATCCCATTCCCATTCCCCCTTTGTTTGCTGGGATACCTGGGGAGCTGGTGTGGTTGCTCAGTTCACACAGGATGGGCAGGGAGCAACACAAAGCAAACACTCTTGTGCTGTGTCTGAAGCTCTGTCCACACATGATCCTGGTCCTTGTGGCATCTCTAGGTACCCCACATGGATGGGATCAGACCTTTCCCTGTGCCTGTTCAGGAGAGTTGTCCCCACCTTCTGCAATTATCTGGAGTGTGGGTGGGTCTTGGTCACACGGGGCTCGAGCAGGGGTGGTGGAGTCCTGAAATCCAAGGAGAAATCACCAGATCCTTAATGGCCTCAAAGAAGCATGAGGTGTGGGATATTCTGCATTAGCAGATGTAGATTCCCCTCCATGGAAGTCCCATGTGAGTCCCAAATGCTCAGATGTGTCTCTGCCCTGTGCCTTTTCTGGTATTTTGGATAAAACATGGGTGTTATTCCTTTGAACACCTCATCCTCTGAATCATCCTGTGTGCCCAGCTCCTACCAGAGCACCTTGTGCTCTGGGCTGCCTGAATGACCTCGTTTGATCCATCTGAACCACAGCTTCCTCCTCCCTAAAGAGAAAGGGAAAAGGCAAAGCCAGGCATCTCCAAAAGTGCCATGCAGCTGAATTCCCTGATGTAGAGCACCCTGTGGCCTACCAAGAGATGTCCAGAGCAATGCCATGGAGTTAACCCTGCCCTTGCAGCCCTGCTGTTTTTTTTCCTGTTTTCTTTCCCTGTGATGTGTGTTTTCATTCACCTGGCACATCACCAGCAAAATCTGACCTTCAGGGACAAGCACTGGGCTGAGCTAACCCCCATTAGTGACCTAAACTGGGAGGGGCTTGTCTCATACTGGGATGTCTCAGGCACAGAGGGATGGGTTCTGCACCCTGACAAGGAGCAGCACCTATTCCCAGCACATCCTGAGCAGAGTCTCGTTTTCCTCGTGGTTTGAGATGCAGAAACTCCGCAAATTCTCAGAGCAACATTCCTCAGAGTCCACGAAAGGCACATCCAGCACCCTGGGAAGAGGGGGACAGAGTGGGAAGTGGGTCGGCAGTGAAATCATCGCCAGAGCACCGTCCTTGCTGAAGCTGCTGCAGATAAACAAAGTCCCTCTGAAGTCATAATCATTCCCAAAGCTGCAGGAGCACATTCTCCCAGCTGTGCTGAGCCACGGGCTCCTGGCTCCCGGCAGGATTCCTGCGTCTCTGCTCCCGGCAGGAGGGACCTCACTGAGCTTAGCCTCTGCATCCAGCTGAGCTCCTCTGCTTCCCATTGGGAAGGATTTAAGAGGCTGCTGAGAGCTTTAGGGGCAGGAAATGCACTAAACCATGTCCCCAGGTGCCACATCTACGTGGCTTTTAAACCCTTCTGGGGATGGGGACTCCATCGCTGCCCTGGGCAGCTGTGCCAGGGCTGGACAACTTTTTGATGAGGAAATTGTTCCATGAATTTTGTACTCTGGACTCTTTACCAGCCCGGGTCTGTGCCAGGGTGTGGTGCAGGACTTGCAGAACAGGTGAATGTCCCTTGTGGCTGAGGAGCGAGAACTCCTTTTGTCTATCCTGGATATCATCAGAGGGAATTAGGAATCAATGATTTTCATTTTCTGCTGTCACTGGGAGCAGGGACCAGGTTGGATGGGGCTTGGAGCAACCTGGTTTAGGTGAAGGTGAAGGGCAGGGGGTGCAGGGAACAAGATGAATTTTAAGGACCCTCTCAACCCAAACCATTCTGTGATGTTGTGAAGGAAGAATTGAATCTTTCCAGCTTCGTGCATTGCCTCTGCACAGCAACTCCCAAGGGAACAATAACTGGCCATGGAGAGTGACAGGGAAGCTCCACCACGCTCCCTGCAGCAAATTAAACTGTGACTGGGGCTGAGATGCAGTCATTAGCTTAATGACAGGGTAAGAATTAACACTGGCAGCTGAGAGATTGGCCCTGTCTGTTTGAAAAGTGCAGGAGAGTTTAAAGGGTTGATGGGGCCTGGAAAGGAGATTCTGTGGGAGAAAAGTATTTTGGGTGCAACCACACTGGCAAACAGGGCAGGTCTACTCTTCCCTGCTGCCTCTCAGCCCCCAGACACCCCCTTGCAGACGTGTTTGTCATCAATTTCCTTCTGCAGGATCGTTTGGCCTCAGTGCCACTGCCTTCACACCACATTTGGCTCCTTCCTTGAGCTGGCCTTGCCCTGTAAAAACCCCACACAAACCCTAAACCATGTCCCAGGCACGCCAAGGACCTTCTTGGTCTTGTGCCACATGAGCCCAAATCTCTTGGGCTGTAGCCTGGCCTGGGCAGTATTTCAGTCTCTTTGAAATTTAAACAACATCATCACCCTCAACAGCAATTAATGGAAGTTAATAATAGTTAATAGTAGTAGTAGTAATAGTAGTAGTAGTAGTAGTAGTAGTAGTAATAATAATAATAATAATAATAATAATAATATAGGTGTTGTTGTTGTCATATTCTTCTTCTTCCCAGAATCATTTAGGTTGAAAAAGATCTCTTAAGATTATCAAGTCCAGTCTTTGGCCTTGATGTTCATTATCATTATTTTGGAACTTAGGGCCATGTGGGTATCACAGAGGAGCCAGCAGAGCCATTTCTTTGCCTTTCCCTTGAGGTTTTATTGCCCCACTGAAGACGTTTCAGGGCTGTTTCTCAGTTGTTCTGCTGCAGGACTGATCAAATCAAAAGGGCTTCTCAATTTGTCTGCTGCCTGACATTCATGGGGCTGGAAAGAGAATCAGAAGAGCTTCTTCTGCTGAAGAGGCCACCACATCAAATCTGAGGTTCCCTGGCTCTGCATTTAAACCACCAGGTTTTTTCCATTAATTTTACACCACCACATCTGGTCTCTGCAGGAAGGGAGTCCCCTCAAAATGACTGGGAAAACTTTAGACTCTTCCAAACTCTGCTTGTAAAGATTTCTGATCACTCCAACAGAGGAATTATCCACAGAGATGGGGGATTTTTTGCTGCTTTTTATAAATGCAAATGGTTTTCAGGCACAGTGTAAGGAAAACTACTGGTGCTGGGATGGAGAAACACCAGCCAGTGAGGATTTTCTGTTAATAAACTTTCCCCTCACATGCAGGATTAGGGTTTCAGAGTTGCTGTGGATGGCCCTGCTTCTTTTTATGATCCTGCATGAACAGACACACACTTTTAAACATGTATAGCCATGCCTTTTCATTAAAAAACATAAAAAATCAGTAGTTTATCAGCACAGGTGACATATTCGACTTAGAACAGCCCAGCAGGCTTGTAACAACGCACTCCAGAAATATGATCCAGACAAAAGAGGAAAAACCCACTGCTAAGATGTCTTGAATCACACTGACACAGGCTGGAAGTTCAGCTCTGCAGCAACATCTAGTGATGCTTTTGTGCACTGAAACCCAACCTCTTGGTTTAGACTCTCATGGAGGGAATGGCAGGTTGGAGTGGTGGATGGCTGAGCAGCTCCCTTGAAGCCCAAAAGGGACGAGATTCCAGATGGGACTCTCTAGATCTGGTTTAGCCACAGCCACAAGTTTGTGCCTGAACAAGACAATTCTCCCAAATCCCTCTTCTGTACCCCCCCCCAGCTGAACCACTGACCTTGGCACAAGGTTTCATAATGTTTAATCCAGACGAGAATGGCTCTAAATTGTTTTAAATGGCTTCAGTGGGTTTATATGATTTTAAACGGTTTTAAATGGAAAGAGGGCAGGTTGAGATTTGATGTTAGGATGAAATTCTTCCCTGTGAGGGTGGTGAGGCCCTGGCACAAGGTGCCCAGAGAAGCTGTCGCTGCCCCTGGATCCCTGAAAGTGTCCAAGGTTGAATGGGGCTTGGAACAACCTGAGATAGTGGAAGATGTCCCTGCCCGTGGCAGGGTGGTGGCACTGGATGAGCTTTAAGGTCCTTTCCAACCCAAACCATTCTGATTTCATGATGCTGAGACTGGCAGAGCTTAGATGGGAATATGGAGCTGTGGGAACATCTGATTGCTCTGCCTGGTGAGGTGCTGCTGATCCCCACAGTGCTTCCATGGGGCTGTTGGCCACAGCACAGGCTGGGCTTACTCCAGGAAACCTGGACAGGACCAGTTAAGCTCTGATGAACTTTTATCCTGTCCCCTTGCCTTGGAGAGTGGAAAGTGTGCAGCTGTAAATTCTGGGGGACTTGCCCTTGTTTGCAGGTGTAGACAGCCCAGGAAAGAGGAGGCAGCTGATCCCTGGGGTGCAGTTCGTCCTCACAGTTCCTTCTGTCCCTTTCCAGATGCATATTCCCTGTCCGTGAGAGACAACAACTCCGCTCACGGGGACATCATCAAACACTACAGGATCCGCTGCCTGGATGGTGGAGGGTACTACATCTCCCCCAGGATCACTTTCTCCAGCCTGCCAGAGCTCATCCATCATTACAGCCGTGAGTTGTCTGCCTTTCCTCCTGGATTTGTGTCCCAGAAGAGAGCGGGGACAGAGGGAGGATAGGCTTGGGACACACCACAGCTGCTCCACCCGCTCTCATGGGCCAGGTGGGATCGTTCAACCAGAACTCATGTCCTGGTTTTCATCCTAGGGAATTGTGAGGGTGAGCTCTGCTTCCAGCCCTAAAGTCAGGGAGAGTCTCTCATTAGGAAAGAGATGAATGCTGTTGGGATATACAGGAGGGAGCCAGGGGAAGCCGGGTTTGGAATAACTGGGCAGGATAATTTGCTCCTCTATGGCTCATTTTGAGCTTTTGCTTTTGATTGGGACCAATGTGGGTGCCTTGATCCCTGTGGCAGAAACTTTTCATGAAATCTTAGAATTATAAAGGTTGGAAAAGCCCTCTAAGATCACAGAATCCAGCTGTTCCCCCTGAACTGCCAAGGCCACCACTGACACATGTCCCCAAGTGCCACATCCACACAGCTTTAAATTCCTCCAGGGCTGGGGACTCCACCACTTCCCCTTGTGGCTGTGATGGTTTCCATGGGTTGATTTTTCCTGGCAGGTGTGGATGGAGGAGGAGGAGGAGGTTTTCTCTGCCATCCCACTGAACTCTCCTGTGCTTTTTCCTCATCCAGAGAAAGGGGATGGGCTGTGCCAACGCCTCACCGCTCCCTGCACATCCCTGGTTCCCCAGAGACCCTGGGCTCAGGATGAGTGGGAGATCCCTCGGGAGGCCCTGAAGCTTGTGAAGAAGCTGGGAAGTGGGCAGTTTGGGGAAGTGTGGATGGGTAAGTGGAATTACCTCCATTACGGGGAAAAAAAAAAGGCATAAAGAGAGGAGGTGGGAAGCCCATTTATTTCCCTAAGGCAAGACTGTTCTGGGAGTGGGGATCCTTAAGGATGAACACATATTTATGGGTACACACACAGAAGTAGCTGCAGGATTCCTGGGAAGGGCTGGGCAACTCCAATGTTTGCACAGATCCATGGTTGAGCAAGGGTTTCACAGGGGAAGGGTGTTGAAGTCACTATTTACTTGTCTCTTGGGATATGCACTCATTCTTTCTGGGAATCCTGGGCACAACTGTAGTGACGCCAGTGACCCTGTCACACCCTGTAGGGTACCTGGGTGACATTTTCCCACTTTTTCTGCCTCCCTGTTCCACTTTGTATCCCAGATCTCCATCCCTGATGCCTTCCTGCCTACTGCTAATCTGCAGGAGAGGAAGTGGGGCCAGCTCAGCTTCCTTTGCCACCCTCTTTGTGGTTGCTGGTTGCCTTGGAAATTGAGATTGTGGACAGGACCAGGCTGAGTTTGTGTGCTGACTGCACAGTCCTGCCTTTTTGGATGGTGTTTGGAGGATTTGAGAGCCCAGCTGGTGGGAGGCCCCAGAGGTTTCACCCAGAAAGGCTCTGGGAGGGTTGTGTGAGGATGGGCTCACTGCAGGGACCATCCCTGATGCAGCCTCATGGATCGACAGCTGTGACATGAGTGTCCCTTCTCCTCTCACACCTGCTGGCACTGGGATTTACAACGTGTTTCTTTGTGAGGGATTCAAGCTGTTACTGTGGTTTTCTGCTCCACAAGCTCTTCTTTTCCTACACAACCCCACAGAGCCTGCAGAGAGCCCAAAAATTCCTCAAAACATCATAATCTCTCCACAGGCTACTACAAGAACAACATCAAGGTGGCTGTGAAGACCATGAAGGAGGGCAGCATGGATCCTGACGCCTTCCTGGCAGAGGCAAACCTGATGAAGAAGCTGCAGCACAACAAACTGGTCCGGCTGTATGCCGTGGTCACCAAGCAGCCCATTTACATCGTGACAGAGTACATGGCCAAAGGTAAAAATCCCTCCTGGAGCTCTTTGCTGGGCTTCTGCAGAACCAGTTTGGTGATCTGGCCAGTGCTCCCATGCAGAATGAGGGTGGGCAGGAGGGATTTTTGCCAAACCTGCAAGGAAATGACCCAAAGCTTTGATTCTAATACAGAAAGACTTTCTGAGTGATGAAAGAAACCACAGTGATGCTTCCTTTGAAGAGTATTTAAAGTTCTCCTCTCCACTGTTCTCACTGGAAGTTTGTTTCATGTTTTTACTCCCCTCATGGTGAAATTGTCCTTTCTTTTCCCCCTCTTGTTTATAACAGTTTAAACGATGAATGCCTAGCAGTTTGCAACAGATCTGTGCTAAACAGAGGGGAATTTGGGCTGTTTGGGAGCTTTCCTAGTGGAAGATGCTCCAGTAGATCTCCATTCTTGTTCCTCAGATTTTCCTTTATATGGAGGCAGATTTGTTGCATATATTCAGAGAAGCTCCAGGAAAACCAAATTTATAGATTATTCAGAAGAGTTACAGCAGTCCATTTTCTCCTGCAGGGTGTTTGCTAGATTTCCTGAAGACAGAAGAAGGAAGCCAACTGAATCTCCCCAAACTCATTGATATCTCTGCTCAGGTCAGTGAACAGTTGCTGGGGAAAGGATCCAAGATTTGTTATTGCCTCAGTGGAATTCCTGCAAGCCTGAAGGCAGTCAGAGCAAAGATTTCCTGGAGAAAAACAGCTCCTCCTGGTGTATTCTCTTAGGGATTCTCCTCATCCCTCTTGTGTACATGTGCATATCAGTTCTGTCCTTAGGGCAGCCCTCTGATAGCTTAGTGTAGGGCTAGAGATCTGGAGTTTGGGTTTTTCGGGGGGGTGGTTGAGTTGATTTTGGTCTGATTTTATTTATTTTTGTTTTCTGCCTTGCTCAGCAGGAAAAAAAGTTTCTTTTTCTTTTTAGCAAAAAAGATGAAAAAGCTCAGCAAAGAGACTCCCAATGTGGGACCAGCAGTTCTGCCCTTCTGATGATGAGGCATAAAGGATGTTATGACCCTCAAATCTGGAAATATTGCTCTTTAGGAAAACAAACTTTTAACTTTTAAGCATCCTCAGGCTGCAAATCTTAATGGTTGCAGCTGCACTGTAACATTTTTATCCAGAAGTGCCTCTAAACACAAATAGGGGAAAATAAAGGAAACCACATGAAGAATGAGAATGGCAAAATCACTGCACTTTGGTCCCAGCTGTTGACAGAATTTGACTCATGCAGAGCAGAGTTAGGCTAATTAGGAAACACTGGGGGGGAAAAAATCCTGAAACATCAGGCTGAATAAAGGTCTGGGATTTATCCATAAAATCATTCAGTTCCTCTTGTCGAAGTGGACTTGAGGAAACAACATGCAAAGTTTACTAGTTCCAGCTCTCATATGGAGTTACTTTTTAATTAATTAACAACTGGAGAATCTTAATATTTGAGGAAATGTTTTATGATAGTGGAAGACTTTCCTTCTTGCTTTAACCGGGATGAAAAGATTTAAATTCTTTGAAGCAGTGCCACCTTGTGTCATTTTTACTTTGAACTTCCCTCTTGTCTACTGATAAATTCTCCCTATCTGCAGCTTCATCAGTGTTGTCTGTGAGATGTTATGGGGACAAATTCACCCTCCACCTGTTTAGGGTATTTAACTTAATTACTTCCTTTCTTCCCTCCTCTCTTGAAATCCCAACTTCCCTCCCTCCATCTTTCATTGTTTCATTCCCTCTCTTGAAAATTATAGCCTGTGGTTTGTTTTAAATTCCTGAGGATAAGGAAAACGATCCAAATTATTCCATATTACAGAGCTCTTGGGTTTGGTGGGAGCATTCCCCAGAAATTGGCAGGATGCATTTCTGTGCAGGAGGAAGCTGCTGGAGCCAGAGCAATCTCTGGGTGACTCAAAGATTTTGGTCAACGTTAGAGAATTTTGGAATCACAGAATGGTTTGTGTTGGAAAGACCTGAAAAATCATGACATTCCAACCTCCTGCCATGGGTGGGGACACCTTCCACTGTCCCAGGTTTCTCCAAGCCCTATCTAGCCTGGCCTTCAACACTCCAGGGATGGAACAGCCACAGCTTCTCTGGGCAAACTGCGCCATACAGCAGGACAAGGATAATTGAGCACAGACCAAACCCCCATACCCCAATCATGCAAAACCCACAGAAGTCACCCTCAGCTTGGGGTAGGAAGGATTTTACCCATCCCTGAGGCATTGGCATCAACTGGAAGCACAACTTTCATCCTTCCCTCTCCCACCCCAGCACTACTTCCCCAGGACAGGGACTCAAACATTCCCTGGGTATCTCTGGGAGGAGCAGCAGGAGGAAAGGGCAGCCTACTGAGATATTTTGCAATCTGTTTATCTGTGGCGTTGGGGTGACATCAGAGCCCAACAGGCACCCAGCCCTCTCGAGCGCAGTTTCTGATCCGATGACATCCGCGGGAGTTAAAATTAGAACAGTCTGGGCCGATGCACTCGACCCTGTGGTCAGTCTTGAGGGCAAATGCTTGAAAACACTCTGGGCTGGAACGGGCCGAGCACCAGGTCCTATCTCATTAACATCAGGAAAGGAAATTGCATCAATTTTTCCATTTTCCACTGCAGAAACCAGCTCTTGCACTTAGAGGGGTGTTGACACAGGTTAGAAATGCAGCATTGGAAAGTACGTGTGAGTATCCTGTTTGAAACCACATGTGAGTTCTGAGGCTCATGTGAATCTGCATGGAGTGGAAAATTGCTCTGCCCTCACCCACAGGCACTTGAAAGCTTTAATAGGTGCTACCCTTTGCTGGCAGGGGCTGCAGACATCCTCTCACCTTGCCAATAAGTTACCCAGTCCGAATCTGAGAGTCAACCTGGCAATCTCTGTCTTCTATCAATCTCCCTTTTCAACCCCCAGCACTCATCAATGAAATATTGCTGCTGTCATTGATAGAGGCTCATCACATACCACGTACCTCAATTAGATTTTAGGAATTAATTCTTCCCTGTGAGGGTGGGGAGGCCCTGGCACAGGTCACTCAGAGAAGCTGTGGCTGCCCCTGGATCCTTGGAAGTGTCCAAGGCCAGGTTGGGCAGGGTTTGGAGCAACCTGGGATAGTGGAAGGTGTCCCTGCCCATGGCAGGAGGTTGGAATGAGAGGACCTTCAAGGTCCCAGGGTCCCTTCCAACCATTCCATAATTCTATGATTTCTAGTTTGATTTTTCTGTGGGTTTTTTTTTTTCCCCTTTTCTTAATCCACATATTTAACCTGGAATGTTTATGACTAAAATCCCCACTGGAGAGGAGAGACTTGTGGCAGAAACTGGGAATCCAGTGATGTGGTTTTAGGTTTCGCTGCAGACACGACTCAGGGCTGAGACTTCTGAGCAAAACAGAGAGTAGTGCTTCTGTTCTGCTTCACTTGGCTGCTCAGGCTGGGAAAGCTGAATGTCTGCACCTGTACAAGGGCAATATTTATTTATTTACCTGTCTGCTGACCCACCTGTCCATCCATCCATCGGGAATGTAGGGACATGCATGATCACGGAGAGATAACAGCAACCCTACAAAAATGCTATGCTTTGCAAAGGTGGCTGAAAAACAGCCAAGATAGAATGGGGAGGTGATGATGAAGATGTGATACATGTTAGCACGTGGTCAGAGTCTTATAAACCACCTGTAAACGTATCAATCTCTAAGGGTCCAGCCCTTGCAGGTTGGCTTAAAATAATCTTAGTGAGACTGCTCTTCAGAGGTGTTCTGTAAAGTAAAAGGTTTAATAAATGAAAAATAACAAAATAACAAACATTACAGAAAACAGAAGAATAGCCGTGCACAGGTGCCCAAGAAAACCTCTGATACCCTGCTAGAAACACTCCAAAAAGCCTCTTAATCCCTTTGTGCTCCTTCCTAAATACTGAATGTTTTAGGAGGGACAATTTGGCTTGCTGCCAATAAGGAGAGATAGGGATTTGAAGAACAGAGAAAAAGTTCAATAGATGCTTCTCTCTTGGCACTGAGCCAATCACTGTCAGAAGGGTATGCAAGTTTCTGGGTTCTTTACCTTATAAGAAATGCAAGGGGTGAGTCTTAAACTTTCCCCTATATGGAAAACACTTGCTTGTTCAACGTCTGTTTGTAGAGGGGCCATCCGAGCGATCACTTGTATCTTTTGCATCTGGGTCATCACTCGAAGGTTCCTCCACTTGATGACTTTCAGTCAGATCCACGGAGGCAAGAGGTGCTCACTGAGCCTGTGTGAAGATGTGCTCTGCCCCTCAGCAGAGCAGTGCAGCAGCTCTCCTGGCCTGGTGCCTGTCACCTGCTCAGACCATAACCAAAACAAAAGTCATCATCAAGTGGAGGAACCTTCGGGTGATGACCCAGAAGCAGATTGCAGATTATACGAGTGATTACTCGGTTGGCCCCTCACAAGCAGACATTGAACAATTGCTGGGTGTGGGAAATGCATTCCAACAAAGATGGGCTCTTCCTCCCCTCCCAGGTGGCAGAGGGCATGGCCTACATCGAGCGCATGAACTTCATCCACCGGGACCTGAGGGCCGCCAACATCCTCGTCTCGGAGTCACTCTGCTGCAAAATCGCCGATTTCGGCCTGGCCAGGCTCATCGAGAACGAGTACCTGGCACAGGAAGGTGGGTGTCTGTCCTTGTAGGACACGAAAGAAAGATGAGAGACTCCAAATATTTCAGAAGGCAAAGAGCATTAGAAGAAAAGGCTTTATTGTCTAATTCTTACTACCTTTTATAAGGTGTTCCGATACAGACTTCATATGATCGGTGAATAGGAACAACACCTCTCTAATCCCACTGGTTAAACTGGAGAAACAACAAAACATCACCTGGAGGAAGATTGTTTTGAGAAAGGATAGTTGTTTGCCAAGATTGTTTTGAGAAGAAGCTATCTTGAGAAATTTTTCCTTGGGGGAAAAAGTTAGCAGCTGCTAGCAGGCTAAAATCTCTCAGACTCAGAAATATCAGGCCCACAGGTGTCCTCCCCAGCATTGCCCTCATCTCCCACCCTCCTGCCCCCAGGAATGCCAGGATACTGGGCTGGCAGCAGGCACAGGGCATCAGAGCCCACATGGCTGCTGCTGTCAGCACCAGGAGAGAGGCAGAGTGTTATCAATCCCTTAATGAAGGGATTGGACCACTGTGGGGTTAAAAACACTTTATTACTCAGATAAACACCAGCCTCAGAGGCCATGAGATTTTAGAGGAGCAAGAAGTCAGCCATAGCTCAAAAGTACTCACAAATTTCTTCATTACAAGGCAATATATAACATTCTAATCCAATGCTAAGTTACCACAGAGTTTATTTTGGTTTTTTTGACCTATCACCTTTGCTTAATTTTGCTGCACTGCATATACTTCTATCCAATGGGCTACTACTACACGTACACACATATGCTTCTATTATAACATCTAAACTCTTAGCTTACTCTATAAAATTACATTACTACACTATAAAATTCTTCACTATCTTACCTAATACAGTTTCTTACTTACAACTATGGAAACATGAGTTTATAATTTTTCTGCCTAATCTCTGTGTACTTTTATTTTTACATTCATCCAAGCTTCTCCCAAAGCTGCAAATCAAACCCTTCAGTAACTGTGGAAGTTTCTATCTTTCCATTTCTTACAGCAGAGAAACAGAAACACTCAAAAATCCAGTTCTGGGACAGGCAGCAGCGCTTGGGGACTATAAAACCAACTGAAAACTGCAGAGTGAAATGGGGAAAAAAACCCTCTTTTGGTTCTGTTTGAGGGAGTCCTGCTGACCCACCAGTTGTTTGCTGGGGAAATTTGACCTCTGGTTATGAAAGCTGCTGCCTGTGGCCAGGTTTTTGCAGGGATTCAGTCCAGAGGGAAGGAAATTACAGAGCTGGAGCCACAAATCTGGATCCAGCAGCAGCTTCCAGGCAAACCAAGCCCTGACCACATCAGGTCCCTTCCACAGCAGAGGAACTGTCTAGAAAACAATAAATCATGGAATCATTTAGTTTGGAAAAGGCTTCCAAGATCATCCCTGTATTGAGCTCTGACTCTGAGGTCAGGTATGAGGTCAAATCATTCAGATTGCACAGAGACTCTACAGAAAACCAGGGAAAGCAGCAGAAGTGACTGAAATAAAACAATTAAGTCAGGCATAAGTGACACCAGAAGATTTTCAAATGTTGACTATCTGTCCTCTTCTAGAGTTGGGATAAGATAAAATTCCCCTTAAAATATATTCTGTGGAAAGGAAATGTAATGGTTTTTGTGGGCTTTTTAATAAGATAAGAAACATTTATTTCAATTTCCTATCCCCAAAACACCTTTTGATAGAAATTATACCCATTTCAACATGCAAAACTATTTCAGAGAAGTAAAAGATCCCAAATGTAATTCAGAAACTGCCAGGAAGGGGAATTTTGACTTAGCTGCAAATTTTTAAGGCAGTTTTATCCTTAAGAGAAGCTTTATGAGATCAGTATAATTCTGTTAATAACCAAAGGAGCTGCTTTTCCAGCAGAAAGCAGCTCCCATCAGCATTTTTCCAGCTAGCTTTGCTCTGGAATAACAGCTCCCCTCTATCTGCTCTGAACAATTCTCACTTCATGGATTGCATTTCCCAGCCTTGTCACTCAGAGTGTGATGTGCAACAACTGAGGCGCTTATTTCACACCCCGCAGTTGGATTTCCAGTCCTGCAAGGATGTGTATAATTAAAACTGTGGTTTCCTCTGCAGTGTGACATGATCAGTTCCCACTCATCAAGGTGGTTTTGCTGTTGGTTGGGTTTTTTTGGTGGTTTTGTTTGTTTGTTTGTTTGTTTTTGTCTTAGCTAAAGTGAAATTGCAACCTTATGGTCATTGCTGTCCGCAGTGGGTTAAGCAAGAACTTGGTAGAAAAAAAAAATAGGAATTATTTTGATTTTAATAAAACTATGCAGCTTTCAGGACTGGGGAATTTATATTTGCTGTAATAGATATGCACTTTTGCTAAAAACAACCCACTTCTAATAAGTGATTTCACAGAATCACAGAGTACCAGGTTGGAAGGAGACCTCGAGGATCATCTGATCCATTTTTTCTTGGCGAAAGACAAAGAAATTTTATACAGAATTAAATGCTACTGTTGTAGTCCCATAATAAATATGCCAAATTGGTTTTGAATATTCCATCCAGCTCTGGGGTGGAGCAGGTCCACAGGAGGACATGCAGATAATCAGAGGGCTGGAGCCTTTCTCCTGGGAAGAACCACAAAATCATAATCAACAGCCCAAAGGAACCAGGGATCAGTTTTGGGGAATTCATGATTCAGGTGAGGGAGATGCTCTAACTCCAGGAGTTATTTCCTTTTGTTTCCTTTGGGACAGGTGCCAAATTTCCCATCAAATGGACAGCTCCAGAGGCCATTAACTATGGGGTGTTCACCATCAAATCTGACGTGTGGTCTTTTGGAATCCTCCTGACAGAGATCGTCACCTATGGCAGGATCCCTTATCCAGGTACAGAATCCCTTATCCAGGTACAGGATCCCTTATCCAGGTACAGGATTCCTTATCTAGGTACGGAATCCGTTATCCAGGTACAGGATTCCTTATCTGGGTACAGAATTCTAATCCAGGTACAGGATTCCTTATCCAGGAACAGGATTCCTTATCTGGGTACAGAATTCCTTATCCAGGTACAGGATCCCTTATCCAGGTACAGGATTCCTTATCTGGGCACAGGACTCCTTATTTGGCTATGGGCTTCCTTATCCAGGTACAGGATCCTAATCCAGATACAGGATCCTTTATCCAGGTACAGGGTATACAGGATGTATATCCAAACACTTTTGCTGGGAATACAGGATGAGTGTCCAGGCTCTTCCAAGGATCCAGTGCTGCTCCAGGCTTGGAGGCACTCACTGAAGTGTGTCCAGACACACACAGCTGCCTCTTCCAGTCACAGGATTGTTTAAGTTGCAAAAGGCCTCTAAACTGAACTAACCTGGCACTGCCAAGGCCACCACTGATTGATGTCCCCAAGTGCCACATTTACACATCTGGTAAATCCCTCCAGGGATGGGGACTCCACCACTGCTCTGGGCAGCTGTGCCAGGGCTGGACAACCCTTTCCATGAAGAAATCGTTTTTAATATCTGATCAAAATGTCCCTTGGTACAACTTGAGGCCATTTCCTCTTGTTATCTGGGAGCAGAGCTCGACCTCCCCCAGCTATCCTCTCCTGTCAGGGAGTTGTGCAGAGCCACAAGGTCCCCCTGAGCCTCCTTTTCTCCAGGCTGAGCCCCTTTCCCAGCTCCCTCAGCTGCTCCTGCTGCTCCAGTCCCTTCCCCAGCTCTGTTCCCTTCCCTGGACATGCTCCAGCCCCTCAATGTCCCTCTTGTCACAAGAGATCCTTCAAGCTGGCTTTCCTTCCCTCAGTCATACCTGTGCAAAACCAAACTTAGAGCAGGGAATCAGGGAGAGGACAGAGGGATGGAGGGGAAGCACAACCCTGAGCAAGGGGTGATTCCCAGATACGGGAACCACCGCAGCCCCTCCAGCCGTGCCTGGGCAGGAGCTGCTGGGACCACTGACCCCTCTGGGTGCTGAAAAACTCCAGCTGGGCTTTGTTCCCCTCCAGGGATGACCAACCCCGAGGTGATTCGCAACCTGGAGCGGGGATATCGCATGCCCTGCCCGGAGTCGTGTCCCGGGGAGCTCTACGGCATCATCCTCAAGTGCTGGCGCAGCAACCCCGAGGAGCGCCCCACCTTCGAGTACCTGCAGTCGGTGCTCGAGGACTTCTACACCTCCACCGAGAAGCACTACGAGCCTGAGCCTCAGCAGTGAGCCGCAGCCCCGCCAGCTCCCGGGGACAGCGCTGCAGGACAGCCACCAGCCGGCGGTGGCTCGGTGCAGGCGTTTCCCTTCCTCCCGTCCGCGCTTGGAGATGGGGAATGTGAGAGGAGGGACATGAGGGAGGAGGATGCTGCCGGCTCTATGGTTGCCGCAGAGACTGAAGAGGTGGCTGAGAGCTGGCACAGTTCCTGCCCCGTCCTCCTCGGAGGGCTGTACCCACCTGGCAGGCATCACCTGCGGCACGAAGGACAGAAAACTCAGTCGTGACCCACCTGGACAGAGAAAAGCCCCTCAGTGACGCAACTGCAGCTCCGGGAAGAGGGGACCGTGGCCAGAGTGATGCTGTGGGGGTGAAGAATCTCTGCCCCACTCCGCTGGGGATGCTACACCCCCTTCGTGCCACGGGCAGGGGAGGGAGCGTGTCCTGTTCGCGCTTCCTTGGGCCACACCAGCTCTGGAGCGTTCCTGCCAGGTGATGCCCCCGCTCTGCCTCAAGACAGTAATAAAAAAAAATGGACACGAGGATTTCCCATTTCTTTATTGAGGCGTCAGGGTGTGAGTGAGCCCCTGTCCTTCCCGTGGCCACCGCCAGCCCCTGGAGGAGAAGGGAGAGGCCGGGTGGTGATGCTGGGGTGGTACCCGGGGAGGGAATGGAGGGATGCCCGAGGAGCAGGAGAGATGTTCGTGATGTGGCCACGAGATGTCCCTCCTTCCCAGCGAATCTGGGCGACTCTTGGGAAGTAAAAAAAAAAACTATTAAAAAAACAACCTTCAGAAATAAAACCCTTGGCTGAGCCTTCGCTGCACAAGCTCCCCGTGCAACAGCACGGCAGGTCCCGCACCGCACCCAGCGCCGGGAGGGTTCAAATGCTATTTCCCTGGTTTCTGGTGAATCTTCAACCCGGGGAAATGCTCACAAGGGGTTTCAGGCTGGTCTTCGGTCAGGAGTTTCACTGGGCTGAGCAGTGGAGGCCAAAGAAAAAGGGCACGGATGGCACATGGCAGGAGTGTGAGGACCACAGGAGTGAGCTCCCGGCTGGGGCACGGGGGAGCAGTCCGGAACCATCTCCCCAGGGTATTTCATGTGCTCCTCTCTTCTCTGTGAAGTAGGTTTTGAGTCCAGCTGTAGAGGGTGCATTTCACAGTGGGAAAGGGATGTTATGGGAAAGAAAGAGCAGAGATGGAAAGAGAAATCTCTGGTAGACCTTAAAATATTAAAATGGGGTTTGTAAGAAAGGTGGGGGCAGAATTTTTACCAGGATCTGTTGTGATGGAACAAGAGGTGATGTTTTTAAACTAAAATAGGGTAGAGTTAGACCAGATATAAGGAAGATTTTTTTCAGAATGAGGGTGCAAAACACTGGCACAGGTTGCCCAGAGAAGCTGTGGCTGCCCCTGGATCCCTGGAAGTGTCCAAGGCCAGGTTGGACAGGGCCTGGAGCAACCTGGGATAGTGGGAGGTGGCAGGGGGGCTTAGAATGAGATGATCCTTAAGATCCCTTCCAACCTAAACCATTCCATGAATCTATGTCATGTGTATCAGAAAGAACACCCAACCAAGCCCAAGACATGACACAGAATTACCTGCTCATGCCACTGCTGCACAAGAGCCTGGGAGAAAAAGGAGGGGGAGAGGAGGATTTCATAACCATAAATGATCCCCCAGACTGAGAAAGAAGGGAGCTGGCTGAGATGACCGAGTCTCAGAAATGTTAGATCTAGAAACCCTAATGTGTCTGGGATTTTTCCATAGGGATGGTGGATGGAGGTCTATGAGAGACCTGCACCCCTCCAGGACTGCACTGGAGCTAGATGGGAAACCTTGGGCTGTGGAAGAGATCTCCATCCTCAGAACCTGAACCCTATGAACTCAAGGCTAGTAAGTCCTAGAAATAATTTAAGATTAGTCAGGCTCGGTCCAGTTCCTGTGTGGTTCCCAAGGGACAAGTTACATCTGCTATAATTACACAAAGCCCATTTTAAACCACAGGGAAGAAAAGCCATTTATTCAATAACTTCACTGGAGTTGAAGGAAAAGTCTTTCCCCTTGCTTGAACTCCAGCTTGTCCTCTCCCAGATCCCAGGAACTCCATGCAGAACCAGCAGATTCCTGTTAATGAGATGGTAGTCAGGAAATAAATACAGATGAAAGCTATTTGACTCCTTGGCTGTTAATATTTTATTGAAGTGAAAACTGTGTATTATTTGTGCTGCAGCAAATCAGGAAGAAGGGCTGCAGGGTGTCTGCTGAGCACTTGTACATTGCATTATCGCCCAAGGCCAAAGTGTCAAGTGTTGTAGCTCAAATTAGAAAGGAAATGGATATTTTTATGGCCAGTTGCAGCACGTGGCCAAGCCCAGGGTGAACATAACAAGAGGCTGTGAGCTGAGTTTCCTCTGCACTGGACACCATGGTCCTTTTTGTTCCTGCTGAACAAACACGATAGATTTGTTCCCTTGGGCAGGCCTGGCTCCATGATCTCCTCCATGAAGCCACTGGAAACTCTTTCCTTGCTTTGGGGAGCAGGCTGGGGCTGTGCCACCAAGCTGAGCCTCTCCAGGGGATGGAGGAAGACCGTGAGCTCTCTGAGTAGCCATGGTTTTACAAAACATCCACAGTTTTACAGAAAACTCACTGAAACTGCTGGGAAATGGGCCCTGCAGCTCCTCCACCACAGTTGGACAGAAAAGGATCCACCCTCCTGAGCATGGACATGACAGATTGCAGTCACAATTCCAGGTGAGGAGCAGGGTGCTGTGCTCTGTGACCTCCAGCCCAGGATATCTCCAATGCCATCAGAAAGCTCTGCACGAACCCTTTTGTCCCCATACTAACCCGGCAGCCCAAGAGGTGTCTCTTCACATGGGTGAGCTCCAGCCAGAGGCTCACAGGGGAGTCTTGGAGCAGGAGAAAGGTCATAAAAGTGATCCAGGCTCTCAAATTCAACCTACCCAAGAAGAACTTGTTGGGATGTACAAAGGTAATTTACAAGATATGAGTCAATTTCTGCCACAGACAGAGCATGAACCCCTGAGTGGCCCAGACAAGGATTAAAAATATTATCAAGTGATGTGTATCCTGCATAATATCCAAGATAATCCATTCCTTTCATCCCTGGGTGCCACTGGAATGGTCTTTCCAATTCTCACACTGGAAGATTCAGTCCTCCATTATTGGTCTCTGCTTTCCCGTGCAGCCTCAGTCCTGTTACTGCATCTCCATCTTCTGTCTGAAATCTCATCTCTGTGGTTAATATCTAGTCTTGTGCTGAGTTCGTTGTCATTAACACCCCGTTTACAAGTGGTTTGAGGCTTTGGAGAGAAGGTTTTTGTGGTATTTCTCAGTTCTTCACCTTGCAGATGTAGAAATAGCCCGTGGCTGCAGTGTAACACCTTCTCTGGGCAATAGCTGTGCACTGTGACCTCTTGGCAATCTGGAAACTTGGAGCCAGGGCCAGCAGGGGAGACAGGCATGGAAAAATCAACAGGTGCTGAGGGGAGAGAGGTGGGAGAGGGAGGGAAAGCAAAGGAAAACCAGTGAGAGGGCAGGGCTCTGGAGAGCTGCAGCACTGGGTGGTTTTTCTGCTGTCTATTTGGTGTGGTGTGAGCTCCAGCTTTCCTCAGAGCCCAGTCACTGCCAGCAGTGTGGATTTTCTCATGTCTAGTAAAAGATTCAGCACAGCACACACTCCATCTGCACCTGGACCCTGGAGCTGCTGGGTGGGTTTGGTCAGCCAGGGTAAAACAAGAGCAAAGCAGCATCAAAGTCATGTCACAGAGCCAGGGAATCACATTAAGTTTTGGGATAGAAGGAACCTTAAAGTAAATCTTGATCCAACCCCCTGCCGTGGGCAGGGACACCTTCCACCATCCCAGGCTGCTCCAAGCCCCATCCAACCTGGCCTGGGACTCTTCCAGGGTTGGGCAGCCACAGCTTCTTCACAGTCAAAATTTTCTTCCTAATACCTAATCAAAATCTACCCTCCTTCAGCTTTAAGCCATTGTCCCACATCCTGGGAAATGGGATTTTATTTCAATGCCATCCCATGCTAGGCTCTCATTTGGAGCAGGACAGCAGTGGCAGGAACTGCTCACCCACATACAACACTGCCTCATTCCAGGAGCTCAGGATCTCTCCCTAGGGGATAAAGGGAGGATCCAAGTGTCTCCACCTGCTCTGTGCAGGATAGGCTGCCTGGAGCTTGCCTTGCTGGAACTGTAAATCAAGGCTGCCTGGGAAGGGAGGTGGTGAGGAGCCCTCACCTTGCTCTGCTTTACCTCCACCCACACACAGCGGGATAAATATTCCCAGGCAAACACTGCAGAGCAAACAAGGGCATCAACGTTCTGCCAGGCTGAGCCCTGGTCTCCGAGCTGCTCCACCAAAGGGAACAATGACCACTTTTTCCACGGGGCCCCCTCCCTGGCCAGGCTGCTCAGTAGCCCAATGCCAGGGGAGAATTCACCAAGCTTGCTTCTCTGAGGAGTCTTGGTTCAGAGCATTCCCAAGGGTGGTGACACTCCAGGCTGGCTCTGAAAAGCATTTTTGGCCATCCCTGAGCACCCCAAACCAAGGAGAAGCTGGGTGTATGTCACAGCCAGGCTGTGAGGGTGGCAGAGAGCACAGATGTGTTCATGGTGAGACAGAACCTGCCCAACAAAACAAATCAGTCCAAGGGAAATCCTCTCCATCCCCACTGGCTGCTCAGGGCAACATTCCATCCCTGCCAGCAGCCAGGAAAACACTACAGGGATAACAGGGCTCGAGGGAAGCATTTTCCTTAGTCACTCAGGCTCAAAAGGTTTGTGTTGGGTTGCAGGCAGGGGGCTGGGGCTGTTTCTGGAGGATTGCTTATCCCTCAGGGGGCTGGGCCAGGTGCTACAGCATCATCCCTGGCTTGGAAAGTCTCTAAATCACTGATGTCCTTGTTCTGCTCTCCCAGGGATCGTGCTGGACCCTTCCCCATGACGTTTGGGATCGCCCACCACTGCAGACAGGCTGTGACCTGCCATGGGGTCTCCTTTCCTAGGCTGCTTCCAGACCTCCTTTCTCCGGGGTTTCCTCCCCTCTCAATCTGTCCAAGGTCACTCCCAGCTAAAATGAGCAGTTTATCCAGCGTTGGAGAGAAGGGATGGCCAGCTGCTCTGGCCAGCTCATGATCCTGAGAGCTGGCAACAGGAGATCCAGCTCTGGCTCCCCTTGGAGATGAGGATGGCCTTGCCATCTTCGTGGTCACAAGAAAAGGATTCATAGCCAGCTTGTCCTCTCGCCTTAAACCTGAGCTACAGGTCTCTGCCAGCAAAGCAGGAGGAAGGAACATCTCCCTGGAGCCACCAATCCCTGCCACCATTCTCTAAATGCCAAATGTCACCCTGGTTGTACCAGAGCCAGACATTTTACTGGCCATCATTTTCTCTGTGATAGCAGGAGATTCCCCTAAGCCTTTCAAATGCATATTTAACTCATCCTCACCTGAACCTTCTTTCTGACCTTATCTTTCCTCTTTTCTTTTAAGGGTAGGCTGGAGCCACAGGGTGGACACAGTGGAAATGCAGCTGTGGCAGGGTGGTGGGAGTTTTCTGTGGTCAGCCCACTGCACTTGGGGGTGCTCAGGATCAGAAATGGGAGTCAAAACCATACTGATGTCTGGAAATGAGGGCACTGCTGGAAATGAGGCAACAGCCTGCCCAATGAATCACCATCCTTGGAGGGATGAAAAGCTGTGTGGATGTGGCACTTGGGGACATGGGTGAGTGGTGGCTTTGGCAGCGCTGGGGGAAGGTTGGACTTGATGATCCCAGAGGGCTTTTCCAGCCTAAATGATTCCATAACCACAGGGAGCCTCCAAGCTACAGGGATAAGCTGTGACCGGGGATTGTGCTCTGGCAAGCAGGAGGATCTTCAGCTACTGAACAGGTAAATGTGAGAGGCTTTACCCCTGTTTTCTTATCCAGATCAAACCTCCAGAACTACTGGCCTGTCTCTTCCAGGAGATCAGAAATTAATGTCACACCTTGCCTCTCCCATCTGCATCTGACCAAGTTTCATAAAATCACAGAATCACAGAATGGTTTGGGTTGGAAGATGTCTTAAGGATCATCCAGTTCCAGCCTCCCTGGATGGGGACACCTTCCCTGGACTTTGTCATCTTCAAACAATGACCTCAGGGGCCTTCCTTTGGCAGGACAAACACTGTAAGGGCTGCTCTGTCTGGTGTTTCTAGTACCCTAAATTTTGGCACCTACTCAGTACACCTGTGCTCATAAACAAAAAAAAAATCAGTTCTTTCCGCTGGTCCTGAGGCCAGTTGGTTTGCTCTGGCCACGTCCATGCTATTAAACTCTTTCAGCCTCCAGAACAGTGTGGACAGATCCAAAATATATTTTGGGAGTTGTTCTTGATGTGTGCTGTCTCCAGTCTGATGCCCAGGGATTGTTTGGATTTGTAATAGTTTCTGGGAGGACCAGGTTAAGATTTTAGCAGTGCAGACAATGAGATTCCTGGCTGTGTTGAATTTAACACTACAGACACATCCAACAAACACAAATTTGCCTGAAATCACCAGCGTTGGTTTTCATCTGGTGGACGGAGCCATGTCTCTCCATGGGCCAACACCACAGAGGATGTCAATCAACCCAACTGGTCAGACTGGGAAAAAGTCACCTCTGCTATCCATGCACTGGCAAATGTTTATCCCAGGTGTTCAGATGCTCCCATAGGGTCCAAGCCCTGGCTCCCTACGGGCTGGGAGCCCTCTGTATCTCCAGATCTCCTCCCCTTGGGCTGTGCAGCATCTCCCCACAGCTCCCCTCGCACCATAGGTGGTCCTCCAGCCCCACCGCATGGTTGCTTCCCCCTGATAACTCCAGGGTCCCAGAGGTCACCCCAAGGGCAGCGGGGGGACATGTATCAACCAGCCCCGACACGCTGCACTCCAGGAGTAGCTGTGTTTAGAGCCAGCCACTCTCTGATCTTCAATAACCTGGCAGCAGCTTGTAAACAGTGCATTTGACGTGATAGCATCCTCCGTGAGCAATTTACACCCTGCCCCCTGCCAGCCCCCGGCCCTCTTCTCGCTCCCACTTCTGCTGCTCAGAGCCAAAATTGCTGGGAGAGGCTCAGCCTGTGGCTGAGTGTTGGATAAAGTGGGTTGGGGAGTTGGGGAAGGCTGCAGGGAGGGAGCCCTGGTGTGTGTGTGTGCTCTGCCTGCACAGTTTGAGTGTGTGGTGCTACAGAAGCTCTGATGGTGTTTCTATAGTATTGCCTTGCTTTGTGTCTTATGGATTTGACCTAAAAAGAGTGGGACAGTGGAAAACTGCAGAGCCTTTGGCAGGGACCAACAAGATCCCAGCCCCAAGGTGTGACATGAAAATGTGAAGACATTTGTTGGGAACAAAGCAACACCCACCTGCTACAGTTGTGATCTAAATTCACCTCCAGTTTCACAGAACACTTGAATGCTTTGGGTTGAAAGAGACCATAAAGATCAACTTGTTCCACTATTCCAGGTTGCTCCAAGCCCTGTCCAACCTGGCCTTGCACACTTCCGGGGATCCAGGGGCAGCCACAGCTTCTCTGGACAACCTGTGCCAGGGCCTCATCACCCTCAGAGGGTACAATTCCTTCCTAATAACTAAACTAACCCTGCCCTCTGGCAGTGGGAAGCCATTCCCCCTTGTCCTGTCCCTCCATCTCTTGTCCCAAGGCCCTCTCCAGCTTCCCACCCTCATCTTCTTGTACACAAGTAAGGAAGGCCTGAGCTCTGGGGAGTGTTTTACCCAGAGGGGTTCTCTTGGCCTTGTCCCACTTGGATCAGGATAATTCATTGCAGGGGAAATGCCCAACCAATGTTTCCTCTGAAGCAGGAGGAGCTCAAAAAATATATGGAGGGAAAGGGGATGACCCCATTGCTCTGTCTTTCCTAGAAACATGGAAAAACCCCTATAAATCTCCATCTCCCAACCCTCCATCCTGCTTAGTCTGGCACAGGTCTGGCTTGGCCTGAGTAGCACTCAACCAGGTGAGTCCTAGGCATAGTTTGAGGCTTTTTATGAGCCAGGAACCATTCCCAAATTCCCAATAATCATTACGAGCCTGGCCATCCTTTTCTGAAAGTGGAGAGAGCTTAATAGGATGGACCCAACCTACGTTGCAGGACCAGGAGGTCCTTCCATCTAGGGGTCAAAACAAAAGCTGAAAGCAGCAGAAACCAAAGAACTCTGCAGCCGCATCTCCCCTTTCCTTTTTCCCAAAGCAGCAGGTGAAGGCCACGGGACAGAGCCCAGCTGTGCCGGCTACTTCCAGCGCAATCTCCCACGAAATCCCTGCTGCCAGCTCCACTCCTCCTCCTCCTCCTCCTCCTCTTGCGTGGAGCAGGATGGCAAAACAACCCTGCCTGTGGTATCCGTGCCGGCCCCGGAGCCGCTCAAGGTGACTGTCCATGCCCTGTCCCCCCGGCCACCCCTGGGGAATGTTCTGTCCCCGGCAGCGGGAGCGTCACGGAGGAGCCGCCTGCGTCAGGCTCCCCTGCCACGGAGGCCTTGACTTCTGCCTGGGAACGGGAAGGACAGGCCAGAGCTGTGCTGGAAGAGTGTGGAATAACAGGGTTGGATGCCTCAGTCCAGGGGCCCCTCCAGGTCCAGGTTTCAGGGTGATGATTCAACAGAAAGAGGCAGATATCCCCAGCTGCAAGTTGAGGAGTTCCCACGGGGTATTTTTTAGATGCCATTCTCCTCCTCCTCTCAGACACAGGGTCACCCCTGACAAAGCCCTGATGTGTTATTTAAAGTCTTGCTGGTGTAAAATTGGGTTTTCTTCCCAATCCATGAAAACATCCACAGTGACTTTGATCCCGTGGAACCAGGATTTTCCGTGGCCCACAGGCCCAATCACTTGCTAGTGCTAATGGCCAGGACCCAAATGAAGACAAGGAAATATCAAAGCCCAGGAACACCTGAAGATGACATGCAGAACTGCACCGACCACTCACAGGGACAATGTTTCAGCCTTTGCTGCAGTCTTGGTAGCCCACCAATATGGACAGTGGGGAAAAAAGTATTTTCCATCTTAGAGAGAAATCTGTTCTTAGTCAGAGAAGGTTTCTTCCTCTGTGGTCATCCACTGAGTACAGCCAGCCCAGAGAAGTTCAGGCCTCCTCCTCATGCCTTTCCTCCTTTAGCCTTTTCTCAGAGGTCCAACATCTGCAAAGTCCTGAGTGCCCAGCAAGATGGAATTAATTCCTCCCTCCTCCCTATCTGAACAGGAGCATTGAAGCTACTGGAAGCTCAGCCATCCATGATCAGGGCAGCCCCTTTGCCCCATGTCCCTGAGAGAAAAACTCAGCACCAAGAAGTACCACAAGATCTCAAACATAAGGTGATGCCATTTTGGTTTTTTAGCATCTTTTTTCTTTCATATATTCCTGTATTCTTTACACTTTTTTTTTTTTTTTTTTTAATGTGGTAGCACCTTGGTGGTCACCAAGACAAATCTGAGCCTCCCAAAACCCCTCATTTCCCTCTGCATCCAGCAGAGGAAAGATCCAAACCCACCTACAAACACACCACAACTGACAGGTGGCCCTCTAAGGCTCTTCACACAACACTCAGCCCACATTCGGCAAGAAAACAACAGAATTTGGGTGAAATACAAAGTCCCGTCTGCCCAGAAATTTTGTTGCTGCTCCTTCACCGCCTCCTGTTGTTTCAGGAGACATCTCCATATCTGTCTGGTTTTTAGCTGCCTTTTCTCAGCACAAGCCAAGAGCAAGAGAGGTTGGCTGCCACTGATCTGCTGCTGCTGCTGAGGAGATTTGGGTAGGCAAGAAACTGTTTGGCACCAGGGTTGACATGAACAGCTCAGGCTATTTTAAAAGGGTGATTTAATCAGCAGAGGTATTTCTGCCCAGCTCCCTCCACAGTACATGTGGCATTTCGCTGGAATCAGACCAAGGTGTTTTATCAGGAGCAGCGAGGAAGGGAAGGAAAGGGCAAAGCAGATGTGGGTGCAGATGAAGAGAAAAGAGAGGCTTCCAAGGCTCTTCCATAAAGTAAAGCAAGGAAGAGAAAACAGAGTTAAAAATAATGTCATGGCATGTTCTGGGCAGAGATACCAGCATCCTAGGAAAAAAATATGCCTTTATTTTTTGCCAAGAGGGAAATAAAAGGGAGGATGAGGGAGGATGCTGAGGCTGTTCTTTGATTTGAAAATGAAACAAGGCCGAAGAGTAGAGACCGTCACTGGCATTTTTCAACAGAATCTGCATTTTACTGCTAAAGCTAAAGCAAACTGGGCTTGAAACATGCCAAGGGCAGGAATTTGCTCAGAGGAAGAAGGGTCAGATCCAATCCTGTTGCACTAAATGTTGATCTCACAGTCCTGTAGGGAAATCTGTGCAAAACCTTGGATGGGGTGAATGGAATTAATGTGAACTCTGCCTTTTGCTTTCAGTGGCTGTTGGTTCAGTCCCTTGTGCTGTCAAGAGCAGCCATCACCATCTAAGCATGAAGGGCCAAAGACATCCAAGAATTAAGTAGTGACTCTCCATCATTTGAGAGGGAGTTAGGTACATGCATTCCTTTAAGAAGCTAACCATAAAAGCTTGTCTGGAAAGACTTTTGCACCATTTTAACTTTATCTCTTCAAGACAGCTCTGGGTTTTGTCTCAGCTGGCTGAAATTTTTCATGACCATCATTAATTCACTCAAAAATGCAGGTTTTGGCAGATCAAGACTCTTTGCAAGTTCAGGCCAAATTTGGCAAGTTCAGCCAAAAAAAAGAACCCCCCCCCAAAAAAAAAAAAACCCCAACAAAACAAAAACGGAGAAAACTTTGACACATTTTGCCCTGAGTTTCAAAATGACTGAGCATTGCCAATAATCTCAGCCTTTCTTCTAATGATTTTCATGGCTTCCCATTTCTTTCCCACTGCAATCATAGGAGGAATCATTGCAGGCAGGACAGCTAAACCTCTAGCTCTATATCCCACTGCCATGTAGACAACAGGGAACACCAGAGCATTTCTCTCTCTGGTTGGCACCTTTTCCACAAGCAGCACTTTGGAAGAGGGGTCCCAGTTTCTGGTGCCTTTCCCAGACTGAACCTGCTCATGATGGCTTTGTAAACCAGGAGCCAGTGCAGGCATGGACTGAATAGCACAGCTTGGAGAAGCTGAAGGTCTCTGAAAATCTGGGAGAAATGAGCAGAGCAGGCACTCAACGTCATTTCAGGTTTGGCCCAGAATAAGAAATAAAGGATGTGGCTGCAGCACAACTAAAGACAACCTTTGAACACCTCTTCAGGAGGGGTTGTAACTCATATTTCTTTCCCTGGTGAATTGGATCACTCAGCTCAGTTCACTGATTCAACATTGGCACCCACTGTAAAATCCCAAGGTGGGAAATGCCAAGCCACTGGGGTCTGCAGAAACTACTGGTTGTCTTTCAAGAAAACCTGCACACCTTGAAGGTCCTAAATAGCCCCAGAGATTAGCAAAAGGCCATAAAATGTGGTCCTCATAGGGATTCCTCATTCATTTCAGCCAAAAACAGCTGTACTGGACACCCCCACATCAGTTCTTTGGTCCATAAATGTTGATTCTGGTCCATTTTCAAGCATCCTTTGCTGCTGAGACACAAAAGCTGCCATGCCAGTTCATGGATCTGCAGAAATTTTCAGAGAGCTCCTCCAAAGGATGATCAGGAGACAGGCTGGGCTTTGTTGGACAGCACAAATGTCACTGCACATCTCCCCTTCCCAAATAAATGGCACCACTCAGCACCAGAGCCAAAGGATTGCAAGAAATAATCAAAGATGTTTTTAGGCATCTGAATTCATTGTGGTCTCCAGGCTCCACCATCAATGAAGCTTGGAGAGCCATTTAGCTGGATGGAGGTGTCTGCTTTAGCATGAGCTGAATCCTTCCAGGGTCTGCTGAGTGTCTGGGTGACACCTCCAGTGACCATCACAGGATACATTTGACAGCCCCCATGAGCAAAAAGGAGCTGAAAAACAGCTTTGTTGAGACATTTTCCATGCAAAAGCAGTAAAAGATTAAATCTTATCCTTTTCCTGGAGTCTGATCTGGAGGAGGTGCTGAGATGTGTAGGAGCCTTGAGATTTGAGAGGATCCTTGCAGCACTGGGTTTCACTTGGAGGAAATGGAAAATCCTGGTGGCAGTTTCTGTGCTCATTACACGGTTGTGGCAGAGAACAACTTGTGACAACACAGGGACAAAAATCCCTGCTGAAATCTTCACCTCCTGTTCCTTCCACCCAGCGAACTCCATTTCTAGTTGCCACAGGTGCTTTGGGAGAATTCCTTTGTTTGGGAGGATTTCTGTGTTCCAAGAGGGTTAAAGGGACAATCAGCTCCTGGTTTGCTCTGGAGGAACAACGTCCATTGCAATCAACCCTCGGTCACAAGACACAGGAAGAGCAGTGAACGCTGGGGTAAATGAGGAGAATTTGGATGTTAAAAATGCGGAGGGACTGCCAGGAAACACTGGGAAGATATCTGAAAGGCAGCAGGGGAAATGAGATGGAAACAAGGTCTAATTTAGGGATAAACTCTCCAATTTGCATTTATTATCTTCATCCCCCACCCTGCCTTCGCTTTGGCCATTTTTAGATCTACAACCTGTTTTTTAGGCTCTCAGATATTCAGGATTGCTTTCATATTTAGTCCAACCATGCAGAGGTAAATGATCCTGTGGGATTTGCTGCCTGTCTAGACACCAGTGGTAAATGAAATCTACACAACAGATACATAGACAGATCCATTGCTTCCAAATCCATATCTAGGGACTTCCTTCAGCTTGAGGGAAGCTGACTTTCTCCTGACATTTCAGATCTCCTCTGTGGACTAAATTACCGAAGGCAGGGGAGATGAAAAACTCACAGTTGAGCACCAAAAATATTTTTTCAAGATGTTCCTGCAAGTTAGGGTTTACTAATCACAATCACCTGGGACAAGTGGTGACAAAGTTTTAGTAGGGCCTGCTGTGACAAGGAATGGTGATTTTAAACTAAAAGAAGGTATCTCTTTGACTAGATATATGGAAGAGTTTTTTAACAGTGAGGGTGGTGAGGCCCTGGCACAGGTTGTCCAGAGAAGCTGTGGCTGCCCCTGGATTCCTGGAAGTGTCCAAGGTGGGCTGTATGGGGCTTGGAGCAACCTGGGATAGTGGAAGGTGTCCCTGTTTACTGCAGGGAGAGTGGACTAGCGGACAATTAAATGCTCCTTCCAACCCAAGCTATTCCATGACTCTTTGTGCAAATCCCAGAAGATCACAAGAGAGGGAGTCTGTGTCTATAAATCAGACTCCAGCTCCATCCCCACCATGTCACTGCCCCAAGGCAAAAGCAAAGACAGCACAGCCACCTGTGCAGGGGAGCAGCCTGAAGATGAAAGGCACAGCCTTCCCTCCCCTCTGTTACCTTCACGCTCTACAAGTCACTTATTTTTTTGATACAGACTCGGCCACCATCAGCAAGAGGGCTGAGGGGAAGGTCATAGTTCCTTTCTGGGAACCAGAAGATTTCAGTTTCTTTTTCCTGAGCCTAAGAGGGGCTGTGAACTGAAATCTCTTCTTTTCTCCTGAACAGCTGAACAATGAGCCTTCCCTGCAACATTCCCAAAGAGGGTGTCCACCCTGGGACATGGTAGGGATGGGGACTCAAACCTCTCTCATTAGGAAATCCTTCAGTTGCCTTTCCAGAGGTAAAGTGACCATTTGCAACCAAACCATGAAGGATCTACATTTTTCAGCCATTCCTTCTGATGACAGTCATTTCTACTGCTAAAGAAACAGTAAGAAGACACACCACAAAAAAAGTATTAAGCAGAAAAGCATTAAGAGGAAAACTAAATTCTCAGTCCTGTATCCCCCTTTTCCCTTCCAAAAACGTTTCAAGTGAATAATTTCTGACTGCTGCCACTGCAGTGCCATGGGCAGAGTGAAGGGAAGCAGATGAGTCCAGCCAACTCAGTGCATACAGGACTCCAGCTGGGAAGAGCCACTGGGCACTGGGTCACAGATCCCTGATCACTCATCAGCAAGCCCTGAAAAGAGATGCAAGTCACTGCAAGGAATCTCACTGATTTGAGGGCAGGGGATGGGGCCAAATCAGTGTTTTCTCATAAATCTGGACAACGTGTATATCACTCTAATTGATGTCAAACTTTCAGCCTGACATGCTTTATAAACCCTGGGCGGCTTTGATCTCCTTGTCTTTGCCTATAAATGCAAGCATTACAAAAACATTCCGAAAAAACGTCACCAAAAAATGTCTTTCACCGAGGTACTTTGCTCCAGCAGATAAGGCTAATAAGCAAAGAAACCCCAGGTATTAGGAAATGAGGCTTTTCAGGAACCTACTCTGGGGTGGAGAGAGAGGGGGGAGAAGCAGCTGAAGGATATTGATGCTTATGCTCCCCCTGTCATTATTTCAGGATATTGTTTATATCCCTGGGATGTGGATAAAGGTAGCTGTCACTTCTGGCACCGCACTCCCGCCGGGAGATTACGGCGAACTGTGGCTGACACTGCCCAACGTTGCTCTGACTGACAGCCCCCGTGGCATGGTTACTGTCAGAGCCCTCCCAGGGCTGGGGGTGCCCGCCTCTGAGAACCATGGAAAAGGGAAGGGGGGTTTCCATGAAGGAATGGGGTCTGCTCAGCCTCCAGCACATCCCCAGGCAGGAGGAGATGCCTCCTCTCCAGGCAAAGCTCAACGGTGCGAGAGGAGTTGAGGGAAGGTGTTTTACCATCCCCTTCCTCTGTACAAGGCTCAAATCCCAAGTGTTGGGGTCCCTCTAAGGTGTTTCAGTGCTCTGCTCCCAGGGGCTGCTCAGGGATGGAGAGGGAAGGGGTCCTGCAATGCCTTCACCCAGCAGGGAAAGGGAAGCCTTTACCCAGGGAAAAGTGATGGGAGTAGAGAAGGGAGATGTGAAACAACAAGGGAGGCTGTGAGACTTGGCATGCCAAGTCAGGACTCAGTTGTGGATTAATGCTAATAAATTTCCCCAGGTCAGTTCTTTGAGTGTTCTGGATGTCTAAATTCCCTTTAAATTCCCTTTATGCCCTTAGAAACGATTCAGTTGGCCAAATAGAGGCACTGGGAATGCCTGAAAGCACCTGAGATGTCAACAAAAGGCCAAATGGCAGCAGGAACTCAGACTAAAATGACCTCAGACGTTCCTGTGGCAACGAAATCCCACCCCAGTATTGATGGAGCCACCACAGCTCCTCTCTCCCCTTGGCAGCAGAGCCCCAGGCTTGGCCAGGGAGATGTGGACACCAAAATGTGGCTGTCTTAGGTCTGCCTTCCCCAGTCTCCTTTCATAATGGGGACTCATCTTCCCAACCTCCGGGAAGCTGGGAAGTGTCTGAGCCATTGGGAAGCTCCATGGAGTTAGGGCATTATCTTTGAAGTCAGCTCTGGAGTTATCTCCTTGGTGCTGGGAAGGTCTCAGCTGGAGCACTGGGCCCCCCTCCAGGCTTCAAGGGAAAGAGGGGTCAGACTGGGGACAGCCCAAAAAAATGTCAAGAGAACGACTAAAGGAGCAAGAAAGTCAGATTAAGGAGGGAGCAGAGAAATTGGTTAGTCTGCAGAGACACTTGAGGAGTGATATTCCTTCAGGAGAGGTAAAGGAAGGCAGGGAAGGGACTTTAAGTGGCAAGGACAGGGAAATGTGGGAAGGAGAAACTTCCTGGGAAACACAGCATTGTTCAGAACAGCCCTGGCAAGGGTAAGGAGGGAGGTACTGACTGTTTTGGGGCAGGAGGAGGGGGGAGATGCCCTCAAGGAGCCCCTTCACTCCTGGGATTCTTTGATCCTTTTCTGGGGCTGTAGCAGCTGCCATGGGATGGGACTTACCCCAGGCATCCTGAGACTTTTGGAACAAGACCCGTTCCTGAGGGCACCCACAGAAGTGTTTGGCTGCAGGGCCACCCCCTCTGTGCCGGCATCTGTCAAAGGAGCTGATTAAAACCTTGGGGAAAATCAAAACCCGGGGGCTGGGACTGGTTTGTGATGGCATTGCTTGGGTCACACAGGGTGAACTCTGGGAGATTCCGTCAGTGAAAAAGGGAGCAGGGATTTCCAGCCCTGGCAAACACAGTCCTGGCTGCACCACTCCAGTCTTGGCTATGTTTCTCCAGGACATTTTTCCCTTTCTCACTTTGTAGGCTTTTATTTGTACAAACAACACCCCCTACAAGGTAGTTTTCTTTTCCATAAGGCTGAGGAATGCAACTAAACTGCCCACATGATGGGTTTTGATGGGATTCTGAAAAAAATACGGGATTCTGAAAAAAGAAGGAATCGGGCATTTTTATGAATTAAATGACATTGTTAATTAACATGATTTAAGATGGCAGAATATGTAGAGTGCACATTAACTCTCCTGCTTTGGGGTTGAAAGCAAGCTCCACTTTTTACAAGTCCAGATAGGGTCTTCTTTGAGAAATGGGAATTTGGCTCCTAAATCAATTAGGCCTGGCAGCTCTACAAAGGGAAATTTATAACAGAGCACAGAATTAACCCTTGGACCTTGCAAACTGTCTGTCAGAGCTGCTGGGCTCTGCCTCTCGCCTCTTCCCCTGCTCAAAGGGAGAAATTACTTTGCAGTAATGCTGTCAGAGACCAAAGCAAATCTGATGCTCCCAGACATGTGGAGGGCACAGGCCTTGACCTGGGACTGCAACCATCTTCAAAAAAAGGATCCACCCCTCTGAGCACAGGAGGAAGCCAAAGAGTGCGGCATCACCGGTTTTCTGGGAATGCCTCTTTGCCAGACCTCTGCTGGGTGTGTGGGGAGGCCTGGAAAAGTCCAGGGTTTTCCTCAGATCCACCAGCACTGTCCTGAACTCAGCTCCATACACATAAAATCATTGAATGGTGTGGGTAGGAAGGGACTTTAAAGCTCATCTTGCTCCAACCCCCTGCCATGGGCAGGGACACCTTCCACTATCCCTGGTTTCTCCAAGCCCCGTGGACCAGCCTGGCCCACATCATCCATCTTCATGAAAGCTACAGTTGGGACCCTTCAAGGAAGTGAGTTTTACCACTTTGTCTGTCAGACATCATGACCACAAAGACTGATGAAGGTGGAGTTCATGCCTAAACAATCTTGTAAATATGCCTTTGAGTTTGTTTTAAGGGATTCGGTGATCTCTCTTTTACAACAAACAGGTCACTCAACAGAAATCGTGGATGGCCAGTCAATCTGACCCCAAGCCTGACTTTGGTGCCACTTCTTAACCTGCTCTAGTGGAAGGTGTCCCTGTTTATGGTAGGGGCATTGGAATGGATGATTTTTAAGGTGCCTTCCAACCCAGATCGTTCTATGATTCCTTGATTCTTCACAGCTCTGTGTGCAAGACATGATCAGCTAAGTCCAGACATCCAGAGCCCGAGTCATCCACGGTGACTTTATCAGATTGATTCACTGCCCATTGACATCACGTGCTATTTTAGATGTCCTGATCCTCCAGTTGCTCTCCAAGACCTGCACAGGCCTCCCAACAGATCTGTTGTCACGTCTCTGTGACACTGGATAAATGTAAACATCCTGAGAAAAAATGCCTTGGAGTTGGAACTAGATGGTTTTTAAGGTCCCTTCCATCCCAACCCATTCTGTGATCCTATGATTCCAACCCAAACCATTCTATTCTCCCTTTCCAGTCACTCCAGGCCTGAATCATTTGACCTCTTTCAGATCCTGCCTTAGTCTGACCCAATTGTCCCTCAGAAAGTGCGTGTCTCTCTTCACTGGCTACAAAGTGAACTCAGGGTGATTAGCTCAGCTCTGGAAGTTTACAGTGCATACAGCAAAATTTGACCAGCAGACTCTCACCCTCAGGCCTTTGCTGCTCTGTGTGTTCCAGTGTCCCTTCCAAAGCTGAGTTTCCACCAGAAAAAGAGAAAAAAGAAAACCAAAGAGGCCCTCCCACTCTGACTGTGCTTACATCGTCCTTACACTAAATGGAGAGGATCCTAATAGGATATTTAGAAGAGGTTAACTCTTCAGAAGCCTCCGGCCCTGCCCTACATCCTGGACGCCTGCCAGAGCAAAGCCAAGGATAACAAACCAGCTTTCGTTCAAGTATTCTGAGCCAATTAAAAAAGACAAATTAGTTTGGCCTTATCTCTCCCTCCTCCTCCCCCTTCCCACCCGAGAGACAAGAGGGGATTCGCCGAGGAATGTTTCTCCTCTGTGATGGCTCTGCCTCGCTGAACTCTTCAAGGTCTGTGATGGATGAAAGCTCTCCCCTTCCATTACGCTTCCGACAGCCCGCTGGGTTCTAATGGGACAGGGGGCAGGGGGGACCCAGGTGGCAAACTGGGGGGAAAGCTTCACATGGAAAATCAAGGAGATGGAGTTAATGGACATCTCCTCCCCATCCAAGCTCAGCCTGAGGATCTCTGCAACCCTGCAAGCCCCAGTGCAAGATAAACAAGAACCGCCCTGCGCAATCTGCCCTTTTCTTCTGTAGTTCTTTATTCCTTGCATTTTTTTTTTTTTTTGACATGCAACCGCTGCATTTTCCATGTGCTGCAAGCAGAAACTCTGGCATGACCTGAGTATGGCAGGAATGGAAAAAACAATTGGCAAAGAAGGTTTTTGAGAAGAGCTATCTGGTTCAGCTCTGGGCTTTTTTAAGACATCCCGTGCTGGTTTGACCTCTGCCATGGTCTAAGCTCATCTGCATGAAAAGCAGGGCAAAAACATCTGAGCAGCCGCACGGAGTCAGAGCAGAGCCCTATCTGCTTGTGGGCTCTTTCCCAACCCTGGCCACTTGCAAATGTTTATGTAAAGGGCCTAAGAAGCAGCACAAGAGGAGTGATGCATCAACAGGCTCAGCTGTGCTTGGCCACATGCTCCCTGCACCCAGAGGGGGTTCATACAGGGCACCCTAAAAGAGTGGATGTTCCACCAGGATTTTGTGTGGGTGAAGCAGCAGCCCTGTGCTCTGCCCTGTGCAGATTTAGAGTGGCACTAGCTGGCTGGGGCCAGAACTGTGCCAAGCACCATGTCAACAACAGAGACAATCAAGTTCCAGCGTCTGCGTTTGGCGCTGTTTTATTTATTAGTGGAGCTGTGTCCTGTGACAGAAAAGATCATCTCATCCCCAAGATTAGAAACCCGCTTGTTATTCATGATAACATGGAGCTCTCTTCATCCCACTCCTGCACTGCCTCTGTCTCACAGCTGGGGAGAAGCATGATGAGACACTCACGGAGGAGAGTTTAAATTCCACCTCACTTCCCAGGCCAACACTCTACCCACTGGATAACTAAATCTGTCCCACTTGGGTAACAACACACACCCTGGAGAACCCTAAGACACTCTATCCCCACTTCATGGACCTTGGGATGAGGAAAGCCAAAATACCCAAGCAATTCAGGAGAACAATGCTCTTCAATTTCCATCCAGTCTCAGTTTCCCCAGAGTCTTCAGGGATTTTGCAACATCCTGCTTTTGCAATCTAAGAGAAACACTCTAGGATGACTTCACAGAAACGCTGTGTCCTTACAGAAGGAGCAAGAAGGACTTCATAGAAAGGCCAATCCCCCTTGTGAAATATCTGTTGGGAAGGAGTTGCATTCATTTGACTTTATTGTCCAATAGTTGGGAATGCGGAGAAACAGCAATGGGCTGGGATGCATGGGGACAACCAGAGGATGGGCTCCCAGAGACAGAAACAGAATGGAAATCACAGGTCTCTTAGAATGGAAGTCACAGGTCCACAGAGAGAAGATGACGCTCATTTGTGCTTTGATATTTCCATGTGATTTAGGCTGAAAGTTGGGTTCAAAAGGTTGGGAGAGCAGCATGGAGTGATGTCCTCCCTTCTCCCTATTTAATCCTCCTGACCAGACATTGCTGTCCATTACAAGGATACAAAAAAGGCCCAGATTTCGCACAGCACAAGCACCTCCCAGACACCACAAGTGCAGGATTTCTCTTCTCACCCCATCCCTTGCCTCTTCCCCGCCAGCACTACTGCTCTGGCAGGAGATCATTGCAGGGACGGTGGCTCCTGATCTGCATCCTTTCATCAGCCCTGACATGGGCATAACCTCTGCTGAGGAAAGGGGCTCCTGGATTCTCTAGAAACTGGTAGGAATAGAGCTCCTGGAAACAAGAGATGTGCACAGCTGGGCAGTTCACACAACAGAGAATCACACAGAACCATTCAGGCTGGAAAAGCCCTCTGAGTCCAACCACAAACCCACCACTGCCAAGCCCAGCACTAAACCATGTCTCTAAGCCATAATGTGAGTTTTTTAAGGACCTGGTCCCTGAACAGTGCCTGCAGCAGCAGGGACTTTGCAGAGATGCAGGCCAGCACCAGCACAGCCCTCCCAGGGCAGAGCTGTGACTGTACCCCGTGGGCAAAGTGCCAGGAGGGTTTTCTAGGAACCACTTAAAGGACCTGCAGGGCTTGAGGTCAACGCTGAAGCACTTTCACACCAGTCCTGGGGACAGAGGGTATAAGAAGCACAAGAGCAGCCCCTCAGAGGGGCTCTGGGCAGGCTATAAAAGGAGCTGGTCTCTCCTGAATTCCACAGGGAGGGAACATGTTGTAATTACACTGGTGCTGTCTCGATCGACAGTGGCACAAACCAGAACCTTCCAGTCCTGCGGTGAACAGCAGTCGAAAAAACGCCGGGTGCCCTTGAGAGAGGCAGCGTGCAAATTAAAGTTTAGTCTGAAGCTTCACTCCTCTGCAAGCTCAGCCCTGGCCTTGGGAAGGGGGTGTGTGTGCATGTGGGCAGCTGGGAGAGAGAAACAGTGGGAGAAAAAGCAGGAAAGGGAGAGGTGGAGGGGGAGACACAAAAAGGAGAAAAGAAAGATTTAGGATAAACATATCTTGGCTGATAAGCAATCAGGGTCAAGACGGGAGGGGCTGGAAAACCTGCTCAGAATGAATGGAAAGGGGTTTTTTTTTCCCCCGTCTCCTGCCATGCAATGAAAGTTATTAGGGCCTCTCTTTATGCAAGAGGCTGCAAGAGCCCCTCCCTGCCCGGTGAGGGCTGTGTACACAGGGCACAAAATCCTTGATAGCCCAGAGGGTTTGGGAGCCCACCTCCACCTCATATGGATGGGACTGCTCTGACCTCCAAAAGGTTTGGATCACCACCTGTGGGAGCGTGGAAAATTTGGCCAGAAGGGAACACAGTATTCCCATATTGGTGCAAAAACTCCTGGGAGCGGAATGTTTGTAAGAGTACAGGTAATCTCTGTGAACAAATTTTGTGGCGAAAAGGTGGATTTAGGAAAGAGATCAAGGTGAATTTAGGAAAGAGATCCTACATGCAATAGGATGGGATTGATGGTGACCAACCATGGGGCAGCAGAGCAGGAGCAGAAGGGATTCTGCGTTGCAGATCAGAGGCTGGGCATCCATCAGCTGGAGCAAAGGGGTTTTATTCCACAATGAGATGCATAAACTGGTCCAAAACCTGGCTTTGAGGAGGTCCAGAACAGGGTCCAGTTGGGCACCACATGGAGTTACAGGAGGAAGTGGGGGAAATGCAGAAAACATCAACAAGGATGAGGAGAAGAGTGAAAAACACAGACAATGAGGAGCAGCTGAAGGACATGGAGTGTTCAGTTCTAGATAAGGCATGGGGTAAATGTGATATGTCCCTCATTTCCCTGTCTAGGGAGAGAGGAGAGAGGAAGAACAGTGTCTCCATCACCAGTGGTTTACAAGAACAGGCTGCACAAGGAGGAAAGGTTATGGAGCTTTGATCCAGTGTTTGGACTGACCAAGTTTTTCAAGGTCCTCTACCTGTCACAACATCCTTCAGTCCTGTTCACTTTTTACTCCTCCACTGCTGAAGATCTGCTGCAAATTCACTGAAGTAACCCTCTTGATGCTCATACCTTGCAGCCTGCGGTCTAAATGGGGTTTTTAGACCCTTTTTAGCTGCTGGTGACTCTCCTCAACAGAGATTCCTGCTTAGAATGGCAGGCAGAGCTCAGGAAAAGCATTTTTCAAGCAACATATTTGTTGCAACTCTCTCCTGTAACTCCTGCCCAGTGACAAAACCGAACATTGATAAGGAAGCAGTGTGGAGTGAAATATGCCTTCAAAAAGGAAAAAAAAAAAAAACACCCAAACAAACAAACAAACAAAAACACAGAACAAAACAAAACCAAAACCAAAACAAAACAACCCAAAAAACAAAGAAACAAAAACCAACCAAAAAACAACCAAGAGAAGGAAGAACAGGATAAATATTAAAGAAAGGGCAATTCCATTTTTAAGAGTACTAAAGTACTGTTTGAAGTACTAAATCCAACAGCCTCCCTGTTTGCTTATGACCCGCACACACAGAAGGATAAAGAGTGTTCAACACCAGCAGAAAAGCACAAAAAAAACAGAGTGAGAGAATTATTTGGGTTGGAAATATGTCACCTATTACATGTCACCTATTTCCAAACCCCTGACCATGGGCAGGGACACCTTCCACTATCCCAGGTTGCTCCAAGCCCTGTCCAGCCTGGCCTTGGACACTTCCAGGGATCCAGGGGCAGCCACTGCTGCTCTGGGCACCCTGTGCCAGGGCCTCACCACTCTCACAGGGAACAATTCCTTCCCAGTATCCCATCTATCCCTGCCCTCTGGCAGTGGGAAGCCATTCCCTGTGTCCTGTCCCTCCAGGCCCTTGTCCAAAGTCCCTCTCCAGCTCTCCTGGAGCCCCTTTAGGCACTGGAAGGGACTCTGAGGTTTCTCCCTGGAGCCTTCTCTACTCCAGGCAGAACACCCTCAGCTCTCCCAGCCTGTCTTCATAAGCAGAAACATTTCCTGGACTACTCCAAGATTTTCCAGCAGAAATTCTAATTGGACTACATTGAAAGCTTCTTCCATCCAACACTGATGATTCTGTGATTCTCACTGTGGTTTCCCCATCACCCTGATTTGCTGAGCCATTGCCTTACCCCAGTCAGAAGCTCCAAGACAGAAATAAGGGCTGTGTCCTCAAACCCGGAAGAAATCTCATAACTCTCATAAACCAGTAAGCAAGGAGGTGCCAGATCTCCCTTTTCAGTCCTTCCAGACGTGCTGAAGCAAATCCAGCTGGAATCTCCATCCATCGGAGCTCATCCCATCTCATTTCAGCACTGTGAGTGTGATATTCAGGTGCAGCTCCTGCCTGTAACTCAGCAGCTTGCACCTGACTGAAACATTGCTCCCAGGAAACATCGCATCTGCTCCCAGTTTAAAGATATCCAACGATGAAGAACTTGGGTTAACCAAGTGATTAATTTCCCAGTGCAGCAACCACAAGCCTGGGTGGTTTGGCTCTGCTTTGCAGCCATGGAAAGCCATTTTTTTGCTAAAGACATTTTTTTCATCAGGCATTTTTCTCCCCAAGGAGTTTTTCTCCAGTCACTTCTCCATCTCCTTTTCTGGTAAGCCAACCAGAACAAGTTTTCTGAGCCTGCCATGCCAAGGTTTGCTCTTCACTCTTCTGATAATGTCTGTAGCCCTTTTTCCACGCCCTTCCTCATTTTTCAGGATCTTTTCCAAAGCACCAATGTGGTTTTCTCAGTGTCTAACCACAAACTAACTATCCCAGCATCCACTGAGAGATGATCCTTCTGGTTTTAGCCATGTGGCCTGGTTAGAAATGACAGGAAAAGAGTCAGGGTGTTTTATAAAGGTAAAGAAATAAGGATGTTTTCACCTTTCCTTTCCACATTCTGAGATTTGGCCTCTTCTCCCAGGGAACAAGATATAGAGCAAGGGGAGATGGCCTCAAGATGTGCCAGGAGATGTTCAGGTTGGTTATTAGGAAAAATTTCTTCACTGAAAGAGAGGTTAAGCATTGGAACAGGTTGAAGAGGGAAGTGATTCCACCATCCCTGGAAATGTTCAAATAACAAGCAGACATGGCACTTCATGACATGATTCAGGGGGCGTAGTGGTAATGGGTGAAAGGTTGAACTTGGTGATGTTGGAAGTGATTTCCAACCTTGATTATTCTGTGGCTTGTTCCTTTCTATTTACAGTGAGAAGTGATAACAAAAAAAATCACTGCAGAATCTGTATTTGGGGGAACTTGTCTATCTGGGCTGTGTGGGTATGTCCTGTTTTTCACCTCCTTTTTCTGAGAAGAGTGGGAAAGTTTCAGAACAGGGATCACTCCCTGTGGATTCTTGTCTTTCCCCCAGTCATGGAAATGGGGCCAGGAACACCCATTGGCACTGACCCACATCACCCACACCAACAACATCAAAGTCTTTGCGACTGGCCTTTGCCTTGGCCAACCTGCTGATGACCTCCCCAAAAGGCAGCTGAGCTTCCAAAGACCTGACTCCTACCTGGAAGACACAGCCAAGCCCACAGCAGCGCTGGCCCTGGACTGCAGGGACCTCTGAAAATCAGGCTCCCAAGAAAAGCTGGCTAATTAACAGAAGAGTCAAAGTGCAGCTAATTAACAGAAGAGCTAATTAACAGAAGAGTCAAAGTTGGGTGGTGGGGAGAGGTGAAGGAGAGGGAGGGGCTGCTCAGATGGGGACTGGTGTGGGTGTTTTAGGGGAGCTTTCTTTAGAGGTCCTCAGTAGTCCTACCCTGGCGCAGGGAGGACCAGGACCACCTGGCTTGGAAGCAGAATCCCACTGAATGTTGGATGTGGGACCCAATGTTGGTTTGGAATAGCAAATGTGAAATGTCACCAGAGGTTAGGGAGTGCTGGGTTTCATGGGCAGAGATTTACCCCATCTTGTTCTAGGGCTGAAACAGAACCCATGGAGTGCATAGAGGTGAGTGTCCCACCTCTCCTCCAGGAATGCTATGGAGAAATTTAAAAATGAGGGCAAGGACAGAGCAGCACTTCCCCAACACCCTCTTCCAGCCTTTAGCGCGTTTCTGCCACGTGACATCCTGAGCTGGATAAGCTGAACCAGTGTTTAATCGCCCTCAATAGAACATTTTCCCTCCACCCAACTGTCCACTTTGCTTTCCTGAACCCTCGTGAACCTCCAGCTTGGCCAGGAGCTGATCCCGTGCCCCGGTATCAGGAGGCTGAGCCTCTTGCAGACGTTTGAGGACGCAGCGGGGGCCCGAGGAGCCCTATCAGCCTTCCCCACCGCTGAACTCCCGCTGACTCCGAGAGGAGCCGGCCAGACTCCCCGGGATGCTGAGCCCAAGCCACATCCCAAACAAACAGGAGGGAAAAGGCAGAAATTGGCCCTGTGTGAAAAATGAGAGGGGGAAATAAGGGGCGAAGCGAGAAGGGAAACGTCTGATTCATTATGCGCTTGTTTTTCTTTTGTCTTCTCCAAGGAGGAAGAGGATGGAGCGCCATCGAAGACAGAGACAGAAGGATGTTTCCTGGCCTGGCCTGGGAGAGGATCAGATAATGGGAAGATAACAATAGAAATGATGACTGAGACAAAACTCGCTGTGTGGAGAGAGCAGCCGGCCCACCTCGGGCAGGGGAGGCTGAAGAGGAAGAGGCAAGAGCAAAACAGCCTCAGTGCGTGAGGTGGCTGGTCCAGGTAGGACCTCTGCAAGCTCAGACGCTCCAGGACTTGTTTATCCCATGGCATGGGCCCTTCCACACATTTATTTGAGGTCTGAGGATGCAGTAGTCCCACCAATGTGGCTGGGGATGGGCAGTAACCTTTTACCACGACTCTGCCCACCACAGTTTGTGCTTCTACTCCAGAACTGCCACCCAAGGAGTCCATTTGAACTCTGTTGAGTCCCCATCATGTGGGATGATCACTAATCTGACGGGTGCAGAGGAGAAGGTGCGGTAAATGAAGGAGCAAGAAATGAAATGAGCTCTGGAGGTATCTCAGAAAGGTCTGTTTTAGTTTCTCTGTTGCAAGTAAAACATGTTGTGGTCTTCACTCATCTCCAGGGCTCAACATGCAAACAGTCACCCAGGGTATGCAAACACAGATGCAAAAGTGCTGGTAGGCAAATGCCAAAGCCCCAGGCTGAAGCTGGTTTGGGATGGATGAAAAGTCCTATTGTTCCCCCCAGCACTGCCAGGGCCGCCACTAACGCAAGTCCCCAAGTGCCACATCCACAGGGCTTTTAAATCCCTCCAGGAATGGGACTCCAGCACTGTCCTGGGCAGCACATGTAGGTACCAACCACCCTTCCCTTTGGGGAGAGCAGTGTGTGGACGATGGCAGAGAGGATAAAGCTCACATGTGTACACAGGATTTTCCTGGGGCTGTTATTTTCAGTTCACTGTAAATTCCTCTGGTTTCAAGGATAAATTTTGAAAGGATGCAATGGCTCCTGAGTAGCTTTTTGGAGCTCCATGGACTCCAGAAAAGCCTGAAGTCTGACTGTTGCTATTAAACAGGGATGTAGGGGTCTACAGGAAGACATGTGATTGCTTGTTCTTCCACATCAAGCAAACCTGCTGAGCTGACCAGAGCTACCATGCCACTGGGGTGATGGATTTGTAGCAGACGCCTGTCTAGAGCCACAAAATACATCCCCTCATCCGCAGTGAGCCACCCAGAAGTTGATCCCCAACTCCAAAATCAATGTTATCCTCTGCTTGATCACCCAGTGAACTGGACACCAGTGAAACAGCAAAGTAGGAGCCAAACAGGGTCGCTATTAATGACACAATGGCAAAGAGGAGGCTCTAGGGAGACCTTTAAGGGGTTTATAAAAAGGAGAAAAAAGGACTTTTTCTATGTGCAGATAGTAATGGGCCAAGGGGAAATGGGTTTTATCTGAGACAGGACAGGTTTAGATGAGAAGCTAGGAAGAAATTCTTTACTCAGAGGGTGGTGAAGCCCTGGCACAGGTTTCCCAGAGAGATTGTGGCCGTCCCATCCCTGGAAGTGTTCAAGGACAGGTTAGCTGGGGCTTAGAGCAACCTGAGATAGTGGAAGGTGTCCCTGCCCATGGCTGGGAGTTGGAAAAACATGATATTCAAGGTCCCTTCCAACTCAAATGATTCTATAGTTTTATGATTCTTGTTCATGTATGTCTTCTGCAAGTGACTCTATGCACTTTAGGAGGGAGTGTCTTGGCAGCAGCATCTTTACCAGGCCACTGGGCTTGAGTGAAGCAGAATAGGAAATTAATAACTTCATTAAAAGAAGAGGAAACCTAAAAACATCTTCTGGTCCTACCTTCACACAGAGCCAGGAGGAAAGGACAAGCATGGAATTCCACCGAGGAAGAAGCAGAGAGTACCTGACGAGGTCTACCGCCCTCCCACCAGAGACTGCTCCAAGACAGAGTCACAGTGGGCTTGAAAATACTGACTTTGGTCAGCATTTGTTGCTGCTGACTTTGGCCAAAACCCAGCTGCCATGTGGACTGGGGGAGCTGAGTGAAACCAGGCCATGGTGGTCATGGATGATGCTCACATATGGCTCCAGACATTCTCTGCCCTGCCTTGACAACCTCACTGCTGCTCTTTCCACTGCTGAATCAGCCAAATCTGACATGTTTGATCCTACCTGGCCATAAACCTCATGTTGCTGCAGTAACAGAACTCCAATGAGCTCCTCTCTTCCTGTGTAACAGCTGAAGTGACTCTGTCCCTGCTGCTGTCATAAAGGCGGGTCCTGAGGGTTCAAACTTAAAATATCCTGAGCTGGAAGGGACCCACAAGGATCATCAGGAAGCAAAGCTGATGAGGCCACACCATTATGTTATGACTTCATGCATGAGGATTCATTTGTTCTTTCCATTTAACCCCAGATTTATTTTTTTAAGCTATTGTAAGAATGCTCAGTTGCTGGCAGGATTTTGAAAATACATGTTTAGAGATGTAAAAAATCAGGGCTGAAAAAGGACCCCAAGTGTAACAGCCAGTGAAAACCTGCCCAGGAAAATGCTGTTAGGGATGACCCATACTAGAGGACATGACAGGGCTCACGCTGCCACCAGCAGCTGGGCCAGTCCTGCTGCAGAAAGCCAGGTCTGCCCCTTCTGGGACTTGCAGAAGGACTCAGAGAGGACATTTATTCTGATGAGCGAACACCCTGATTAAAAATGTTGTCTGGATGGGAGGAGCAGGAATTATGCTCATTAAATTGCTGGGGGGGGAAAAAAAAAAAAAAAAAGTCTGCTCAGTTTGGGCTGGTAGCCCCCCTTCACCACCCAACCAGCCCTCCCTCCCTGCTCCGTGCAGCAGAAGGGCTCCTATCTCCTGAGAATCCCGATAAACCCTCCTCTTGCACCCTCCCCTTCCCCCCCGAAATAAAAGTGAGCTGTCTTAGTGCTAGGATGCAGAAACCACTTCCAAGCCAGCATTACATCAACATTGCAGCTGATAAAGGGATGCACAATGGAGTGTTAGACTAATAGAAAAACACAGCTCAGATAAGGCAGGCTCCTGATAGCCTGGGCTGATGTAAAATGCCATTGTCTCCCTTTCTGTCAGCTGAGTCACTGGAGCGATAGGGAATTCCAGTGGCAACGGGCAAGTCAGGGGTCAGAAACCACAAACCCTGGGCATGGCAAATCCCCCCGCCGTGGGCACCACTGGGCAGATGGAGCTGGGGTGGCGGGACATGGCTGGAGGTGCAGCTGGTGGCAAATCCCCTGTGGCTGAAGGGATGGGGAGGAGGAGGATGGATGGAAAGGGTCCAGCCTGCAGGACTGTGCCAGGCCCTGTGTGCAGCAGAGATCCCTCAGCACCACCACCCATGGCATGGGACCCACAGCTTTCCCTGGCTTTTTCTTGCTGTTTCACCCCCCTCACGCTGCCTCATCCATCTCTTGTGTCTTTCCCGGGTGTTCTGAAGTCAAGGGAGAGTGGGAAACCAACTGGAAAATGCAGGGGAGAAGATGCTGGTGGCACTGCAATCTCCCAAGTCCTTTTGGGCCCAGAACATCCCCACAGGACTTGAGCAGGCAGAAGAGGAGCCGAAATCTTGTCTCCAGCTGCTGTGTCCCACGTTAGTCTGAGAGATAAAGTGGGAGAGGCACGGGGAAGGACACCCTGCCCAGCCGGTGCCAGGGGCCAGAGGATGTCTGTCTCCATCCCTCCTGTGAACGGGAACTCCCAGAGCCCGCCGAGGGCTGCGATAGTGCCCTGCCCGACGGCTCGGGGTGTTTTTCCCTCTGTGGGCTCCGCTCTCGTTTTCCTGCGCTGCCCTTTGATCTCGTCTCACACGGCCCCGGCGCGGGGCTGCCCCAAAGGAGGAACTCCAGATTACGCGACGGGGTTATGTCATTTTTCCAGCGGACGTGCCGGCCTGGCTCGCAGTGGAGAGGGCTTTTTTTAGTGCTGGTGCTGCTGCACCCCTCGGGAAGGCAGGTCCTGGAGCAAGCCTGCAGTGGGGATGCTGCAAAAGCCTCGTGTCGCTGGGAAAATCTGGGATCCAGCACAGGCTCAGGAACCAAACCTGGCCTTTCTGTGCTTGCTCACGCCTCGGTGGGAATATGAAAGCTTCAGAGCCTGCCACAGGGCATTGGGTGCAAGATCAGCCCTGGCTAAAAACTCGGTGTAAAAGCTGAAAATGGGGGTTATGTTGGGAAATGGGTGATGCTTTCACCCAAATCCTCAGAGGACATTGCACATTACAGGGGTAGAAAGCAGGAAAGTCCACTGATGGAGAATGAAATCTGGCTAAAAAGCTTCAAAGATTCCCCTCCTGCTTCATTAGAAGACTTGCAAACAAAAAATAAAAATATTTTTTCTACAATGCTTTCTTACATATTTTTCTTCTGAAAAATTTCTGACTAAGACCTTTCTCTTTCTCACAAACCAGTGGACTTTCTTACCTATCTGGTCAACTTGGAGACCATTTTCTCATTATCCAAAGAAAGAAGCAAACCCCAAAATGTTGAAGAGTGTAAAAAAAGAGGATGGAAGCCCATCATTTATGTTTGTGAAGAAGTCAAGATGCCCAGGGAAAGCTGCTGAAGGTGGAAGATCATGGAGGAGACCCTGCCACGTAAGAAGCTCTGACTCCTGCATCTCCATCTCTACTCTCTTGGTTTCAATAAACTGATGCTGACCAAAAATACCCCATGACAATCCCAATGAACCTCTTGTGAGTGTGGAAGGAGATCCAATCTAGATCTGGTCTCTAACACCAGCTGAATGCCTATAGTGCAGTTTCTTGTCATAATGCCTGGACTTAGTGCTGAGGTGAACCTGGAAGGAGAGAAGGTCCTCTCTGAAAAAGAGAGGGATGAAGGCTCAAACCCTTATGCTCATCAGGACTTCTGAGGGTAAGTTTGTGCCCTGGGTTTCATTGGTTTGTAGAGGTCTCTGGATCACAGAATCATGTAAAAGTTCAGGTTGGAAGAGGCCTTAAAAATCATCTGATATGGGCAGAGATTTTCCACTAGACCAGGTTGCTCCAAGCCCCATCCAACCTGGCCTTGAGGCAATCAATATTTCAGAGGTTGACCTCCATTTTCTCAAAATTCAATATCCTTCTGGAGCTCCCCATTCACTGAGGGAATTTCCTGAGGTAGACATGGACCACACTCTGCACACATGGGCATGGATGAGGGTTTGCAGTCTGCCTGCACTGTCCACCTCTGGAACAGAGCAGGAGAAGTCTGGCTTTGTATGGAAACTCCAGGGAGATGCTTGCAGGAGAAATTCATTATCTGCTCTGGAACACCAGTGAAGATCTCCATTCCCCTGGGAGATCTTTATTGACTACAGACTGCAAAATTTTCCAAGGAGAAAACACAGTTCCAGAGAATGAAGTGCATCACGCCTTCAGGAAAGAAGGAATCCCTGGAAAAGTCACTCTTTTCCAGAAGAATCCATGATTCCTTTGACTCAAGACTGCTTGAAGAAGAAGGGTTCTGCAGTGTTGAAGTGCAGCCCATGAAAAGAGGGTGATGAAAGCTGCTCAGGGATTAAAAATCCAGTTTATACAACCTCAGTGCTGCCCCATTTCCCTCCCCTGACCTCGCTGGTTCTTAGATCTAGCTGGAAGGTGGAAGTTGTGTTGTTTTAACTGGAGAAGTGGTTGGGGGCTGGGGAAGAGGCTTCAGAAACTCAAGGGTAAGGGATGTGTGAGGTAGATTTGGGATTTCAGGGAAGAGAACAGCCTGGGTCTGGTCTCAAATCCCTGCAGATGTCCCATGGCTGTCTTTTCTCAGGCAGTCACAGAATCAGTAAGGTTTGGAAAAGACCTCCAAGATAAACAAGTCCCACCTTCCATTTTGGAAAAGCTTTGGGAATAGTTATGAAACACAAGAGTCTCCAGACCAGAACCTCAAAGATCTTCTGACACCAGTGAGATCTCCTAATTGATGGGAGTGGGGACAGTGGGGTCTTCATGAAACACCCTTTACCTCCCGGAGTACAAAACCTCTGGGGAGATCCTTTCACTCAGGCAAATGCACTGTGTTTATCTTCCCGGGTTTCTCATCCTAAAACATAGGTATGGGATTCTACTGAAAGTTCCAGGGGCCTAAATTCAGAGTTTAAGATGGTTTTCCTCACTGAAGGTGCACCAGAGCAGCCAAGATGCCCTCATGGGGCTGGAAGGCAAAGGGAACACAGGTAACTCATACTTTTCTGTCCAGCAAGTGGAGATTGAGTGGAATATGAACTCAATGATCCCTGTGGGTCTCTTCCAACATGGGATATTCCATGATTCTATGATATCCCAAGGCTGGGACGTGCTGGGAGAGGAGCTATGAGGAAAACCCTGGAGAGAGCAGCTGGACTGTTGCAGACAGTTTAGATCTGGAGAGGCAGGATCCCACCCTTATGGGATCCTCACCCTTTTTCAGGAGAGACAGAGACTGCTGAGTTTCTGTCGGGGAAGAAAAATAGAGTCTGTCACTGAACCCTTGAAAGGTTTCCGGCCCTTGGATTACGTGACCTCAGTATGCCTTTTCCATATCTGCTACCAAAGATATAAGGCTTACTTGAGTCTGCTGGGAGTTCTTGGACAGAACTACTCTATTTTTTTCTATTTTTTCTTTTAATAGGGAAAACCTATTTGTTTAGTTGTTAGTATTATTATGTTATTGCTATATGTTACATTTCTGTATGGCAATATACTCATTGCAGCAAATCCTGTAAAAATGATCAGTGCTACATGGAATTTCTGCTCAAAATTATCACATTTCTCACCCAATAGCTTTGAAGATATTTACAGTCCAAATCAGGGTTTTAATTCTCTGTTTCTCAGCACAGGATCAGTTTTGACTCTTTGGACATCTCATTTTACTCTTTCCCCAGGACAACTCAGGGTTAGGCACAAGGCTTGGGCCCTGTTGCTTATAATCAAATGTTGAATTATCTTGTCTCCTTTCTTCAAACCCTTTGTCGGTTGGTGGTCCTGACACCCCATATGCCACCACATCCTCTGAAGGAGATTTGGGAAAGGAGGACAGCTGCGGTTTGGAACAAATTCTGGTGTGATCCCAGCTGCTTTACTCAAGGATTAAAAATGATTCAGACGTGAATCAGTTTTCTTCAGAGCAAAGGTGCTGTCATTTGCAGGTGGTGCCTTTCCATGACCTTTGCCTGTTTAGGTGTGAATACAAATCTGTTGTGATGCTCTGTAAAGCCAGGATTCCATAACATTTATCATGAAATCTGGAATTGGATGCTTTATGGAAAACAGGCTGGCTTAAGAAGCTGACTTTGCTTTGGAAGGGATCAGCTCAGCATGCCTTGGAAACATCTTTGTGTTCATACAGCACCAAACACATTCATGGAATCAGGGAATCACGGGATGGTTTGGACTGGAAGGAGATTTAAAGCTGACCCCATTCCACCCCATGCCATGGGAACGGACACCTTCCAATATCCCTGGTTGCTCCAAGCCCTGTTCAGCTTGGCCTTGGACACTTCCAGGGATCCAGCTGCAGCCACAGCTTCTCTGGGCAATTTGTGCCAGGGTTTCACCACCCACATGATAAAAAAATTCTTTCTTATATGGAACCTAAATCATTCCTCCTTTAGTTTAAAACTACTTACCCTGGTCCTACCTCCTGCTCTGAGTCTGGAAAATTGTAAATTATAAAGTGGCCCGGAGTTCAATCTTCCCAAAACCATTACCTAACGTCTTGGCCCACCTCAAGAAATGGATTTTCCTGAAGGAGACACCTCCTGGTCTGATCATTGCCACCACCAACCTCCTGAGAGCAGCTGTGGGGTTAAGAGAGATGTCAGTAACCAGAAATCTACTTTTTACCCCCAAGTTGTGGCATAGAGAAATCCTCCATGGACCAATCACTGCCACTAAAAACACATCCTTGTGATAGTAGGTGTGCAAGGATGCCAATGCTTTATCTGAACACCAGCAAATTGAAAGGTCCAGGCTGATTTTAGTTTGTTTGGCTTTTCAGGGAAGGGAAAGGAGTTTCATTTTCCATCTGTGTCTTTATGTCAAAGTTTGGACTTGCATGGCCACTTGTGGCTTGAATCAATTTGCAACCGAGGGAAAAGGAAAATTTTCACCCAAAGAAATTCTGAATCAGGTGTGTTCATTTTATAAATGTATTTTGAAGAAAAGCAATGACTCTCAGAGCATGGAAGCAGAAAGGTTAACATGCTCTTGGGAAATATTTCTGCTGAATTCCCCTTTTTTGGTCCCAAAAAATTCCATCCCCACTGCAGAAAGAAACAGGGGGGACACAGGATGGGACAACTACAGCATTACTTTGGGTTGTCCCATCACCCTAACTGGAATGTCATCCTTCCCCTCCCATGCCCATGGGAAAGGGTCCCGGAGCTGGAGGTCCTGGCATGGAAGGAGACCAGGGCAAGCAGGCCAAAGGAGGGGGGATGAGGATGAAAAGGACACGAGGAGAGGTGAGTTGTATCGATTGGTGTGTGAAAGGCTTCCCGGGAGCCCCGTTGCTGAGAGACAGCCCCGGGAGATGCAAGGCTGGAATTAATAACTGCTCCATTGGGGCCCTGTTTGCTCTCCTCGCCCGGAGCCCGAGGACTTTGGTCGCGGCTTATCGCCCCGCCGAAAGCCCCAGGAATGCAGTCACAGGCAAATGTGCTCGTTCACACGACATCTATTAATCAAACGGCTCCCCCACCCTTTAACCCTTCGCGGCTCAGGGGAGGGGGGAGGAGGTGAGCATGGCTCTGCTTTGTCTAAAATCAGGGTCCCAGGAGTCTCTTCGGAGCAACCAGAGATAGGGGTAAGTTACTCCAGTTAAGATACCATCCCCTTACTCTGCATTCAGGGTTTTCCTGAGTTCTTATGGAATTTGTTTTGGTACCTGCACATGAAGACATCCTTTCCCAGTGGAAGCCAAGCATCTAACCACCGTAAAATGCTTTGAAAGCCCCAAATATTGTCACTGAAAAGCTGTCACAGACTTTTCCTCCTCTTCACTCTGTTTCCCTTTTCAGGTGCTGCTTGCACTCACACCACAGTGGCTGTGCAGCTCCCCTGAGCTGTGGTTCCTCTGCAGTGGCACACATCTGTAATGGGATTCTCTCTGCTCTGAACAGCACAGAGCCCATCAGACACACCCTGGGGACACAGAGCACCACAGGCAAATGTCTCTGCTGCTGCTGCTGCTTGGGGCAGGTAGGATTTACCCCAACTTCACAGAATCCTAGAATCACAGAATACCCTCAGCTGGAACTTGGCATCTCCATGGCAACACCAACCACCCCAGAAATATGGAATCATGGAATCATTAGGGTTGGAAAAGGTCTCTATGATTATCCAATCCAGCCATTAACCCAGCAAGGACAGGGCCTGAAGTGCCGTGTCCCTCTTGTCTTGCTGCTGGGTGTTTTAGTCTCTGACACGTGCAGAGAAGTGTGTTCCTCCTTTCAGACATGAGGCTGAGGAAGATTTTCAGGCTCTTGACCTGTAAGCAGTTGTTTAGCCAGTTAAATTAACCAGAGAGGCTCTGGAGGCCCTCCACAGTGAGCGAAGAGGCAGTGGCACCTCCTGAGGACAATTTAGCACACCAAAATTGGGTAACATCCCTTGGAATGCATCACTTGCTGAATTAAGAGTTATAAAATGGCCAGGATGGACATTGCTGCATGGGTTTCCCTGAGATGTCACCTCATCTTTGTCCACGCCCTGAAATTCATGGGTTGGATCAATGAGGCAATCAAAACTACCCTTCAGGAAGGTAGCAGGGATGCTCCAGTGCTGTGAGACGCATGTGAGCCTGGGAAATGCCACTTGGGCATTTGGAGGTGGTTCCTACAGAGGGTCTGGAATGATGTCCCAGGAGAAGCAGCTGGGACAAGGATTCCACCCATCCTACGAAGGGACTCTGAGCAGCCTCTGGTGTGGTGACCCAGAGTGGAGGCTGATGCTGCTCCTCCCTGTCCTCTGTCCCCTGTTCCAGGATAAACAGTGCCCCATGATAAGGTGATCATTTGTGAAAGGGGTGGGGACTCGGCAGCCTCAACCAGCCCCATCACCTCAAGTTTTCCACCCTGGCTGGCACCTCCTCGCCCAGTGCCACCCTAGGAGCCCTGTTGGGTGACAGGGTGAGGCTCTGGCTTTTGCCTCAGGCCAGACCAGGCTGGAGGATGGGGTGGGTGACTTTTAACCTTCCCACACCAGGAAGGAAAGAGGAATTTTTGTGCGTCATGTCCTGAGAAGCTTTTAGCCCTGGGTTCCGTCTTGTTGGCCTCATGTCAAGAAGGAGGAGCATGAGCTCAAGGATTCTGAAGGAAGGCAGAAGGCACCATTCCAGAGTTGGGATCTGGGGCATTTTTAACTGCTTTTGGGTTCTTTGCCTAATTACTGAAATCCCAGAAGGCAAAGGTGCCAGCACCACAATCGCCTTCTTGTCAGAGCAGGTTTCACCTGTTCATGAGAGTGAGAAAAAAAAAAGAACGTCTTTACTATCTTGCATTTTTAGGCATGCAAAGTTTGGGTTTTTTCCTAGCTGTCAAAGAACAAAGCACATCTTTTGGGAGTGAACTAGTTTATTTCTGAAGCATCACCACACTCTAACCACTGTTTTGAGCCTTCAACATTTTCCCCTCAAGATCCAACTGTACCTAAAATCACTGATTTCTTCTGGATTAAATCAATCCAAAAGATTCACTACATCTTCCCAAGGGTCTGTTTTCTACGGGACCAGAGTAAACCCCTTCTGAACCATCTGCAGTGGGGACATCACATGCTCAAGGTCAATATTTTGGCTGCTTTGTCCTACTCCTATACGGCCACCTCCCCTTCTGCTTTTCCACAAGTTATTGAGTAGGATTTGCCACGTGTCTGTTCATCAAAGGGACCTGGTGGGGTCCCTCTGTGAAAGACAAGCACTGATCAGAGCCAGCTGATTCCTCATCCCATTCCTTCTTCCTGATGGCTCAATGAACAGAGAAAAAGAACTATAAGCAGGAAAATAAAAGTATTACGAGTTCTACAGCTCAAACAACCTCCAGCAAATGAGGTATTGAGAGGGAAGAGGGAGGAAAAAATAACCCACAAAGCAATTTGACACCTTTACCTGTAAATAATTATTCATCCAAACTCCAGTGGTAAGGACATGACACTCTCCAAGCAGATTAAGACCTCAGTGGAGAAGAAAATCATTCTAGCTACACCTTTTCCCATATTGTCCCCAAAGAGTTAACAGCAAAGCAGGTCTGCAATTACCCGGGAATAATGGGGTGTGATTGGGGCACTAAAGAGATGGAATTGATTTTTTTTTTTTTTCACCAGGCTTTCAGCCCTAGAAGCCCCTCCCTGACTTCCTGGTAACTCATGACCAGCAGGGTCAATAGAGCAGAAATCCTTCTAAAGGGCCAATCTGTATTTGAATTATTTAAACAATGTAGTACAGCCAAGTTAAATGGGGCTTATCAAACGTTACACCTCTCCAGGCACAATTGGAGACAGAAGGATATGAACTGCTGAACACTCCACCGATGGCTTGGAGAGAGCTGGAAAAAAAAGGGGAAGAAAAAATGGAAAAAAAAAAAAAAAAAGGAGGACAAAAGCAGGATGATTTGGACAACGGGAGAAGCAGATTCTTGCCCGGAGTTGTTTTTTTCTCCCATTTGGAGACCTTCCATTCTTATCCTGGAGATTGGCTTTACCATCCTAATACCCACCCCCCCCACCCCCCGTTTGGGGGCATTTAACTCCTTAATCTGCATCATCTCCTCCCCTTAGGATGAGAGCACCTGGAGGGATCTGGAGGATACAGGTCTTTTCTTCACCCTTCTGGAAAGGAAAATAAGGAAGGAGTTGTTTCCATGTCACACAGGCTGGGGTTTGTTATCCCCAAGTGTGCACTTGGCCCAGGGAGGGCTGGGACATGGAGCTGCCTGCAGGGCACAGTGGAAAAAGAAGAAGGAAAATAATAGTAGTAATAATAATAGTAGTAGTAATAACAATAAAAGTAATAAAAGTAATAATAGTTATTATTTTATATGTGATCACACATATTAATATAGACATGTATCCTGTATTTAGATTGTTAATTTTTTATTTAATAACCTATTATGTATTATTAAATAGATATTTATATATAATTGAATATAATATATTAAATATCATCATACTTAATATTGTTAATTTTTATAATATTAAATTTTCTTTCAAATTTGAGAAGCAGACAACAAACTTTCATCAGCTTAGAGAGGCTAAGGACCTCACCAAGCAGCACCAAAAGGTGGCTGAGAGGGTTTTTTCCCTATAAAATCATAGAGTTTGCTTAGGTTTGGGAGCTGAGAATACATCCAGGAGAACAGCTCTTGATTTTCTTATGAATGTGAGAGTAAACAAGAATCCACCTGGATGTTTTCCTGGCCATTTATCCTGCTTTACCCAAAAACTTTCTCGGTGTTTCAGGTGACCGGATGTGCATTGGGAAGCTCAGGGCGTCCCAGGTGGGATGCAGGGGGTAAATAGTTCACAAGTAATTCATGCACTGACATTTTCACATGACTTATTTGACCTGGAGAGAAAACAAATGTGTTTGAGAGTAAGAAACAAACTGCAAACAGACCCCCAAAGGAGCCTAAATTCACTAGATGATGTATGGACGGGTGAGAAATAATTCACCCACATACAGCTCGGCAGTAGAGGATAGAGGGGGAAAGGATTTGTAAGGATTCATGGATCAAAAATGTATAAATATTGGTGAAGTGAGCCACAAAGGTTTCAGCAGAAAGCCTCAAGTTTAAAGCAAACGAGAAAAAGGGAAAAAAGATTAATAAGGATGGCTTAAGGACACACATCCTTCACTTACACAGCTACTGTGCTGCCTCTGAGCTAATTAACCCTGTTAATTAATGGGGGTTCAGGTATCAACCCCCTGAGAGCTGATTTTTTGTGGGGGGCAGGGGATCTCTGCTCACTCTGATCTGAGCGGTCGTGCCCAGGCTGGACCTTCAGCTGGAACATGCAGCCAGAGCTGGCCAGGAAAACCCAGAGGGAAACATTTCCTGCTGTGAGAGGCTCTCCCATCCAAACTGGAACATTTCAGGAGACGTTGCTGATTTCACTGAGGTTGGGGTTTTTTTCTTTTTTTTTTTTCTTTTTTTTTTAGAAAAATAATGAGGGGAAGGAGAGGAAAGTTTTCCTGAGTCTGTTCCATCCTTTTTATCAGAAGTTAGGACTATAAGAAGGTGCCTCGCGGCTCAAATCCAGCCCGGTGCTATCTCAGTATTTGACATTATTTGTCATTTGGGGAAGAATTTCAAAATGTTTAGATTTCGTTACGGTTCAAAAATGAAGCCCCAAACTCAACCTTTCCTCCCCCTCCTCGCCAAGCGGCGTTTGCCACCCTTCCCCAGCTGCGTTTTCAGGGACTTGCAAATCCCAAAATGGGTTTTTTGAGGATGACGTCCAAAACACAACCGGGTGCTGCTTTGGCTCACTCGGCCGTGTTGGATCCAGCCCCAGGCAGCCTCTGCCTCCCTTCCACGGGGGAGTCCTGGCTCTGCCAGCTCTGGACGTCACATCTCCAGCGGGTTCTTCCACCTTGGACGTCTTGGTGAAGGTCACCGTGGCCAGCAGCCCCTGCTTTTCGCACACCGGGCGATGTCGGGAGGGGATGAGGGACGGTCACAACATCAGGGAAGCTCAGCCCAAGCAAGCTCCAGGTTTATAAACTCCCGGCCTACACCAGCAGGCTGCAAGGTCGCCTCCTTATCTGAGTTTGCAGAGGGTTTGCAAAGTGCTGGCGGCCCTCCAAATATGTTTGGGAGGGTTTTTTTTTTCACTCGAACCTCGGGCTGCTGGACTCCCACATTTGACATTCCCCGAGTGCCGCGGAACGGGCAAGGGAACAATGTGTGATTATGGCAGCGGGATGGGATGGGGAGAGCTGCTGGCTCAGCCTTCCCAAAAGCAGGAGCAAGTGTGAAGCCCCAGCAGCCCTGCAGGAGCCACCTTCATCGGGGGATCAGGCAAAGCCAAACCTCACCCCTTAAAGCATTTAAATTGCAGATGGAATAATAAAGTTTTTGCAAAGTGGGGAAATAGTTTTATCTCTTCATGGTTACCTCTGCTTTGCCTGCACCATCATGTTGTGAGACCCTGCAAGGCCCCATGTGCTGCTCCACAAAGAAATGAGACAAAAAGTAGCTTTTTTTGGGGGGGGTAAAGCAGGATAAATGGCCAGGAAAACACCCAGGTGGATTCTTGTTTACTCTCACATTCATAAGAAAATCAAGAGCTGTTTTCCTGGATGTATTCTCAGTTCCCAAAACTAAGCAAACTCTATGATTTTATGGGAAAAAAAAATGCTCTCTGCCACCTTTTGGTGCTGCTTGGTGAGGTCCTTAGCCTCTCTCAGCTGATGAAAGTTTGTTGCCTGGCTCTCAAATTTGAAGGAAAATTTAATAGTATAAAAATTAATAATATAAAGTATTATAATAGTAATATATTATATTCAATATTATATAAATATCTATTTAATGACAGATGATTTGGAGTCCTAAAGGAGCTTCTGGACTTGAACCAGGGTTTCTCCAGGTCTACATTAACCCCTGCATTGACTCTTCTTCCCTTTCGTGGCTTAATTAATCCATGAATAGCAAGGGCTCACCATAATTAAAGAGCTGGATTCACTAATGGATATGCTCAATATTGCACACTAATTTAAATGAGCTGAGGTGCCCTAATTCTCAGCTGGGAATATTTCAATTATTTGGGGGGGAAAAGGGAAGAGAGGAAAACTACGCTGAAGACAGATAAAAATACAAACTCACTCGTTGTTTTATTTCCCCTTCTTCTTTCTTTTATCTCACTGGAAAACTGAGTGTGCAGGACAGGGAGTAAAAGAAAACAAAAGAAGGAGGAAGGAAAACTGAAAAACAAAAGTGTTTGTCCTTCTTTCTTCAGAAAACAAGCCCAGTAAGCTTCTTCCACAACTGTTTTTCACCCAGAAGCTGCCTGCACTTAAAAATGAAATTTTTTTTGGAGGAGGAATGAAAAGAGAGGAATGGCTGGGGAGAAACGGGATGTGCTTAAATATAAATTGCACTGGAAGTGCAAAGGGGGTTGTTAGTCAGATAGGGAGGATTATTTTACATCTCGACCACCTCCACAACCACGCGTGCAAGCGCCTGCATGAAATGTTGCCTTAATCATCCTGGTCAAAGTCCTTTGGCTACAAGCAAGGCCTTGTTGTGCTGAGTATTAACAGCAGGGAAAAATAATAAGGGATTCTATATATACAAATTTCTGGCTTTGGTTGGAAACCCCAGGGTCAGAGCAAAGCTCTGATTTCAAACAACTGTATTTTGAGTGATCCTGTTTATTCCAAGTGTCTGCTGAGGCTTTGACTCCGAGCTATTAATACAAAATAAATAATTTTCGCACGAGCTATTTTTACCTCCCTTGCCAGGAAAATGAAGCAGAAGCGACACGTGTGAACAGCAGAGAGGGAGCGAGGTGGGGCCGTGGGCTCCTGGGGGTTTTTTTGGCTGCTGGATGACACATGGAGCACTGCTGGCTGAGGATGCTGAGGAACATCATCAGCCAGCCCAGTTAGAGATGCTTCTGCAACACGTATGGGATGGTGGGGGATTCCCAAGGTGTGTTGGACCATGGGTTTTGTGGCATTTTAACTGCTGCTGTTTGAGAGAGGGTCTGACCTGACCCTCTGCATGCAGTGTGTGAGCCCAGATGACACAGATGTGCAGGTGCAAGATCCTAGGGTGTTGCAGATGCACCCACAACACTGTCCTTGTGTGGGGCTCAGTGAAAATGTGGTTTTTGGGGAAGCAGTATCCCTCCCCAGGGATCCCTCAAAGAGTCTCCTACCCATCCAGGCTGGATGGAATGCACTTGGACTCAGGGCATTTGGATGCTCAGGGCAGGGAGCAAGAGGTCAGGAGATAAAGGCAGGGAATCCCTGCCCAGCTGTGTTCCCAGCAGATGCCAGGGGTGAACTGTATTTGCACACCTGGGGCTGAGCCCCCTCCCATGCCAATGGTTGTGCAACCACAGCCCACTTCCCTTCTCCAGAAGCTGCTTCCCTGGTCCCCTTTTTGCAGGCTGATGTCTTGAGCTCACCAGGTTTCTGCACCTGGGTGCAGGATTTCAGGTCTAGTGATGGAGTGAAATGGGAGGGAAATTCAAATGATGCCATGTGCTCCACAAATGAGGACAGTAAATAATCCTGCAAAGCCTCTGCATAGACCACTTGGCTTCCTGAGGTGTACCTGAAGGGCAGTCTCCTGCTACTGTCCTCCAAAAACTCCTTAAAAATCTTAACCACTTGTCGTGCACCTCATAGTGAAGGGGATTCATGAGGGTTTAGGGGTCCAGAAATGAGGGTGGGCTTGGGGGCACCAGCAGGGCAAGGAGAAGGCAGCTGGTGAAGGTGCCAAGAGATTGCCTCTCAAAATCCCAGCCCTCAGGAAGAAATTCTTCCCTGTGAGGGTAGAGAGGCCCTGGCACAGGTTTCCCAGAGAAGCTGTGTCTGGCCCTGGATCCCTGGAAGTGTCCAAGGCTGGGTTGGACGGGGTTTGGAGCAACCTGGGATAGTGGAAAGTGTCCCTGCCCATGGCAGGGGATTGAAATGGGGTGAGCTTTAAGGTCTCTTCCAACCCAAACCATTCTGTGATCCTGTGATTAACCTGTATCCATGTCAGGAATTCAAATCAGCCTGGGGAAAGAGGGAATCCGTGCTCCCTACTCCCACCATGGCCCCTCCATCAAAATAAGCACCAGAGCTCTCCCATCTCTGTTGGATGTGGAACAGGGAGGGAAGCACCTGACCCCGGGGTGTTTTCCAGGCTCAGACTCACACAGGTACAAGGGAGGACCTTCAAAGCTGCAGGACCAAGGACCTGGTGTCCAAGGCTCCCCCCGGAGCAGGTGGGGGAAGTGGCTGCTGCAGAGATTGAGAGGCACCCGCTGGAGTCTGGGAGTCTGCAGGGAGAGAAGCAGCTGGAAAACTGCCTGGCATTCATGTCTGGGTCCTGTCCCTTTGGTGATGGGTTTGAAGGATCTGCTGAACTATGTATGGATCAGCAGAGAAAACTACCTTAAATGATCAGGTCATAGAAAAATATAATTTTTTTAAAGCTGTAAGGTCTTCAAGACACAACTGTGTCCCACAGTGGTGTAAAATCTCTGTTAAACTACTGGGATGAAGAAGCAGACAGGGCTTTAGATACCCAGGTGCTTCTTAAGAGAAAAAAAAATTGAAGATATGGATTTAAACACATTCATATCTGTGGGAATATAGCTTGGAAGCAGGACTCAAAGTACTGCCAAACTCATTCTGCTGAACTCAGAAGTAGATGTGGTTCTGGTTCTGGATATCCATCACCTGTAATTTTTTATAGGCAAGGAGGAGTTTGCCAGGGGAAAATCACTGCAAGACCAACTCCGTTTCATCTTTTTCCACCAATATCTCTTTCCAGTTTGGAGGAAGGAAGTATGAGCACAGTTTGTCACTGTCACAAGTTACACATTTCAGTTTTCCATGTTTGGCAAAGTCGGGGCTCAGCTCAACCCTACTGCAAAGCACCAGCTTGGTTTCATTGTCACCCTTGGAGATTCCAGTTGGCATGTTAATGAAGCCTGGATCTCAAACAATAGTGTAACTGAATACCAATGAATTCACGTGGATCCTGCTCATCATTCCTGACACAGCTCAGGATCTCCAGTGTGCCAAAGGAAACTGGGAACAACCCGAATCTGGGGTCCCACCAGCACCCAGGCAGGAGAGCAGGGGGGCCAGCTGGCTTTCCATGAGCCATAGGCATCTATTAACAACCAGCTTCTGGGCTCCTCTAAGTGCACTCAGCCTGGCTTGGTTTTATTGGCATCACCCATCTCCCAGTAAATGTGATAAGAGAGGCTGATTAGCCATGGCCATCAGACTGGGCTCGGAACAAGTCTCCAGCTCGGCTGTCTGAAGGCTCCTGGCCACATGTGCTTCCCATGCCACGCTTCCAGGCCCAGCAGGCTCTAATGAAGATTGTCCCCTGGACCTCATTGTTTACTTTTAGGCCAGCATCAGAATTAAGACCAATTTAGCTGCCCCTTCTTTTCTTTTTGTTTTTTTTTTTCTCCTGCCTCAGTCTAAACATGCATCTCGAGAAAGAGACTTTTTTATTGCCAAGACAACACGTGATAAGGAAAGATCATCTGTCTGCGAGAAAATGACTTCTGTGGGGTTCAGAAAGTGGTCCCAAGGGGCTGATTCCAGCACAGGAACAGCCCCTGGGGGACATTAAGGAATTAAAACCCTCACGATAAGGCACTTTTCTTTTATAGCTTTTTATTTCATAGCAATAGTCACAGCTTAAAGATAAGGGCAACATACATTTTGTTTAACTAGGCTCTTGTTCCTTGGTGTGGGGCTCCGAGTGAGCTGGCATCCATCAAACTCTTTTGTGATTTACATGAATACCTGATTCTTCTGATAAGGGAAAGTGTAAGTCAACACAGTTCTGTTGTAATTGGGTGTTACCTGTTTAGATACTGAGCTGCTATCTTGGCATCAGCTCACAGTGAGCTCCACTTTACCTTTTCTTGCTAGGTGCACAGAGAATGTCTCCTGCTTCTGCACTGGCCTCAGGTGTTGCAAGAAACTCTCTGGGTGCTTTCAGTCTTCTGGAGGTGTACACAGGATGCTGGGGATGCTAAAAGTCCATGACCATTCAAACAGTGAACAGAAAAAAATGGCAGAATTAAAATCCCCACTTAAACCCCCAAATCCCCACTTCTGGTTCAGCACAACCCTTGCCACCTCTCTGTGTACTCTACCAAAGATGTGCTACCATATTCTTATTTTTCTGATGTAATCATTTATCTTAGTGAGCAGTTTTTCACCTTTGTAGTACAAAATAAATATTCCTGAAGTTTGTATGACTTCAATTTCTGCCCCTCAGCATACCAGAACTCCTTTGCAGTAGATGATACTTAGAGGTAGTATCATCTAGTAGAGTATACTAAGACAACTCAAAGCTTGAGAAGTTTGCAGCCTAAAATCAAACCAGAAGAAAAATCCCAGTAAATGATTTGATGATTTCCACAACACAGGACTTCTCAGAGGAGAGACTGTAGTTCCTGCACCTTTAATTAGATGTCAGTGCCACAGGAGAAAACTGCTTTACTTCTAAAAGCACCTGGACTTCCTTAACAAGCATAACTTGAAAAAAACAAGGAAGGGAAGACCACAATCAGCCTGAATCTCCCACCTAAAGCCTCTGAGGGCCAGAGGATTGAAATAATTAAATGTAAATCACTAATCAAACCCACTCATTTTTTGGATAAGAAATGACCCAGAGGCTGCCCAGGGTTTTCTTGCTGCCTGACATCTTTAGGAGAGCTGATCTCAGGAACCTGAAATGGAGGAACAGTGTGGATTTTGGCCAGGTTTTAGTACTAGCCTGCCACAATTCTGATCTCCCTGGCCTAAGTGACACAGAGCTGCAGGGCCCTCTCAGCAGCTGCTGGTGGAGGGGTCAGGACACCACATCCCAGGGAGACACAGACTGGGAAGACCCCATGGGCTGTGAATGGATATTTGGATGTATCTCCCTCCCCAAATCCAACAATGAATTTGCCAGCTCCCAGCTGGGACGATACAGGAACACCCAAAGGTCTTTTATTAAACCAAATTATCCTCTGGATGTAGCATCACCTCCTTGCCATGAATGGGCTGCTCATGGCAGATCTCCCCAAACCCCAGCAATATCCCTGTGTTAATCCTACACCACTGCCCACATGGACGGAATGCTTTTTTTCTGCCAGCAAACACCCAGGGCTGGATGAACAAGAGGAGAGGCAGGGCAGATGCAGCCTTCTTCCCTGATGTGGGATCCAGGTCTCCAACTAGAGTCAGACTCAAAGCCTCATCCCTCCTCAGGCTCCCCAAAAGCTTCTGCTCAATGCAAAGCCTTGATGGTGCCTCCTCATTTTGGGGTGTGCATCACTTAAAACTCCACACCTTGGCCACACCTAGCCAAGGCCCCTCTCTCTGGAGCTCATTATGGGTTGGGTGGGCACCTTTCAGCAAGGGGAGGTCATGGCTCTGTTGGCTTCAGGTGTCCTTGGACGCTGGGAATATTTGACACTGGGAGAGAAATGCTGGAAAAATGCTCCATCCCATGCAGTTGAAAAGGTTGTATTGGCTTGGGTTGATGAGCTTAAAAGAATTTCTCAGCCACTTTGCTAAGAGCAGGATTTTATGGTGGTACTGAGAAAGACAGATGTGTAGATATGTATTTATATAAAATGCTGACTGTGCCAGCACAGAAGAGCTCAGGTTTAAGAGGCAATTTCCTGGCTTAGTCTAATTCTCCTATTAGATGTTTCCCTTCACACTAAGTGAAATCCTGACTGAATTAAAGACCCGCTTTTCCTCTTATCTGCTGCTGCTCTTATCTAACTCCGAGGAAAGGCTGGGGGCAGAGACAGCCAGGGCTTGCCATTTTGCAGCTCTCCTTCCTACTTTTCCCCTGGGCTCACATCAAATGCCTGGAAGATTTGTTAAAAACCAGCCTGTTATGCTCAACACAACCATACAAAAGGAACAGCAAGGGTAAAGCCACAGAGTAGGTTCATTTCCTGAATTTATTTTTTTTATTTTTTTTCCTAGGGGGATCTCCCAAAATCCTCTACAAACCCCAGTGAAGTTGTCTCCCTGGAGCAGGGACCATCCTTTCCATTAAAAGATCCAGGTCTATTCACTTGTGTGAGTCTCCAAGGGTGTCATGAACAGGGAAAGAGTAAAAAACACTAACCCTGCTCATTATTTGTTGTCACTGCTCCTTTCTGGGTCTTGAGCCAGGTTGGTACAACCAGCAGGAGCCAAGACACCTCAGCCACTCCCGGACTCCACCACTGACTCACTGCTTTGCCCTGGGCAAGTCCCTTCACTTATTTTCATAAAATCATAAAATAATGTGGGTTGGAAGGGACTTTTCAGAGGTTTTACCTATTTCTCAGCAAAGTCTCTGTCTTGATTACAGAGTTTGTCAGTTTTAACGGAGAGGGATTTGTTGGTCCAGCTGCAAACACAACTCATCACCTCCTACTTCCAGCTGATCCTCTTCATGCCAGGGTGAAACAATGCTGGTGCCTAATTAGGGTAGCCCTTAAGTAAGAACCATCTTTTGTCCTTGGATTTTTCACTAGAATCTTGTCCCACTTTTATTCAGTTTTATCCAGTTTTCCTCTAGGTCCTCCCTTGTCCCAGGCCTCTGCCACCCTCCGTGCTTGAGTGTCCTGGACTCTGCAGTGGAGTTTGCTCTGCCAAGAGCTGCACTTCTCACTGATGCCAGCTTTATCAGGGCTGCATTTCCACCATGTGACGTGTCTGTTCCCTAAATTCCCAACACCCTTCCTGGCATAGGCCTTTAGAGCCCTTGAAACCAAATTAGCCACTCTCCATTGTGCTCACATGCAGGTTTTTTATACATTTATCCCAAATTCAGGGCTCTGGCAGCCCAAATCCCTGCAGCACGCTGCTGTCTCTGGCAACATCAAACAAAACACACCCCAAAAAAGGCTCCTTTCTTACTGGATGTGGATATCCTTCCAGGAAGGGCCATGATCAGCTGGGAATTGCAGCAATCTTTAGAAGAAAAGGCTCTGGGGAGACCTCAGAGCCCCTTCCAGTGTCTAAAAAGGCTCCAGGAAAGCTGGAGAGGAACTTGGGACAAGGGATGGAGGGACAGGACACAGGGAATGGCTTCCCACTGTTAGAGGGCAGGGAGTGATTGGATATTTTGCTTGCCCTCCCAGCCACTTCCCTCACTTCCTGGCAAATTTTAGGAAAGTCTCCTGCTTTGATTTCTCCCCCTAGAAAACCCAAGAGAAATCTGCTTCCTCTGAGACTGTAGTGAAAAGGGATGAACAGCATCATGAAATGATGGGTCCTGGATGGACATGCCTCTTCCCACTTGGAACAGATACAGATCTGGCCCAAGAATTCCACAAAAGAAAAAAGCCTGAATGTCTTTAATGCACTGATCTGATTTAAAAAGAAACAGAAAGCTGGAGTCAAAAAGCAGGTGGGTTTTATCACCACTTTCATTATTTAATTTGGCCGGAATGTCCTTTTCTTTTAAGATGAATGAACCTTCTTGCTGACAGCAACTCCCTTACTTTTTGCTTACAAACTGAAATTGACGAGATTTTAGGGGATTTTCTGCTAGGAAAAAATAAAACACCTTCCTCATTGGAAAGTGTGTTCACCTGTGGTCATGAAAAGCTCCGGAAAACCACAATACCCTTCTGGGGAAGTTACACCATGCAGAGTAGAACCATGGAATGGATTGGGCTGGAAAAGATCTTAAAGATCTTCTTGTTCCAATCTCCTTCCATTGGCAGGGACACCTTCCACTAGACCAGTCTGCTCAGAGCTCCACCCAAAATAGGCCTGGAACACTTTCAGGGATGGGGCAGCCACAAGCTCTGGACATTTCTGATGTCTCCTGCTCCAGGTTTGGATAGCCAGTCTTTTGTTGTCCATATAAATTAGGCCGTGACAAGGACAGTTTTAGGGGTCCTGGGATCAGGTGAGCATCCCTGCAGCTACATCAGGGCTTGGAACTCTTTATAGTTCTGATGGATCAGATTTTGGGCACTTTGGTCAGTGCCACCCAAGTGTGCATGAGCCCCATGCTGGATCATCACAAGCATCACCTCAGTGACACCCGAGCAGGGATAAACTTCTGGATTCCTGGTATTTGCTTAGTAAAATTCCTTTTTAAGCAGGAAATTTGTGGCTTAACCTCTACACAAATATCCTTCCAAGAAAAGGTGTGAGGGCTCAAAGTCCTCCATCCAGCACAGCATAAGATGGAGATTTTCAGAACTTTCCTGAACAACTTTAGAATTTTTTTTTATTAGAAAATGAAATCTGCATTTCTTCTAGTTCATCACATGGGCCTGAATAAAAAAAATACAGAAGCCAGCTACATATTTTCTTCACACAAGGCTTATCCCAGACAGCTGGAGCCTGGACTTTGCTTCTTCCCATCCTGTGGATTATGGAGGTCTTTTTTTCTTGCTCCAGCAATAGCCTGTGCTTGTTAGAAGCCACTTCTGCATTTCATGGGCTCTGCCAAGTGAACAGGAAATTAATGAAGTTAAAATGAAGAGCTGCTCCCTCTTCCAGTTGTCTGATCCTTTCTTTTGATTCATTAAAACCCTGGCAGAGGACTCCTGATCTAATCATGGGGAGCTTGCACTTCGTGATCCAATTATTGCCAAGTTTCTGGACAGCTGGTTTTTCCTCTGAGGAGAACATTTAAAGGTGTGAAGTTTTCAGGGGCTGGCTGAAGGGCTGTCTCAGCTCTGGGATCTCATTTGGGAAAGGCAGGAATAAAATGATGTGATTTTCCACTGATTTGAACATCTTCAGGCAGAGTCTGTGAATCCTGATAGCCAGGGCTTATTTCCGCTCTTACCTACAGGTCTCCACACCTCTGCCAAGCCTGGCTTGAACAAAAATCAGACAATGCAAATGTCAACTGGAGAGATGTGCAGCCAGCACATTCACCCAAAACCCTCGTTTTTAAAAGGGAGGTTACAGACAGATAACACCAGCACTCTTTTCCAACAGCCTCCTCCAGCCCAGATCTGCACAAGTTTACAAGAAGCAATGGCCATAAACTAAAACACAAGAAGTTCCACCTCAGTGTGAGGAAGAAATTCTTCATGCTGAGGGTGGGAGAGCTTGGAAACAGCTGCCCAGGGAGGGTGTGGAGTCTCCCTCTCTGGACACGTTCCTGTGTCGCCTGCTCCAGGTGACCCTGCTCTGGCTGGGGTGTTGGACTAATGATCTCCAGAGGTCCCTTCCAACCCTAAAGATTCCACGATTCTGTGGAAGCAGGGCTGAGAACAGATGTTTTCACTTCATGAAAGAGTGCAGGACTTTAGCTTTGCCCACTGATTTTCCAGCAGTGTTGCTCAAACCAAGACTGTACCCTCAGTCTTTCACATCTGAAGGTTGCCACAGCCACAGATTCTACCATGTCGGGGAAAGAGGCTCCCAGGGTCTGCCCTGTGAGATAACATCACCCCAGTGACTCCCAGAGCCCTTCTTGAGGTGATGCTGCCCAGTGTTTGCTCCTGTGCTCGCATTGTCCCCAGCCCTGATAACTGCTCTGGTCAAGGCTATCAACTCATCAGCCCCCCATGTTTGGCAGGGAGGACACCAAATCCCATCCGCTGATGGACTTACCCCTAATCCCATTCAGGACCGTTTTGATCAAGGGATAAATCTATGTTTGTGCAGCCAAATCCCCTCCTGCCTTGTCTGAGGGCTGGGTGTGGTGATGAAAGTCCTCAATGTCCCCCTCGGCTCGTGCCATCCCAGATCCTGATGATGTGGAAAGCACGTCTCAGTCAAGGATTAACCCCACGGGGCTTTATTACCTTTATTTGGACAGCTGAGGTCCCAAAAAGGATGCCATCGCCTCTGCGGAATCCCAGGACAATTTAAAATTGAGCTGGGAATTCCCAAACCTCAAAGAGATCCTTCCCTTCCAGCAGCACCGCACCAGCTCAGGGTGTTTTTGTGCTGACAGCTGAACACAGAAGCCTCGGTCAGAGACACTTTTCCATCTAAATTCCCAATATCTTTTTGAAGACGTGACCATTTGCTAAGCTTTATTTACCCAGCAACCTTCTTACAGTCAATGGGGAGGAGATAAGGACATCTTGAGGTCTTGATCAGATCAGGACCCATCTGACAGGACAACAATGGGGTGGAGAAGAAGAAAGAACAAAAAGTAAAAATAAAAGTTCTTGATGATCCAGGCTCCAAGGGAGGCCAAATCTGAAGGGAATAGTTCTCCCCTAAATAATTTTCTTTTATTTTTTTCACAAATGTCAGTGTAAGGCATTTGGGCTCCAGCATCAAACCAGTAGCAGAGGGAAAAAAAAAAAAAAAAAAAAAAAAAAAGAGAAGGGGGAAAGAGAAAAGAGAAAAGAGAAAAGAGAAAAGAAAAAAAAAAAGAGAAAAATAAGAAAAATAAGGAAAAAAGCTCTACATGTTTTCCTTTAATTTCTTTTTTTTTTTTCTTCCCAACACAAAAAAATGGAATTGGCCCAGAATTATGAAAAAAAAAATATTCCATCACCAACAGAAGATGTTTTCACCACATGGTCAATATTGGTGGCCAACTGCCAGAGAAGGAAACAAGGAGCTTTTCACAAAAGGTTCTGCCCTGGAGGCCCAGCTGGGCCTTGTCCAGGTGCTTCCCAGTAGTGTCCAAATTATTGTCAGTAACTGGTGGAGAGGGACAATCCTTGGAGGTTTCCAAGGAATGACTGGAGGTGGCACTCAGTGCTCTAGGCTGGGTCACAAGAGGAGGATCTGTCACAGGTTGGACTCGATGACCTCGGAAGCCTTTTCCAACCTCAATGATTCTGTGATTCCATGATTCTCTGGTGTGAACTCATTACCACGAACTCACATCACCTCTGATCTGGTGGTGAAATCCCAAGGACAGACAAAAGTCAGGAAATGAGCCCCAAAGGTGTTCTTCACACAACCAACCACTGGGAAATAGAAGATTCTGGGGTGCCATCAAAAAATTCCTGTGATTTAATCCAAATGTGATATGAAATGTGGAACTCAAAGAACCACAGAACCATGAAATCACCGAATGGTCTGGATTGGAAGGGACTTCAAAGATCATCCAGTCCCACCTCCAGCCATGGGCAGGGATACCTTCCACTATCCCAGGTTGCTCCCATCCAACGTGGCCTTGGACACTTCCAGGGAGCAAATCCTCTGTTCTTCCTGAGAGTTTCTTGCCTACAGCCTCAAGGACAGGAACAAAGAGACCCCTCTGTGGTGCTGAGATTTGCTCAAAGAAGAGGTGAGTACAAGAAACTCACAAGTGGTGATGGTAGAAACAGGAATCTGATGCCAAAATAAAATAATAAAATAAAAGCTTTGGGGACTTCTTATACATTTGTGGTGGAGATCTGTGGTTCTCATATTTTTAATTTTCCATGTAAGAGGAAAAGCAAGGAAGAAAGAGTTAAACGCGAACAGCCCCGATGTTTTTTGGCTTTTTTTCCCCCCCTGTGTGTTTTGGTTTTTCTTGCAGTTATATAAAATGTAACAACTTTTGCCCCTGCTGTTGTTTTCCCACTGCACACTGTGCACTGTCAAGGCTTTTTTACTGCAATAAGAAGGTTGAATTCTGAAAATGTTCTTTATTCTTTATAAGAGCCACCCTCCCTCAAAACAAGAAGGAAAATAATTCAGATTTGTTCATCTATAATTAGTAAACTTATTAGAAACATTTAAACTTCTTGCTTCAAGCGGTTCAAGCCCAGCTTCACTTTTTACTGAGTTTAAACAGCAATTTTCTTAAAACAAGCAAACCAACCAAAACCAACAAAAAAAAGCCCAAAGTGAAAGTAAAATTCATTTAAATTAAAAAGAAAATTGAAAAAAAAAACCCCAAAAAACCTATTTAACATTGGAGCTTTGTCCAGCCAGAAACAACAAATATTGAACGTTCAAATTTGCTGGTTTTGTATTTTCACCTCTTCCAGATGGAACACAAATGACATTTTTTCTTGATTTTGGGAGGATTTTCCACTGGGGGGAAAAGAAAAAAAAAAGAAAAAAGGAAAGAAAAAAAAGAAAAAACAGAAAAAAAAAAGTGTTCCTTAATGAGTTCTACTTTTTTCATGTGTGTTTTCCTGGAGTGAACATTACATGTGCAGTTTTACCACAGATGGGATGGAAAAGTGCTAAAAACGAACCTTTTTTCATTGCCAGAAAAAGACAGCCAATCAAGAGCAGATATTTTGGGAAGGAGCCTTCCAGGGAGTGCCTGCAACCATTTCTCCATGCTGGTTTAGGTATCTTTGGGTATTAACAACTGGAATATGCTCCAGTGCCTCCAGTGTCCTGCTGGAATCACAGTGAGATTTCACAGCTGTTCTGTCAAAAATCCATAATCCTGTGAAAAGGCACGGGACTAAGTCTTCTGGGAGAGACGGGTCCTGTCCTGGATCTGCTGTCCCCCAAAAAGCCTTTAATCCCCTTTCCCCTTGTCTTCCCAGATAATAAGATCCACCCACCCTGCAGTGCTGTTGGGAGGCTTAACGTGGCAATCTTTATAAAGTGCCATGGGATCTTTGGGAAAAGAGAAAAGAAAGAGAAAAATGTAAGATCCAGCCTGATTTTGGTGTCACATGGGCAAGGAGTCACTCCTAGGGAGATACAGATGATGGATAATTTCCCTTCCAACCCAAACCACTCTGCGATTCCATGATTTTGTGACAAAGACAAGCACAACATCAGCTGTGACTGTCCGAGTTCTCACTGCAGAGCCCAGCAGCCACCCTTCACTTCTGCCCCTGGGTGCCAGCGAGGGTGACACTTCAGTGACATTTTTCCAGCCCATGGAAAGAACCTGTCCCTTTGAGATGTCTTTGCCTCTCTGTCCTGAATCAAATCTGCTTTGTCCACCTTGTCCCTGGTGGGTAGGACAGGACAGGACTGAGACTGAGCTGCTCTGTCACACAAGTCAAAAGCCAATTCCTGCAGAAGGGAATTCTCTAGAGAGATCTTAGAACACCTTCCAGGGCCTAAAGGGGCTCCAGGAGAGTTGGAGAGGGACTTGGGACAAGGGATGGAGGGAACAGGGCACAGGGAATGGCTTCCTACTTCCAGAGAGCAGGGATAGATGGGATATTGGAAAGGAATTGTTCCCTGCGAGGGTGGGGAGGCTCTGGCACAGAGAAGTTGTGGCTGCCCCTGGATCCCTGGAAGTGTCCAAGGCCAGGCTGGACAAGGCTTGGAGCATCCTGGGATAGTGGAAGGTGTCCCTGCCCATGGCAGAAGGTGGAACGGAATGATCTTTAAGGTCCCTCCCAGCCCAAACCTTTCCACGATTTCCTGATTCTGTACAACAGCCAGAACTGCACACTCAAGTCCAGCATTCTCCTGTCTCTGACTGGTTTGGTGGGATTTTTGTTCATTTCAACTAAAACCCTCCAAAACTCAAACCATTCTGTGGGATTCACCTCTCTCCTGCTGCACTTGGGAATCACATCATTCCTGACTTGTCCAGAGCATGAAAACTCAGAGGTGCATCAGTTGCCCAACAGATACCACAGTTTATTAATAATATCAACACTGCAATAATGATCTAAGAATGAGGCCTATTTACACATAAATTTGGCAACACACCTGAGCATTCTTTTCCCATTCGCTGCACTGGAGTTTTGCCTGATGATAACAGTATCATTTCCTGATAAAACCAACTTTCATGTCACTGTGCCTTTTACAATTACAGCCTGTGGCTTATTTTCTTGTTTGTCCCCATAGATGACAAAATGCCGCCTTCACCCAGGGTTTCCCATCCTGGACAGCATTCCTAGCTGGGTGTGAAGCTGCAGGATGGGTCCAAAATCCAAAGCCAGACTGGATTTCAGCAGATTTAAGGGAGCATCAACTCCACTTCTCTCTGGTAACACTGGTGCATCAAAAATCTTACACCAGTGATGTTTTTCTTTACAAACCCCAAAGAGTAGAAGAAGAAGAAGGAGAAGGGTATTCCTGATGGTAGAAGGAAACTGGGATCTTTATTTGTTCAGCCATGAGAATCTCAGTGGCGTAGTCTGAATTCCTGCTGCCCTGAGTGAGTCCAGGGAAGGCTGCAATGTTCACTTGGCTGGAGAACAGCAGTGCAAGGGGGATTTTGGTGGGATATTTCTAGAAAAGTGGGTGGATGTTAACTAAGAAATGAAAAAAAATCCCATGTTGCCACCTCAGCTCCAGAAATTATTGTGTTGATGGCATGGAAATTAAATATAAACCCAAGGAACTCTGGTAGCACTCAACAGAACCATGGAATTGCTTAGGTCAGAAAAGGCCTCTGAGATCACTGAGTCCAACCATTCCCCCAAAACTGCCAAGGCCACCACTGAACCCTGTCCCAAAATTCCACACCCACACATCTTTTAAATCCCCTCAGGGATGGGGATGCCACCACTAGCAGCCATCCCAGAGTTGGGCAATCCTTTGGGTCCTCCTTTCTTTTGCAAAACTGAGGCCAGGGGATCTGGGAGAGGCTGAGTTCCAGCCCAGTGTCTGAAGTTCAGGGAATTCATGTTTTTAAGGGAATTCAACCATTTGTAGATCTAGGTGAAGAGAGGAAGATTCCCAGAAATTCCCATCTGCCCCCAGTGTCTCTTGCTGGAGGACATTGCCAGCGCCAGATCGCAAGTCCACCCTGCAGCGGGGACGATTCTTCCTTTTTGGAAAAGACCAGACATTTTTTCACCTTTTTTTTTTCCCCCCCAAGTTTTTCTTTTTAAAACTGTCAATATTTTGTGGGGTTTTTGACTGGCACCTTGTCCAAGGTCAAACCATCCTCCTGCATTACCACTCAGTCCTGCCAGCACCACCTGCACACGAAACCCTGCTCATCCTTTGCTCGTGTGACTGCATTTCACATGGGTTTGGGCTTGGAAGTTCAGTGCTTGGACTTTTTGGTGCATGAAGAACTATTTTGGCTTCGTGGCTTTACTTTTATGTGAAATTTACCTATTTTCTTTTTTTGCTTTCCCCTCCAGAATAAATGGATTAATTCAATTTAGAGAATTGAGAGAAAGAAGCAAATTTTTTCAGCCCAGAAGGAACTCAGCCACAAAACCTTTGCCTTTACCCTGCATCTGCCAACCAGGGGCGAAGGATTTGGGTCAGGATTGGCTTTTTTTCTTTTTTACTTTTTTTTTTTCTTTTTTTTTTTTCATCGCCACATCCAACCTCGGCGCTGCGTCTCCCCGCACCCGGTGCGCGACGCTCGGAGGGAGCGCAGGGGCATCGCCTCGGGGGTCCGGCCCTGCAGCCCTTCCCTTTCCCGGCGGCGGCGGGGCTGCCCGGGGCACTGACCCCAGCGCCGGGGAGTCTGGAGCGGAGCCGGCGGCCGCCGCTCGCCGCCGTCAGCCCACACCTCATCAATAGGGGCTGACAGCCCCGGCCCCGCCGCCCCGACGGCACCGCCGCCGGCACGGCACGGCTTGGCACGGCCCGGAGAGCGGGCTGCAAGCAGAGAGAGCCCCGAAGGTTGGGGTTGGAGGCAACGCCATCCATCCGGGATGTATCTGGGGTGCGGAGAACCCCACGCGGGTTAGGCTGCAGGTAACGCCGCAGGAATCCCGGCATTCCCGCAGGCAGCAGCCCCGTGGGTCCGGGATAGACGCAGCATCGTTGTGAGGGGCTACGAACATCCCAGTGGGACAGTCTGAAGGGGTCAAGGGGGCTGGAAGGGGGTACAGGGGTGCAGGGGACCCCGCAGTGACAGATGAGGACACACAGTGAGTGGTACAGGCGAGCAGGACGGAAAGACACGTTGGTGACACAAGGTATAGACACATGGATAAATATACAGATAAATAAATCGATATTCTGGTTAAGTAGATTGGCACAAAAAAGCAAATAAGACACTGGAATGAGTAGGGAGTTACAGACATGTATGGACATAGGGATAGATGGCTAGATGATGGCTAGATGGATATACGGCTAGATGATGGATAAATGGAGATATGGATAGATGATGGATAAATTGATAGATGGATAGACGATGGGTAGATGGATATATACCTAGATGAGGGATATAGGGATATATGGCTAGATGTATGTAGATGGATATACGGCTAATGATGGGAAAATGAATATATGGATAGATAATGGATATAGCGATATATAGATGATGGATATAGGGATATATGGCTAGATTATGGATAAATGGACACATGGCTAGATGATGGGTAGATGGATATATGGCTAGATGATGGATTCATGGATATATAGATAGATGATGGATATAGGGATATACAGATGAGGGATATAGGGGTATATGGCTACGTGATGGATAAATGAATATATGGCTAAGTGATGGATAAATGGATACACGGATAGATGACGGGTGGTGATACTGACTGAGGTTCCACATTCCCAGGGCTCCAGCCCAGGCAGTTCCAGGCAGGGCAGCCTTGCCCGCCTGATGCGCGAGGCTTTTCCAGCCTCACCGGGAACGGGAAGGGGTTTTCCATCAGCGCTGCTGCTCCTACCAGACACGAGCGGCTCTGCCGGGGCCGGTCAGTGCCCGGCAGCCGGGATGTCACAGCAGGTGTGTTCCACACGGGTGGTTTCAGTGTCACTGCGTCAACGGGCGGTGACAATGATGACAGCAGAACCACACGTGTGCAGGGCGCTGCGAGTGGGCGACAGGAGCCCGGCTGCTGACGCTCCCCCTTCATCTCCAGCGGGTTCCCCCTCACCGCAGGGGGTGTTCGCCCACTCGTCCCCGTGCTGCTGGCCCCGGGGCACACCCCATCCACAGGTGACGTGTGTCCATAGATGCCGCGCAGACCTTTGTCACACAGCCGAGGCACAGCCCCCGTCCCCCGGGGGAAGGTCCCTCTGAGCTGGGCTTTCACGTCTCCTCACCAATCCAAAGAATCCCAGCCCGGGAAATTCAGAGCCCTGACGTTTTAGGCTCAATTTACTCGATTTTGGCAGTAAAGCTGACAGGAATGCAGCGCACTGATCCACGCTGTATTTTCAGTGTTCTCTGGGACACATCTGTCCCTCCCAAGCCCAGACAGTGGCACAGACATCACAGATCCCGTGCTTTCCGTTTGGTAGAGACCCCCGTTTCCTAAAAATCCCCGTTCCAGGTGGGTTTTGGATTTTGCCTGTCCCCAGACTGCCACGGCACTGACCCTCACTTCTCAGCCTCTCCCTTCCTGATGCATCAGAGCACGGATCGCTGCTCCACGCACCTCTGCACCCCATGGGTTTGTCCCTAGGGAAGTCACTTGTACTTATTTCCACCGGGAGTAAAAAAAAAAAAAAAAAAAAAAAAAAAAAAAAAAAAAAAGGGGGGGGGGAGAACAAGAAAAAGCAATAATATAATATTTGGGGGTAGAGGGGGTGGTCAGAAAGGCTTTAGAAATTCCCCTGAAGCTCCGCTGAGCCGTGATGCTGCTTGGCCGCCCTTCTGCCGCGAGCAGTACCTGGCTTTTGGGATGGGGGCGGACGCGAGGGTTTGGTGGCATTTTAGGACCACTGCCGTCCTGTAAACAGATGTGACGTTTGTTTGGGAAAGCACCTCCGAAAGGCGTGACAAGAGCCTTTGGCTGAGCCGGGGCGGGGGTGGCAGCCACAGCAGGATCCCCTGCGGGCGGCTCACGGTCCCTCTGTGCGGCTGTGGTGGCGGGGGGGGATTGGCCCACTGTCCCTTCCAGCTGTGTTCCCCACAGTGTCCCGTGGGTTTTCCTTGCGCTGGGGTGTCCTGAGACGTGTCTGTGGGCGGGGGGGGGGGGGGGGGGGGGGGGGTGTCCCAGAGCGGGGACTCCAAGGCTCCCCGGTGAGGAGGGTCCAGGATCTGTCCCCCAGGAGGACCGGGAGGGTTCAAAGCTCCGGGAAGGGTTGGCGTTCGGGATTTCCCCGCTTTTTCTGGACCAGGGGAAGGCTGAAGTGGCAGGGCAGCACCCCCCTGTGCATCCCCGAACTCCCAGACGGGTGGGAAGGGGGCGGGAGGAGGCGATGCCGACCCGAGACGTCTCCTGGCTCGCAGGGAGCCTCGTCCCTCACTCCCTACCATTCCCCATTCCCAAACCACCCCGGCCCTGCCGCGCTGCCCCAAAAAATCGGGGGTGCAGCCGTGCCGTGCCCTCGGCTTGAGATCCCCCGTCCCCTCCCCAGTTGGACCGGCTGCTCTAACACAAGGAAGGGACAGCCTAGAGATCCGCATAAATAGATACCTATAGATAGGTACCTATAGATAGGTGCCTATAACTGATCCATACCGCCCGCAGATGCCAGTCAGCCGAAGGCATCGGATTTTTTTTTTCAGCAGATTTCTCCCCTCTCTGCTGTTCTGGGGTGGCCGATCCCCTCCCACAGTCTGCAACTATCAGATTCCCCCCAGCCCCCTCCTCCAGACCCTGCCCGGATGCAGCCTAAGCAAGGAATAAATGTAAAAAGTTAACGCAATACTAATAAAAACTCCAAGTACTCCCAAATGCCCAAAACGCCGCAGTTGACGGCCGCATTTATCCCTTTTGCCCTGCTAAACTCACATTCGCCCCGCTGATTTTTTCTCCCTATTTTTAACCATTTTTCTTCATGATTTTTTAAAAATGCAACTTTTAGCACAGATAAAAATTTAGATTAACTTTCTCCCCTCTTCCTCTCCAGCCCCCTCCCCCCCTCCTCCCCAGCTCCTGAAGTGTTTTTGAGTGATTTTTGGGGTTTTTTTGCGGGGGGAGGATTTTTTTTTCTTTTTCCCCCGTGCATCAACACCCGGAGCTTTAACTCGAAAACCACCACGGAACTAAGTTCGATACGGGGAGGAAAAAAAAGCGCAAAAAAAACCCCCCTTAAAAACAGGCATCGTATCATTTATTTTTTTTTTTCTGCCTGGGGCAGAACTGGAGGCTGGAAAGGAGAGAGGCAAGATCAAAGTTTGTTCCCCTGGGTTATTTTCACACAGATTTCGTTATTCGCAAGAAAATAAAAAAGCTCCACAGCGTGCAGAACAGAGTTTTGGGTTTGGTTTGGGAACTCTTTTGTCGCATCGCTTTGTTGTGTCCCATTTGCCTTTTCCAGGAGAAATTGTGTCCTAAATCCATCCTCTCCGTGCCGGCTGTTGGGTCACGCTAGGCTGGGCTCGGTGCGGTTCCTCACCTCTCCGATTTTCGGGATGTGCGTCCTTGCGATTCCCGGCTCCACCGTTAGATAATTCCCCGCAGGAAGAGGCTGGAGCCGGCCACACTCACGCGAAACAATCCACGGGAATTGCTTTTGTACCTTTTTTTTTCCTGGAAGTAGCAAAGCCAAAACAGGTCTTTGAAATCTTCTCTGCTCCTGGTATTACTGCATGAGCGGGTTTAATCAGTCTAAATTGCTTTTTTTGTTGTTTTTGTTTTCGTTTTGTTTTTGTTTTTAAGGAAAGAGCTGCTTTTTTTTTTTTTTGTAGGAGTTCAACGAATTTTTAGGAAATCGCTGCTTTGGGAGAGAAAACCGTCAGGGATTTTGCAAAAGAAGGAAAGATGAGCGTGCCGAACCTGGCACATCTGGATAGGCAGCTGCTTTGGAGAAGAGATATAAAACGAGACATCGATATATTTAATCCTCCTGTCTTTCCCTGAGTGCTGCTAGCCCCGTGTTCATAAGCTTATTTTTATATATACATATATTCATACACATTTTTAAATATACGCATTCACATGCTAAGATATTATATATAAATTATTAAACGTTATAGTTTATATGCTATATATCTATTTTTATATATTCCATAATTTACATATATACAAAAAGATACCACAGTGTATCTTATATAAATTATTTATAAATTATTAAATTTTATTTATAAATTATAAACAATAAATCATTTCGGCATGACAGCATATCTATGTTTACATGTAAAACACATTCCTCTGAATTATAACATATATGGAGTCCCGTCCATACTTGATTTTTACATCAATCTCTAAAAAATAACACACCTTTTATTAATTACATAATTTCCCCCGTGTGCTGAAAGTACAAATATGCACAGTGACACCGTTGCTGATGTTTATTTGTTATGTATTTCTGTGCCTATAATTTTTATTTCTGTACGGGGCTATAATTAATTTAATCCCGATATTTGGGGTTATCTCCAACTGCGTTTTCCCACTTTTTAGGGTTTGGGGAGTCCCTGTGCCCCTCCTGGGTATTCCAGAATAATGTGAGGGCAGAGGATGAGGGGATCCCAAATCCCCGGGCACACATTCTCAACCCTGGAGCATGCTCCAAGTGCTCTCCTCACCTTCCATTCCCCTTCAATAAATCTCTTCCCCGATCCCCTCTTTCCCCCTACCCCGTCCCTTTCATACAGAGATTTGAAATTTTATTTCAATATTTTTATTTCCAAGCACCAAAATCCGCTGACATCCCCCCACCCCCCAATCCCCCCCTCCACAGACTTAGGGTAGGAACTGCAAATTTCCAAGGGAAAACTCCAGAGTTTGGGAAATATTAATGGTGTGAGAGTTATTCCCGGGAAACAGGGCAGTGGGACACTCCCACACCCCCCGATGTCTGGAGAGAATCTAGGGTGAAATGAACCCCTGGGTGAGGCGGGGCTGTGGATGGGGGGCTGAACTCCACGTGGGATTGGGACCCCAAATTGTGGAGGGGTGCAGCACCCCTGCTGCACTTCATTATTGACCTTTAAACCCATCGGAGTATGCAGAGACAGGAAACGGGTGTCCAAACCGGGGGGAGCACCCCCAAACTGGCTGGGATAGAGAGAAGACCAGCTGCCACCTCCCCACCCTATAATTTGGGATCACGATTTGGGGCAGAAGCACGGAAAAAATCTCCCCTGCGCAATATCGCCAACGAAAGGGGCTGACTCCAACGGGATCGGGGGACTGGGGGGGATGTCTGTACCCCACAGAAAACCCCCCTGATTTTTTCTGGGAGCCGGGCACGGGCATCCCTGGGGTGTGAGCAGGGACGCGAGGCTGCCAGGCTGGTGGGGTAGTACCCGTGGGGCTGGTTTGATTTTATTATTTTATTCCTTTTTTGCCTTTTTTTTTTTTCTTTTTCTTTTTTTTTTTTTTTCTCCACAGCCATGAAACCTGGCGCCCGGCTGATGGTGCAACAGATACCAGCCACCCCCTTACGGCCCCCCCTTTCCCTCTCATCGCCGCCCACTTCCACGTGACGTGGGAAAACCAGTCAGCGAGTGGAACTGGGCAGCCTGGCCATACTGGGGAGCCAGGAGGGGGGCAGCGCTGCCCCTAATCCCCCCCAAGGAAGCAGGAGCCGGGCATCTCTGAGCCCTCTTCCCCACAGAGAGGCGAGGGGGGTTCCTGCCCCACGTCCTCGCCCCCCTCCACCCCTGTGCCCCCCCAGCACTGAAGGTGGGTAGCGCTTCTCTGTCCGCTCCTCTTCCTCATTGTCACGCCGGGACCCCAGCGAGCCCCTTCCTAGAGGCCTCCTCAAAAGCTTCCTCCTATTGTCCCCTCGGGCTTGAAAAGTGATTTTATTTTTTTTTTCGGTTGATTTTTTTTTATTATCACCACTACTATTCGCAGGGCAAGAGGGGAACTCGCTCCTTGCTCCCCTCCTGTGAATCCTTTAGGGAATCCTGTGGAAATGCTCCGTCCTAGGCCGGTTACACACCAACCCTTCCCTGCCAGGTTGGGGGGACACAGACCTCCCTTAAAGCCCCTTTTTCCCGGCTCGCTTCCATCCTTACCCCTTCCCAACGCTGCCTCCGGCTTCTCTCCCTCTCCTCGGCCGCCTACCCGTCTCCCGCTGTCCTCCCAGGGTATCAGTCCTTATCTGCTGGTTATCTCTTCTGCTGCTAAATTCGGCCCAGCGGAGGGGTTCAGCCGGGGGAATCTGTTGGTTAAACCTAAAGCAGTCCCAAGTTATCTCTCAGGCCATAATTCCCCCCCCCTCCACCCCCACGCCCCATCCAGCCCTTCCCCCGGTGTGAGGTGGTTTTCATGGAATCCTACAATTCCAGAGTGGTTTGGGTTGGAAACGACCTAAAGGCCCATCCAGTTCCAACCCCCCTGCTGTGGGCAGGGACACCTTCCACCAGACCAGGTTGTTCCAAGCCCTGTCCAAGAGGCTGCCTCCATGATTTCCAGAGAAAACAGCACCTCGACCCATCTCACCCCCTTCCCGGACGCTCCTTGGGAAAGGGGTTTCACCTCTGACCCCTTTCCACAGGTGGGTTTTGGGGTCTTGCCATTGCAAGCCACCCACAAGGCCCCAGTGGCATCCAGAGGCCCAAACCCACTCAAAATTCCCCCAAATTTCCCCAAATTCGAAACCAACCCTACATGAGGTAACGCACCCCTTTCCCCCACCTTGTCCCACGACTCTGGGACATTCCTCTCCGTCCAGACCTACGGCATTCCCAGTCCCCAGCGGCTCACCCCGCTGTGCTTCCAGCTTCTCCCAGCTCTCCAGCAGGGAAAAATGGGGGAGAGCGATAAAAAACACCCGGGAGAGGGAGTTTTGTGGGCGCCGCATGGGGTCTGCTCCCCACTTTGGGCAGCATTAATGGGGCTGCAGTGGGTAATGTCCCCCCCTCTCCTTCCAGCTCCTTCGGTCACGCGTGGCCGGGATTTAGGGGCTGCGGACACGCGTGGGGCAGGCGCGGGGTGGGAGAGTCGAGCCATCCTTCCCCCTTTCCCTCTTTCCCCCTTACTTTTCCCTAATTTAACTCCCCCCCACCCCACCCCAGCCCTCTTCAGTCGCCTCCCGCCGCCCACATCAAACGCCGGCCCCGGGGGCCATTAGCAACTTAAAGCACTGATCGTACCTGCGGGACAAAGGTTTTTGCTCCGGGCCAGAGGAGAGAGCATCGCTGTCTCTCACCTTCCCGCCTGTGTCCCCCCCACCTCTCCTTTCACCTCCCCCCTCCTCTCTAACCTCCTTATCTCCCCGCCCGGGGGGGTCCCGGCCCGGCCGCCGCCGCATCCCGCATCCCGGCAGCATCTCCCCCTGCTCCCCCGGGGGGTGTTGGAAGGGGCGGGCGGGGGGGAGGGAGGAGGAGACTGACCGAGGGTTTTAAACAGCCCAGCCTCATGGTGGAGGGCGGGGGGGGGGGCCGGGAGGTGATGGATGGAGCCCGGTGGGAGCAGCTAAAATCCAGGCGGGAGCTAAATATCCCCTCCGGAGGGACCTGGACTTCTTGCTTGGGGTCTGGAAGAGGCGGCGGGACCTGTTGAAGGTGGGGGAAGGTGGGCGGTGGGGAAGCGCGGCGGGAGGGGGGTCCGGAGAAAAATCGCATCGCTGGTGGTGTTTTGGTTTTGACTGGAAGGCTGCGCCCACGCGAGACCTGCTGCGGGTGAAAAAAAAACCAAAAAAAGTGGAGCCGAGGGTTTTCCACGAGCTCCCCATCGCTCTGGATCGCGGGCGGGGAGCCGGCTGGGCTTTGGGGAAGCCCCGCACGAAATGTACCAGAGCTTAGCCATGGCAGCCAACCCCGGCCCTCCGGCATACGAGGGGGCAGGTGGCTTCATGCACAGCGCGGCCGCAGCATCCCCGGTCTATGTGCCCACCACGAGGGTCACCTCCATGCTCCCCAGCCTGCCCTACCTGCAGAGCACCGGCTCTTCCCAGCAAGGCAGCCCCGTCTCCAGCCACTCCATCTGGACTCAGCCCGGAGCCGAAAGCGCCGCTTACAACCCCGGATCTTCTCACCCTCCCGTGTCACCTCGGTTCTCCTTCTCCACCAGCACCCCCATCCCGGTCACCTCTTCCCGGGAAGCGGCGGCGGCTTACAGCAGCTCCTTGAACCTTTCTGCCAACGGGAGGGAGCAGTACAGCAGGGGCTTTGGCAGCTCCTATTCCAGCCCCTACCCGGCCTACATGAGCCCCGAAATGGCCACGACCTGGACTTCCTCGCCCTTCGACAGCCCCATGCTGCACAACCTGCAGAGCCGAGGGACGCCCGCGGCCGCCCGCCACGCCAACATCGGTGAGCACAGCGCTGGGAGATGGGAGGGAAGGTTTTACCCTGATACCCCCCAGATTTTGGGGCACGCACCCCTCTGTGTGTGTGCAAAGGGCAGAAGGGAGGAATTCGGAGTGTCGGGGTTGGCGCTGTCTGAGCGGCCCCTCTGGCTGGAAAACATTTGGGTTCTTATTCTTACTTATTCTGCGAAATCACTGTTCCAAAACATCCTCAAAGGCCACAGTTTTCAAAAAGTAAATGAATTTTAGGGCAGGCCTGGAGCGGCAAGGAATGGTGAGCCGAGCTCTGGAGCGAGGGCCTTCTGCTTCCTCAAATAGCTCAGAGGGGATTTAGGGGCTCTGACGGGGATGACTGTGGGGTGCAGGACCACGATGTTCCGTGGACACGCAGGCAGTCCATTCCTGAGCTGGCTTTAGGTGTAAAACCGGGAGAATTAAGAAATCAAAGCTGGGCCCATGAATTCCAAATCCTCCCTTCGGGCTGTTTTATGTTCTGGTCTTTTTAAATTTTTTTTTGAAAGGTCAGTTAGGCTACAAAAAGGGAGAGCAAAGAGAAATTTAGAGCTGAGGTGGCAGAGATAATGGAGAACGATTAAAAGAAATGCATTCACATTTATAATGCCGCTTTTTGGGGAACAACCCTGGTGTTTCAGAGTCTCCTTACCCCAAAAAACCTCACCCTGATCTCTTGTGCCAAGTCCAGTCTCAGGCTTTAATTTCATTAAATTCCTCTGGTTCCTATGATGAAGAATTGGTCCAAATGGCTTAAAATAATGCTTTTAAATTTCTTGTGGTGGAAGAGGGATAAAAGGGGAGAGAAATGCAGGCACATCTTTGCATCATGGTTTCATAAACCCTTTTTTCCTTCCCGCCTCCTCTCCGTGAAGGTATTTCTGTCGGCTTTGGGGTCGCGGTTAACAAAAAAAACACCTCAAATTTGTCTGCAGATCTATTTTACAATTGTGTTCTCTGACCCGAATTTTGGAGGGTGATTTTTCCATCGAGCCCAGCAGGATTTGCGTTGTATTTAGCATTATTTTAAGATGTTAAAAGAACAAAAGTTGGGCGTCAGTGAAGGCTTGGCCTTGCCAACATCTTGTGCTTTTCTCTAGGTGCTATAAAATTTCTCAAAACGAGGAACAGACTAAGGATAAAATTTTAGCCAATCAGACAAGGTTTTTTTGGGAAGCCAAAAGATGAGAAGGCAGATCATAGAGGAAAAAAATCAGGATGAATTAAACGATCAAATATTAATTGAATATCAGTAAGCACATTTGAATATTTGTATTTTACCATGGTTCTGTCTCTTCCTTGGGGGCAAAAAAAAAATCACCATTTTGCGGTGGTTTCAGAAGGGCTCTTAATAATAAAAATAACCTAAACCCAAAATAATGCAAATGAAGAATTGCAGTTGCAGCCATCAGCTTTTAAAGTGCCAGGGGCTGAGCACGGGGCATTGGGGGTTTTGAGCCTGGTGGTTTGTGCTGCAGCTCCGCATTCTGATGGCAAAAGATAGCGTTTTAAATAGCACTGGGAAGAAGGGGTGAGTTGAGCCAGGCCAGAAAATGGTTTTTAATGAAGGGGGAAGGAGCCGGGACTCCACGGCCAGGTCCTGACTCGAACGCCGGATTCTCGGCAGCGGGGCCGAATCCGCGGGATTCATTAGCACGGGGCTAATTACGTCTCCGCCTTGGATATGGAATAGCGCTCGCATTTTAAAACAAAAGTGCTTGGGTTTTGGTTAAAAGAAAGAAAGAAAAAAAAGATAATAATAAAACGAGCTGCCTGAGAACCGGTGCGTTTTAAACGGATTTTTGGAAGGCAGCTCCTCCGGGAAGTAGTTTAAGGTCCAGACCTGTCCCGTTCCCACTTTTCCCTGAGCCGGGATGCGGCCGCTGTCTGGTGCCTCCGTGAAGCCGAGCGATGCTTTGGGCATCCAGGGAGTTGAGTGAAGGATGTTGAGGCTGGCTGCGGGCTTCTGAGCTGGGAAAGGGTTTTATTTTAATGATTTTAAGGGTAGAAAACTCTGAAAAACTGAAGGCACTGAAAGATGTAGTGGGGGGGACACCGTTGTGGATTGCTCTCATCACAGACCCACTTTAATCCCACATCCGAGCCTGGTCAGCACCTGGGAAATCCCTGGCACGATGGAGTTGACTCCTTCTTTGCCTTTTCTTAGGGCTAAAAGTAATTTTATTCTCTGCACAGCGAGGAATCTCAAGGTGGAAACGCAATCCTTTTAAATCAAGTGGTATTTGCAGCGCTCTCATTTTCTTTTCCCAGAGAAATAACCAACAACTTCGGGTACTGCTAAACGCTTAGAACCCCTGGGATCATTAAAATTTTAATTATAGTAATTTTTTAAAAATACAGATCAAGTATAGCCAGGTATAGCTGAATATGCAGACACGAATTCACAGTCTATGCAACTGGGTATGATTTTCAACCCCCCCCCCCCCCCCGCCCCGTTTTATATAAATATACCCCTGTAACAATAAAGCAACACACAGGGAAGAGAAGATTAGTGAAAATGTACTCGAAGAAAATAACACTAAAATAAATACAGATCTTGTTTTTTCCCTAAACTGAGGAATTTTGGCTTGGGTTAAACCGTTTTATAAAGCACTGGGAAGGATGGGTAAAACACACGGGCGCGTTTGAAAAACTTTCCCTGGTGCGAGTTCAAAATGCCAAATATCGGCTTTTCAGGGTAAGTTTGGTGACTGATTTCATTACCCTGAAGAGCAGGATCAGACCCTGTGGTCGAGGCAGTGAACTTGCCCCAGGCATTGCCTGGGATGGAGTCACTGTGAATTCCCGACTTAATGAGGCATGAAAAAGGACCAGCTGCAGAATCCCCTCTCAAAAGACTTCCCCGCCAGCACCAAAAATCTCTTGAAATCGCTCCCGAAATTACCCTGGATGGGCAGTTTGGCTCTTACCCCTTCCCCAGGCAGAGGGAACGGGGATGGAGGGCGGCACGAGGGTCCGAGCGCATCCATCCCACAGCCCCTCGCTACCTCCTGGATCTTTCCAGGCTGGGGAAAGACGCTCAGATCCCAGATAGCCACCCCCGTCCCCTTTTGTTTTGCTCACAGCGGGGATTTTACTTTCGCTGTGGCATCGGGGAGGTTGCCGTGGCTGGGGATAAATCGGGGCTGTGGGCATTCCTGGTGGGTGCTTTTTAGGTTTTGGAGTTTTTTTTGTCTTTTTTTTTTTTTTTTTTTTTTTTTTTTTTTTTTTTTTTTTTTTTTTTGGCTAAATCGAAGTCAGGGCTCCTCAAACAGGCGCTGCTGGACACACAGCAACCGCATCTGGGAAGATCAAAGCCTGGAGCAGACACTGGGTTGGAAAATGTCCTTTCTGCTGCTGGTGGGGGAGAGATTGGGAACCAGATCTTAAGCTTTCCCACAGGGATGCTAAGAGATCTGCCCTGTCGCATCCCGGGGCTGACATTTCCAGTGATTCATTGGCATTTGTTACAACCCTCTGCCCTACAAGCAGCCTCTGACCTTCCCCACGCACCAAAGGACAAGGTGGCCGGTCCCTTTGGGGTGGCAGGCGATGAGGGGGCCCAGCATCGTCCTGTCCCTGATCCTGGAGGGATGGGACCTTAGGACGTAGGGATGGGGCCACAGGACAGAGAGATGTGAGTATAGGATGGCAGAAAAGGCTGTGGGACATCGGGATGGGGCTGTAGGACGTCGGGATGGGGCTGTAGGACGTGTCTGCATTTTCCGCCGTCCCCCGTTTCGCAAGCGGCCGCATTTCTCACCTCAGCCCCGCCGGCGGGGAAGGCTCGCCCAGGGCTTTGTTCCCCCCTCCGGGTTTGAATCCACCTTCTGCTCTCCCTCCTAATTTAATTGTCACCCGTCAGTCTGGGATTTGGGATGAGACCAGCAGAATCAGGGTTTCTAATCTCTGAGCAAGATCAAGCTTGAACATACAAGTGTTTATTCCCCCCCTCCAAGCCCCCAAGCAGTAGAATTTAAATTGCAAATAAATCAGTGATAATAATAAAAATAACACCACCGCGGACACTCTGTCACCCCTATTAATAACTCAGTTCCTTACTTTAAAATTGCACTGAACCACCAAGCACAACTTAAGTTGCATAGAACAGCCATGGGGTAGTATATAACATAAATGTTCACAAATTTTTGTAGAGCAGTAAAACTTAAGGCAGTGGATGGTGGTGCTTAATCTAGACTTTATTAAATCAGGATTAATTATTTTTCATCCATCCATATGCATTTCTTTACTCCTGCAACAACAACAATATCACTGCAATATTTTATTTTAAGAGGCATCTTATATTTTGCCCTCTACATAATTTTTGCCAGAAATTTTAAGGGAAAGAGGCAAAATTCTTGGAAACAGATGAGGGTTTATCAGGCAGAGTATTCCAAAAGAAACCCGTCCCAATCCTGACACCTCTGTGCTCTTCTGATGATGGGAAAACCTTGGTCTGGCCAACAGAAAAGGGCTCCCCAAAACTGATTCTTCCAAATGCAGAGGGGTATTTTGAATGGACAAACCATTTCACTCTGAAAATTTAACGATATATGGAAAAAAACACCATCAGATCACCCAACAGCAAATAAAATTCCAAGGTGGGTGAAAAAGTGGCATTTTATGTGCCTGAAGGCATGCAGCCTGTTGTTTCTCGGGGAGGATATTTGCAGGGGATATTAAAATAAAGGCGGAATTTTAAGAAAAATTCAATTTAAAAATTTGATTGTGTTGTCCCAAAACCTTCAGAAGTTTTGTTTCTCATCGGCACAGGGGTCTGGGCCGAAACTTTTGCTCCTCGAGTCCTGTGGAGCTTTGCAGGCATAGGGGGAAAAAAAGGAATGCAAATAAATCATTTTTGAGAGGTTTTATTCCCAAATCTGCACACCAGCCCCGTGTGTCCTTCCCTCCCTGCAATTTCCTTATTGAAAAGGAGGTGCAGAAATGGGATTTTCAGGGATCTTCCCGTGCTTGGTGATGCTTCTGGGGATTCATGGGGCCGAGGAAGCCGAAACGTGGGTCCTTCAAGGCTTTTGCAACCCAACTATAAAAAACTTGACAAAGAGTCTGCTCCCTCTTTGGGGCTCATTGCTGGCTGCAAAACCAGGTGGGAATCTACCTCAAGAGCTCAGTCCATAGGCTTAGAAAAGATAGTTTCGCTGCTGCTGGGAGGGAAAGGCAGAAATGTAGATCTTTGCTGAGCTGGCCGCACGTTTCGGTGACATGGGAGCCTAAAAAACGTGATTATGCTTCCAAAACCCTTCAGTTGTAATGGCCGGGTTGGGTTGTTACAGGTCTGAGTTGCTTTGGAGTGGGGAATGTGTGTAATTATGCCTGCAGGATTGCAAAAAGGGGAGATGGGAATATCTGGAAATGCCAAATATTCGCCTTGTCGGCAGGTCAGAATCCGCGCTGCCGTCTGGCAGGAAGGTGTAAATTCGCCTTTGGTGTGCAACTGAGAAACGCTGCTTAAATAACCAGGGAAATAGGTGAGAACTTGCTCTGACCTCCCAAATTAACCCAAATTATAGAAGCAAATTTCATTATAGGGTCGGATTGAGGTTTGGGGTGGTTTTTTTGGGGGGGGGGGGGGTTTTGGGGTTTTGTTTGTTTGTTTGTTTGTTTTTTTTTTAATTTTAAGAAAAACTGGTCTTTCTCCTTCTTGGGACAGAGCTCTTGCAGCTGTCTACGATCACATCCCACATTATAGCAAAATATGAAAACCTCTCCCGCCTTTCCAAGTCTTCCCCACATCATCGGTCACGGTGACCGGGCCTGAGCTGTAAATACATCTGTAATGACAAATTAAACCCAATTATCTGCCAGGCCTGAGCACGGAGGTCTTTTCACACACGGGTGCTTGCACTTGTGTGACCGCACTCGAAAATAATTCCAGCACCGTTGGCACGAGCGGCATTAGAGGCTCTTTTGAAAATGCCTGTGTTTTCAAACCTACCCCAAAAACGTTGGGGTTTTTTCCCATTTTTTCCCTTTTTTTTTTCCTTTTTTCCAGGAGCTCCTTGCTGCGGGGTGCGTTGAGTTCGCAGCATTCCCTGAGCTCCTGCACCTTTTTAAACGCTCGTGGCGCTCGGCGGTAATTTCTTTTTCAATACGATAAGCTCGGGCTGGATTTTCTCATCCCCCAAAAATAAAGAACTGGCGGGTGCTGGGTCTGCTCCAAAAGAAGAACCAGGCAGAGATTTTTCCAAGTTGGACGCAGATCTGACCCTGCCATCAGCGCTGAAATGTTTCAGCTTTGGGGTTTTGGCAAGACCTGGGTTTTAAAGCCAAATTTGGGGCAGTGTAAACTGCAAGCGAAAATAGTTTTTTCTTTTCCAAGAAGTGCCCAGTGATTAATTCTTTTCTCAATCATTTGCTGGCACAGAGGGGTTTTTTGCTTAATGAGGTGGATACCTAATTGTCGAATGACGTCTTTGCTTGGGGGGAGCAAGTTGGGTATTTCCAATGTCTTTTTGCATTCTCTTGTCTTTCTAAGGCCAAACCTGCTTGGGTTTTTAGGACCAGCCATCCCCTAAAAACCAGATTCTGTATGGACTGTGACAAAGAAAAAAATAACCTCAAAAATACCCACGTTCCTTGCTCAGGGCTGAAGCCATCCCTGATTTAAAGCACAGGGAGGTTCACTGGGAGCTGGTGCAGGATCAGGCCCATGCACATACATTCCATAGGGAAGAAACTCAGCCCATTGCAAATTACATGGGAATTTACATATGTTTTCAGCGAGGTGAAACCCCAAAATCCAGTGTGACCTTCCTTTTTTTCCAGAGAAGCAGCCACTTCATTTATATGCTGCAGCATGAAGGAATTCATATGTTTTTTTAATTATTTTTAGTCACCCCTAAAGCTTGTGAGACCCTTATCAGAGCCAGCTGGGCTCAAACCACTCACACCAGCCTTGGGAGAGACTCAGAAATTAACTCTGGGAAAGAGGAAAAGAAATAACTCCTGCAAAGCCAAAAATTAACAATTTTTCCAGCAGAGGTGGGGTGAGGGCAGCCGGATGAGGGATCCTGCAGGGCTGATCTCCCGTCTCCACCAGGGACTGGTACTGGATTGCTTCTGAATGTGGGATAACAAAATCGCTGCCTGGAAATGCTTCTTCTTAATCCCTGGGAATTAAGTTAGTGTCTGCCGGGGGAGCATTTCAGGAGAGGTCCCGTGGTGGGACGTCGCTCCCTGCTCCTGCTCTGTTTCCCAGAGCTCAGCCCTTGTCCGCTGGGCGCTGCTTCCAGCACCGTGGATTTACGGGGAGCTGGGATGGGGCTGGGTTCCCATTGCCATCAGACTCTCCTCAAAGTTTAAAACTCAGATTTGGGGGCAGAGATGAAGCAGGGAGAGGGAAGGAGACCACGCCAGTCCCTCCATGCAAGATTTTGCCAATTCTTCCTGGTTTTTCCACATGGAACTCCCTGCGTCCATAATATTTAAGCAAATTCCAGGTTGTTCTCTGACCTCGAGGGACTCTTTTGGGTCTGCAAACACTTCCAGACAGTTCAGGAGACATCTCCCTTTTGCTGGATTCCTAGCTACTCACCCCTGGCTGTTGCCAGCCCTCATGCTTTGGTGCACCTCAAATTTCCTTCAAGCTCCAGCTTCCAGAGTCCTGTTATCATATGTCAGGCTCTGCTCCTTCAGAAAGGGAAAGAACAGCTTTCCTGGACAAGGGAGAGGCTGGAAAACCCTGATTCCTTCATGCTGAAATCCTACACGAGGCAAAGAAAACCCCTAATATTTATTATTTAAACTCCTGTGAGTTTCCAAGCCAGACTCTTGGATTTGCATGCCAGGGATCCACCATTTTCAACATCCAGGGCTCGCAGTGCTGGAGCTGTAAAAAAAAAAAAAAAAAAAATTAGTGAGGCCCTGAGCCCCAGACATCAGGACTCCTCCGAATGACGTGTGGTCCCAGATGTCTGAGATTATTTTGGGAAGGGAGTGCTGGCCCCAGGGGCTGCCTGCTCGGGGGGCTGGCTGCTGGGAAGGACTCTGGGTTGGGATGTGCCTGGGTGGTGTGGAGCATGAGAGGGGCAACTGGTTTGGGGCTGGGGGTGATGTCTCTTCCTCACATTCCCCTGGGCTGGGATGATGCTCTGGATCCTGGGCATGACTTTTTCCCATGTTTCAGTCCTTCGTTACTTCCCTGGGACAGATGAGTGATGTTGTAATTTATCCTGCCCCTCTGGACATAAAAGCCTGGGCTTGAGGGTCTTTTCACTTCCCAAAATAAGTAGGACCACAAGGAGGAGGGTGAAATACCCCTTGCACCCCCTTCCCTTTGCGTCGAGCCAGGGAAGGGTCTCACTCTTGTCTCACTTCTCTTCCCAAACCCACATCCCAGTCAGGCTCTGCCACCTTCCTCCACACAAATCAATAACAACGGGTGAGCAGGTTAATTATAATCACAGAATAAACGCCGCAGTCTCAAAGTTCACCCAACTTCAGCAGCATTTCAAAACGAGTGGACGGCGCCAAGAAACTTTCATTGATTCCTCTGGGGCAGGTGTGGGAGTTTGAACCTGTCCCCAGGCTGATCTTGATTCGAGGCCTACTCAATTTTCCTCCTTATCTCGACTTTCGCCTATCTTATAATACCTGTTATTTTAGATAAAAAGTCCAATCAATTGAGTTAGAAAAACTGCAAGTTATATGTGGCCCCGATAAGTTCGGTACCTGCCGTTTTATTGGCCTGGGCTGCAAAGTGACCTTTGCAGATGCTTTATCATCCCCTCCTCCCGCCCCGCTCGGGGGCTGAGTTGACTTAACGTCCAGAATAACTAATAAAAGAGGAAAAGAGAAGGGCCAGGGGTTAGACAAACTCACTGTCCCCTCTAATGTGATGAGCCGTAGTAAACACCTTTTTGTTTGTCCCTGGCTGGAGTCCCGCTGGGAGGCCGGGATCTGGCCTGGCTTGTGCTGGTGCAGCTCCTCTGAGTGGGATTTATTAGTGGGACAGCTCCAAGTTGGAGGCAGAGCCTGTGTCTAAATCAGTGAAATTAGAACAGAACTGGCACAGAGGTTCGGATAAGTCAGTATTGGTCGGTGCTGTCATGCTCAGGAAGGAATTCGGCTTGTAGAGCAGTCCTACATATTCCACGTAGTCCTACACATGGTGTAGACATTTTTTATATTTATAAAGTGAGGGATTTTAATATATTGTGTATGTTTTACACACATGAGTTTTTTAAAATATACTCTGAATTGGAGGCAGAGCCTGTGTCTAAATCAGTGAACTTAGAACAGAACTGGCACAAGGGTTTGGATATGTCAGTATTGGTCAGTACTGTCATGCTCAGGGAGGGATTGGGCTGCTAGAGCAGTCCTACATATTCCATATATTCCTACATATTCTATATATTCCTACACATGGTGTAGACATGTTTCATAATTATAAAGTGAGGGGGTTTAATATATCATATGTGCTTTACACATATCAGTTTTTAAAAATAAATATATGCGTGCATTTGTGCACATATATACAAATATATATGCACACACCATTCTATATAGCTAAGTTCTACATGGTCACAGAATAATAATAATTTTAATGGCAAAACCAGAAAGAATTGATTTGAGATGGTTCCTAACTTGCTACAGTGGCATTCTCAAGCACACCCCAGGCGTCCCTGCCTATGGAAGATGGTCTGGAACTAAATGATGTTTAAAATCCTTTCCAAACCAAACCATTCTGTGATTCTAGGACATGCTATGAGTATATATAAAAAATATGTATGTTTATATATATGTGTACCACACTCACACAAATATAATAACAATAATACAATTGATTATATTCCTACAAGAAAGATTTTGCCTGTTTGCTTTGGATAAATATCTGTTCTCCTGATCTGGGAAAAAAACCTACCCCAAACTTTGAGTTTCTGGCATTGTAGGATTGTAGAAATGCACGTTTTAAAATCCCTAGCAAGACAACCACCTCAGTAGTGGATGAGGTTTTGGAATGCCCAAGGATGGACATTCCTCCATCTCCTAATGAAAATCTACAGACCATAATCTTCAATCACTGGTGAAGGATCATCTTGGGGTTGTCCTGTGCAGAGGCAGGAGTTGGCCTCAATGATCTTTGTGGATCCCTTCTAGCTCAGGATATTCTGTGATTCTGAGATAATTGTTAGCCCCTGGCATGGTCCAAGCACAGACCATCTCAGCCTGAGCCCAGCATTTCCTGGTGCAGCTCCTGGGAAGAAGTTTGGATGTGGTTGGGGTCTCAGAACATTTGAACATGGCCAGACTCTGCTGGCTGGTCTTAGGGTCAGGCTTCACCACCTACCCAGAAGCTGGCCCTGGTTCACCAGTCACCCCACAGCCATAAGGCAAATTCCCATGGCTCAGTCATGGAGCAGCAGCTTGGCAGGACTCCACAGCACACCTGCTTGTGGTCCCCTGTGGGGACACCAGGAACAGCTGCACATGACCCATGACCTGTTCCCAACTCAGAAACAGCTGCCCAGGAGGGATCATGGCACTGTAAATCCCCAAGCTTTTCTGATCCTCTTCATTTTTTCTCACTGTCCTTTCCCTGAGGCCATCAAAGAAGAGTCTCTAGAGGGGCACATCCAGTTGGAGATGGGCCAGATTTCAAGCAGGGCAAGGCAGTGGCTCTTTTTTCTTTGCCAAAAGAGAGAAAGACCATTTCCAGGTGCCTCCTGCCAAGCAGACCCCAGGCTGTGGCTGACTCCATCTTGCCCATTCCCTGGGCTCTCCATGCTAATCTGAGATTTGTTAAAAAATATTTGGACAGTCGAAAAACGGAGGAATCTCCTGTTTATCCGAGGAGCCTCAGATATTTACTAGTGTGAGAACTGCAAGGAGGAGTAAGGAAAGGGAGGTCACCTTGGTGGGTGGGAGTTCACTCAGGCACAACTTGACAGTCAGCAGAAGCTGCTGTTGGACACCAGGTCATTCTCAAAGAGGTGGCCAAAAGACTCCCACCAAAAGACCCTCAGGGATGTCTGCATTCCTGTCTCCTTCAGAGAAGGCTGTGCACCTTTGGGATGTGGGACATTTTCCTTCAGTGTGCGTGTGTGGACTGTCTCTCCACTAAGCTCTGGGACAACCACAGGGCTGGATGGTTTGGGTTGTGGTGGTTTTGGTGTGCTGGAGAGCTGTCAGTGCTTTTCCAAGCAACCAGGCAAGCCATTCCCCCAGCTCCTGCCCCTTCCCAAAATACTGTCTAGATCTGATTTAGAGGAATCCAGCTTGTTTCCACCCACCCTTCTTCCATCCATTTCTTGTCTCCAGCTGAGACTTTTGGAAGTTGTCCTCTTGGCCCTCTCCAGTGTCACTCCTTGTCATGGGGAAAGGACAGTGTCACCACGAGATGAAAAGCCTTGCTCAAGGGCATCCTATTGCAGAGCCAAGACTGAACTCCAAGCCAGGCCCAGAATTTACCCAATCTTCCCACCATGGCCCTCCTGCACATGATCTCAGCTGGTGCTTTGGCTGCTTCCACCTCCACCGTCCTTCAAAGCACGGAAAACATATCCACGAAGGAAAGGAGTATTCCTGGCTGCTGGCAATGGTGTGTGCCACAGACCTTGGCTCGCTGCAGGCAGAGCAGGGAGGGCTGCAGGGGAGGGACACAATGTTCCCTTTGCCTTGACGTGAAACATTTGGCCTGGGAAGGGTTGCACGGGAAATGTTTCGCCGTGGTGTTTTGTGAAGCCGGGGGAGAAAGCAGATTTCTTTGCCTTCTGGAAAGCCAGACTGTAGGGTGAATGTTTCCTCAGCAATAAGTAGGGTCTTTATGTTTTCAGAGGGAGGACTGTTTGGCCCAGGCAGCTAACTGGGTACACAGCCATTTTCTCCACCATAGATGTGTCAGATAAATCCTAAAACTTTCTGGGATGGCATCAAGCCATTTCTGTGAGGCTGCACAATGACGCTTTTTGCTTGAAACCGTGTTTCTGGCTAAGTGTGGAGAATTTACCTGGTTCCCCACTTCCTGCAGATCCTCAATCACACGGGTGATGCCTTCTGCTAATCCAGACCAGGGGAGAGCAGGGAGCCACATTCCCACAGCACCCAGCCCAGTGATGGGCCCTGCTCAGACAGGCACTGTCCCATTCTCCCTGTGTTTAGATCCCATTGATCTCTAAAACCCTGGGTGAATTTTCCCCAAATTCTGTCTGAGAGGACACAGGAAGGGAAGAGGGAGCAGAGGGGGAAAAGCCAATGAACAAAACCTGTTTTTACCAAAACACCCTTGTCTCCATCAGCTCCATCCTCACTTTCTGATCCTAGCCTGTGTGCCAAGCTGGTGATGTCCCCATGGAGAAAGGAAAGGCTCACTGACAGCCTTCCTTTGGCTACAGAGCTCCCCCATGCATTAATTTGGGGTTTTAAAATTTGTAGTCACTCACTGCCCATTCCTCTTTTTGTCTTTCCTCCTTTTTTTTCCTCCTCTGCCACAATCCTGGATCAACCAGCACTTTTAACTTGGCTGTCGCCTGACCAGAAACCTTTTGGTGGGTTTTCCCCCTTGAAACTTCAGCTTCTGGAATCATGCAATTCATGGAAACACCTCGACACATTCCAAAGAAATAGAAGATGTGACTTCCAGCTCCTCTAGCTGCAGCAAAATGCTGGTTTAAAGGACCCCAAAAGGCTTGAAGAGTAGGAAGGATTTCCAAACTGCCACTTTTTAATGGGAACAATTTTGGGATTTGGGACAAAGTGGCTGGGAATGGTAAATCCTGTTTCCCCTGCCATGCTGTTGTGGCTGTCCCTTGAAGCAAAAGGTGAGGGTGTCCTGGGTGGGATTCCAGGGTGTCCATGTTCTTTGCCTCAGCTGCGAGTGCCCCTGAGAGTCCATTTGGGGTTGTGTATACATAGGATCGTGGCTCTCACCTCTTATCATAACAAATTGTTTTAGGAAACTGCTTCTCTGCTGGGAAAACTGCTCTCAGGCTCTGTTTAGAGCCTGTAAGTGGCCTGGCTGTGTTTGAAGGACAGTTCCTCCTTTGCTGAGTTGCTTCGTTGGGTTGAGAAGACACTTCTGCAAGGGGAACTGTTGATATCAAATATCTCTCCAGCTATAAACAAAACTCCAGTGCTATATTAATGGAAGTCTCTTTCTATCCAGAGAGGGTGAAGGCAGGAGGGGGCTGGAGGGAAGTAGAAGACAACCTCATTGTTTCTCATGCAGGAGGGTCTGACCCAAACCAGGGTAGGGAGGGCTCTTTGTCCCCTTCCACAGGATGGTTTGGGAAGAGAAATTCATGAATTGGATGCTGGCTCTGAACTGAAGGATTCAAAATCCTTCCTTTTTCTGTTATAATTTCTTAGGGTCCTGATCCATCAGGTTTATGCATTCAAGGTGATCTCTCCAATCTAAATAGATTTAATCACAGAATGACTGAATGGTTTGGGTTGGAAGGGACATTAAAGCTCATCCAGTTCCATCCCCTGCCATGGACAGGGACATCTCCCACTATCCCAGGTTGCTCCAAGCCCCATCCAACCTTGCCTGGACCACTTCTAGGGATAGGTTGCTAAAGAAAAGCCCAACGGTTTGGACTTAGGAATGGATGTAGTGCTAGGCTGGCAGAGTTGGGTTTTTCAGAGATGGTGGAAAGAAGTCACTTCAAACCACTCTCCAGGCTCAAGCCTTGGGCTGAGTTGCAAGTGGGTATCTGTTTCTTCTGTTTGGGAAGGCAAAATTCCTCAGGCCTTTGGTGCTGGAGGTATGGGCTGGCAGGGCAAGCTCCCATCTGCTTTTTTGATGACCACAGCATTGTCCATACAGGTCGATCTCAGTGGATATGAAGGGCCCCTCCCAATGACCAAGTGTCACGAAGGGCCACATCCAAGAATTCTTTTTTCCCTACCAGAGCCCCGTGCCCCACTCAGGAGTCACTGCTGGCTCCCTGGGAACTGGATATCCCATTGTGGAAAGTATTTCTGACATGAGCATACTCAAGGCCTCACCCAAGATTAGGAGGCTGTTGTGCAACACACAAGTGACATTTCCTGCCCTGGGGACCTTGCAGTGCTCATAAACAGTAGATGTGAGGGGAAAAAAATCTAATTTTACACAGCAAGCTGATGATCAGGATAGGGATGGGACACAATCCATCCTCTCCACTGGTCATTCAGTGAGATTTCATGATCTGCTTTCATGTGAGAAGCTCCTTCATTGACTAAAGGCAGGGTTTTACAAAGAATTAAGTAGAAGGCTGTCAGGATTAGTCAACACCAGGGACCCAGCCCATAAAAAGGACCGAATGATCCCAAGATACAAGATAAGGGCTTGGCAAAGGCACGTGGGGAAGCTGAGCATTCAAAGAGGAAGACGAGGCCACTCAGCACACACAAGGCTCCCCCAGCCGTGGGCTGACATCCTTCTCAGCCTGATCAGCAAATCCTTCTCTCAACCCTGTCCCAGTGCTGGCTGTACCTGGCTTCGGGAGAGGGTGTAAATCTTTCCAGCAGAAAGGCCATTACAGAGGTCACCGGATGGACCCATAAATCTCCATTATCAGGCAGCGGCTCCTGTGCCACAGAACGGAAATTATTGCCCTGAGTGGGACTGGGGGAGCCTTTCCTTCCCCCCTCATTGTTCAGGGCCCTCCGTGAGCCGCTCGGGCCATTTGCTGCCTGAAAAAATGTTTCCTTTCCCGGCTGCAAAGTACAAGGAATAAGTGTCAGGGGATCTCATAATGCCAGGATTTAGAGCTCCAGCCCTGAGCCAGAAGCCAAGGAAACACTTTGCTCCTTTTTTCTTGGGGAGTCTCCTTAATCCCCCATTATTAATAACAGTGACAAATTAAACAATTAGTGCATTTGAAGCCTGGTGACCTCTATGCCCAATTTAGCTCAGCCTGATGGTGGATCCCAGGTCCAACGGGCTCTGAGCCCTGGGAACATTTTGGTTTCCTGGGTTCTGAACATCCACCCACACCAAACTGCGCAGGCTGCAGGTGTTCAGGTGACACTTTCTCATTACTCTGTAGATCTTCAGGGTTTTTCAGAGCAGGGGGCATGTGTGGCCAGAAGGACAGCTCAGAAAGCTCCCCTCAGCAACTCCATCCCGGAGTTAAGAGATGCTGTGAAATTTTATACATATATATTCATTATATATATACAAAAATAATAATTATAAAAATATAATTTGTTCTAGAAAGAAATCCAATCCCTTGTTTCCCACTTCCTTAGGGCCCAAACAAACATGCAGTAAATGACACGCAATAAATGATGACACGCACCAAGCCCATATCATCAACTCTAAGCCAACATCCAGTAGCTCCCAAGACACCTTCCATGCCATCCCAAAGCATTCTTTGAAGCAGGTGAGGATATCTCTCCTCCAGGTGGTACCTCCCTAGGTCAAGGAACTCTCCCTGCTCTGTCGGGGCTGCAGGAATGTTTTTAATGAGGTTGCACTCCGCCGGTGTCATCTGACTCAGCACTGGGTGGTGCCCCGAGGGGACACACCCATCTGATAGGGCTGTGATTAGGGAGAGCCACCCATTGCGTGGAGCCTCGGTGTCCCCGGGAGCAAAGTCTGTCCCTTCCCATCTCATACACCAGTGATTCCTGTTTATGAACGTTCACAAGGATCACCTTCGCCTGCAGCTGAGAGGGGAAAGTCTCACAAGTGTTATTGCCACGGAAGCAGAAGAGGACTTTTGAAAACTTCAACCAGTGAAAGTTTGGATGGGGCTTGGAGGAACCTGGGATAGTTTAAGATGTCCCTGCCCATGGCAGGGGGCTGGAATGAGATGGGCTTTAAGGTCTCTTCCTACCCAAACCATTCTGTGATTTTATGGAAGTCCGTTGAGAGAGACGTTCCAGTCCACATACCATGGAAACTGGGAAAAAAACCCAAAACCAACCCAAAGGCACCACAGAAAGAGGGAAGAGTATCAGTCAAATGCAGATGGAAAGGGGGAGCAGGTCTCAAGGCAGGTTTGCACTGGTCTTTTGGGTGTCAATGAGAAACCAACACTGAAAATAACCTGCCACTGGAGCTGGGTGTCCCACTCTTGGGAAATAACATTCAACATTTGGCAACAAATTATTTATTGCCAGAAGATAGGAGACTTACATTTTTCTAAAATCAGAAATATATCCATGCTTGATATTTTTTTGAGGCACCTTCTTATTCAAGAACTAGCCTAATTCTTAATATTTCCGAGGGACTGTTAGGAATTTTCTCCTTTGTCTTTGATTAAAAACTTTCATATTTTGGTTTCCTGGTGGAAAAATCTCCAAGAAAGATAATATTTTGTAATTAGTCACAGGCACAACTCAAATCACTCAAGTTTTAACTGTCACCTTTTGATTACCTCGGCTCTGCTAAATTCTCCCTGGATTACGTCCACAACTCTGTACTGAATTACTTTCTAAGAAGAGGGGATTTTTTACAGGAAAAAAAAATTACTGTGAAAATACTTTGGCTTTTTCTTTGGAAAATTATAATCAAAAACCTCAACAACTTCTAAGACGAAAAAAAAAAGTGAAATGTTTTCCTTTCTTGAGATTTTTCAAGGAAACGAGTTCTTTCCTGACCAGCTGTTCCAATCCTGTCTCTTTTTAAGGAAGTTTATTTGATCTAGATCTTGGCTGTGACTCAATTGTCATTTTAAGGGGGAAAGTGAGGGTTATGGTATCACTGAATCCATGTGGACAAAAATTGCCTGGAGGGATTCTCATCTTTTTGAAACCACCAGAATTGCTCCAGGGTGATGAGATTTTCCTAAGCTGCTGGGAAAATGCTGGATTCCTGCTTTTCTGGCTCCAGAGCTGCTTAGGTACAATAAATTACTGCTATCTACCATTTCCCCATGGGCACACGGTGTAATCTCCTGCCACTTTGAGCCAGATTTTCTAAGGAGAATTAGGCTCACATGAATATTTGTCTCTGTTAACTGGCGCCACTTCATTAATTTTTTTGTCCTTTGGCCACTTCATGGTTATGCAGTTTCCTGCAGATTTTCCAAAAATAGTCTGGGGAAAAGAAAAAATAAGGCCGTGTCTGAACATAACCCTTGCTAGACATCAGAGGATCCACACGGGATTGAGGCACAGCTCAGCAAGAAGCCAAATTTTGTTGGTTTAGCTCCTTGGGGAGCATTTGTCTTCCAGCAGGAAGCTGAGATTTTTGTGTAAAAAAGCAGGTGGACGAGCAAAAAGCACAGCGATGTTCTTGGTTTCTTTAAGGGTTTGCAGGGAATGGGGAGTGAGCTGTGTCTTTCCAAACGATGATGCATTTGAGCTGTGTTGTGCTGACCTTTGAACCTCCTGGTCCTGCCACAGCCAGAGGGACTGGCCTGGCCCAGCCCAGGGCAGTTCAGAGAGTGACAGAATGGTCTGGGTTGGAAGGGAATTTAGAGTTCATCTCATTCCATGCCCCTGACACAGGCAGGGACACCTTCCACCTTCCCAGGTTGCTCCAAGCCCCATCCAACCTGGTCTTGGACACTTCCAGGGATGGAACAGCCACAGCTTCTCTGGGCAACCTGTGCCAGGGCCTCACCACCCTCACAGGGAAAATTTTTTTTCCTAACATCTGATCTAACCCTGCCCTGTGTCAGTTTAAATGCATTCCACCTTTTTATATCACTCCATGCCCAATTGTTCCTCACATCCCAGCTGCAGCTGAGCCCCAGTGCAGGATGTACCAGGAAGGCAGTGGGTGAATGCAGCAAGCCGTGGAGTGTGGCATCAAGCACAATACAGATTTCCATCAAAAGCTGAGCTTCTAACAAACATAAATTCCCAACAATCCCTGCTGGCTGTCAGCCTGAGCTGGGGTTTGAATCCCAGAACCATGGAATGGTTTGGGTTGGAAGGGACCTTAAAGACCATGCATTTCCAACCCCATCCATTGGGCAGGGAGCCCTCACGTTGTACATGTGCATTCCTGTAACTCAGGAGATGTTTTCCGTGCAGAGAATGGGGTGAAGGCACATGAAACTCCCCTTGGCTCTCTCCAGACATTCTCCCCAGCAGAGGGGTTGGGTGAGGAGCATTCCCATGGGGAGAAGGGCACATGGAATGGTTTTGCCTGCCCAGCTGAGATGCAGCTGCCTGACCTCTGGGCAGTTCTGCTCTGTGGGGTTTGTGCTTATCCATGGTCTCAAGAATCTGCCTTGATGGTAACCAGGGTTGTTTGCCTGCCCTGATCTGCTGGCCCTGGCTATGGCCAATCTCAAAACCTGGATAATTTTAGAGCAGAAGGGAAAGGTTTCTATTTCTCTCTCCTGGTGTCCGTGTCCCAGCACATCCCTGCTGCCACAGAAGTGCCTGCATGGCAGGAAAAGGAGTTCCTCTTCCCAATAATCCCAAGGGGGGTTCCTTGGGGAACTAAGAGCTGTTTCTTGCCACCTATAAAATCTGAATATTTTTGATTTCTTGAAACGTTCCTTCTGGGCTAAACCGAGAAGCAGAGCCACAATTAAAGGTACAGCCACCTAATTAACTGAGTCTTTTCCCTTCTCTCCCATCCTGGCAGCAGAATTCTTTGATGACTATTCAGAGGGGCGAGAATGTGTCAACTGTGGGGCCATGTCCACCCCGCTGTGGAGGAGGGACGGCACGGGGCACTACCTCTGCAACGCCTGCGGGCTCTACCACAAGATGAATGGCATCAACCGGCCCCTGTTCAAACCCCAGAGGAGGCTGGTGAGTCAAGATCACACACCTGGGGTGAGGAGGAAGCAAAGAAATCTTGGTCAGCTGGAGATGATGGGGTGTTTCAACTTCATCTGCCCAGACTTTCAAAACAAGCCGGATTTTCTCATGCTTGGGACACTCCAAGTACTGCCCAGAGCAGTTCTCCAGACACGCAGCCAGGCAGTGGAAGGAGCTGTAGGACACGGGGTGATTTTGGGATTTGTGGTGTCAGTTCAGCAAAAGTCAGTCTTTGCTTTAGTATCACTGGAGGTATATTTGGAGGAATGGCAACTCTTTCCAGTTCCAGCACAGTACCAGTCCATCTTCTCTTAGCCACAGGAGTCCCTTGTCACTGCTGGTTGAGTCCCTCACTTCATGGTGACTTTTCTGGATACTTTTTTTGAATATTCTGCTCCCAGATCCATTGGGTGAGGTGAAGCCCCCATTGCAGGGCAGGTCAGGGCATCCCAAAGCCTGTGGGGTCAGGCTTTGGGATGCACAAGGAACCTGGGGGACAGGAACAGGATTGTTCAGCCTGGAAAAGAGAAGGTTTTGGGTGGACCTAATTGCAGCTTTCCTGAAGGAAGCCTAAAGGAAAGACAGAGAGAGACTATTTACAAGGATGACAGGACAAGGGGGAATGGTTTCAAACTGACAGAGCAGGTTTAGATGGGATATTAGGAAGAAATTCTTCCCCGTGAGGGTGCTGAGACCATTGCACAGGTTGGCCAGAGAAGCTGTGGCTGCCCCTGGATCCCTGGAAGTGTCCATGGCCAGGCTGGATGGGGCTTGGAGCAACCTGGGATAGTGGAAGGTGTCTCTGCCCATGGCAGGGGATGAAACTTGATGATCTTTAAAGTCCCTCCCAACCCAAACCATTCCATGATTCTGTGAGCTCCGTGTTGATAATCTGCTGCTCCTTGCTAGTTTTGGTGAGGGGTTTTGGGAAGGTCTCTGTGTCCCCAGTGACAAGAGTCCATGAGGACAGGCTGAGAAAGTTAGGACTCTTCAGCCTGGAGAAGAGAAGGTCTTGTGGAGACCTCACAGCACCCTCCAGTATCTGAAGGGTCCTACAGGGAAGCCATGACTTGTCATCAGGAACTGGAGTGACAGGAAAGGAGCAATGGGTCCAGCTTTAAAGAGGGGAAATTTAGGTTAGATACTAGGAAGAATTTTTTACTGTGAGGGTGGTGAGACTCTGGAATAGGTTACCCAGCGAGGGAGGCTGTGGATGCTCCAACCCTGCGAGTGTTCAAAGCCAGGCTGGATAAGGCCTTAAGCAGCCTGGTCTAGTGAAGGAGTCCCTGCCCCCGGCAGGGGAGTGGGACGAGATGAGCTTTAAGATCCCTTCTAAGCCCTTAAAATTCAATGACCCTACAACATTCTACGATTTCATAAAGTTCCATGATCATGAACTCAAGCTAAAAGCAGCCACCTGAAAGCCAGGTTTCCACACTACTTGTTTTCCACGAGGCTCCATCCCCACCCTGCCCAGCCCTGCCCAGCCCTTGGCATCGCTCAGCTCTGTCTGTGCCCAAACCCAGCCGTCCCCTGCGGGTGACCAAAGTGACAGCGGCAGCCTGAGCGCTGCCAGCAGCCACGGGCACCGAGCGCCCTCTTGTGAAACGCCTTTCCAGACACCGAGTGATCCCGGCAGGATCTGACCCCGGCACACGGGACCTTCCCACTCTCATGCACTGGCCTCTGAGGCCTGAGCTTTAGAAGGGTCAGGCAGGTGTGGAGGATGTGATTTTTTCTTCCTCCACCTCCCACTCTACTTCCCAGCTCAAAACTTGTTTTTTATATAGCTTCAAGCCCGTTGCTTTCTCACAGTTGCCTTCTGAGCCTGACCAAACCAGTTCATCCACAAAAGGAACTTCCTCTCTGCTCCCTGCACTAATTCATTAGTGAGACTTCCTATTAATTATCCCTCTTTATCAAGAGGAGGAAAATGCTGCTGGAAGCTTCTCTTTTTTTTTTTTTTTATCTTCCCCTTGAGGTCTGTCTATGAGCAACAAAGCACAAAGCCAGCAAGGAATATGTAACATTTATGGTATTGATAACATTTTTTTGGGATAGCCACGATGCCTGGAAGGGCTTGGCTTGGGAGCTGGAAAAGGCAGGATGGTCTGAGATCCAGACACCTTAGTGTAGGTGTGTACACATGCAGGGAGTCTCTAAGCTGCCACTAGAGCTGCTGGAAATCTGGGGCTCTGTTCAGGTGATGTGGGATTCTGGAGAAAGGAGGCTCAGTGGGGACTGCCCCTCCACAACTCCCTGACAGGACTGGGTTGGGCTCTGCTGCCAGAAAACAGGGACAGGAAGAGAGGAAACGGCCTCAAGCTGTGCTAGGAGAGGTTCATGCTGGACATCAAGAAGAATTTCTTCACTGAAACAGTGGTCAGGCATTGGCAGGGGCTGCCCAGGGAGGTGTTGGAGTCCCCATCCCTGGAGGTGTCCAAGGAAGGTCTGGCCGTGGCACTCAGTGCGCTGGGCTGGTTGACAAGGTGGTGATTGGTCACAGGTTGGACTCAATGATCCTGGAGATCTTTTCCAACCTTAGCGATTCTATTTCATGTCTCTGGTGCCGAGATGGCCCATGAAAACTGAGACCTCCTGGAGTCAGTGGAAAGACAAGAGGGGCAGAAGAGGCAGTAGGGCAACTGCAGAGGGGCAGAAAGAGAAAAAGCCAGAGGAATAAGAGAGGCAGGAGGAGAGGGAACCCCGAGGAAGCCTGTTGGAGCGAGCTGGTTGGGATGTGGGGTGCTGCGGGTGAGGGCACTGCAGGGCTGACCATGTTTCCTTGCTCTGCTGTCCCCACAGTCAGCATCCCGCCGCGTTGGGCTCTCCTGTGCCAACTGCCACACGACGACCACCACGCTCTGGCGCAGGAACGCTGAGGGGGAGCCCGTCTGCAACGCCTGCGGGCTCTACATGAAGCTCCACGGGGTAAATCCTTGCTGTGGGAAGGGTGTTCACAGCACCAGGCTGGGGCATGGGTTCTTTACACACCTCTGTGCTCTCCTGGAGATGTTTTTCCTGCTGTCCTTTTGGGTTTAGTCCCCGTCAAGGTTAATCACGTTTATATCTGCAAGGGGGTGTGCATGCTGGGTATTTCTCACTCACTAATTAGGTCCCCTTTGCAAATAAGTCTTAAAACCTAATAAAACCAGGCCCAGATTATTCCTACATAAATTCAGGCACCTCAGTAAAAAATCCAAGCCAGAAGAAAAAACAGAGCTATAGTTCCCTTCTGGCCCTAAAACACGCAATCCATGGTGTGATCTGCCTTCTTATTCCCATTTGGATGCACATCTTGAATCTCTCTTGACCAGGGAATTTGGGCTCCATCTTATTGTCACTTTCAATTAAACCAGTTCAACCACAAGTTAGAACTGGAATTATGTTCTCTTAGATGATCTTAAGGACATTAAGAAACTGATGTGCCTTTCTATTTGGATCCACAGGTCCCAAGGCCTTTAGCCATGAGAAAAGAGGGAATTCAGACGAGGAAACGCAAGCCTAAGAACCTTAACAAAACAAAGGCACCCGCGGGTAAGTGTTGAATGAAGGAATTTATTTTATTATGTGTATTTGTGTGTGCACTTGTATTTCTGAACACAGTGCCCTCAAATTAGAGATTAGAGACAAAACAGGCCAATTTATAAAAAGTGGGGTATGTCTCAATACCTGAATACCCTTCCAACTATTTTTAAAATTCATTTTTACCACACTAACTTCTGGGTGAGTGAACACAGCTCTGTGATGAAAGGTCTTCGGAAAGAGCCTGTTTTACCCTCTGGTTTCTCCCAGGCCCATCCAGCAGCGAAAGTCTTACCCCGACCACCAGCTCCAGCAGCAGCAGCAGCAGCAGCACCACGACCACCGAGGAAATGCGCCCCATCAAAACAGAACCCGGGCTCTCATCTCACTATGGGCACCCCAGCCCCGTTTCTCAGGTACAGAGGGGAGGTGCTGGCAGTGGGGGGAAAAAAAAAAAAAAAAAAAGCGAAATGGGATGGTAGACATGGGGAGAACATCCTCAAAACTTTACTTAGGTACTTAAAGACAAGCACCTGAAGGGAGGCTTCAGGAAAAAATGGAGAGAGACTATTTACAAGGGTCTGGAGTGCTAGAACAAAGAGGAATGGCTTCAAACCGAAAGAGAGCAGGTTTAGATTGGATATTGGGAAGGAGTTGTTCCGTGTGAGGGTGCTGAGGCCCTGGAACAAGGTGGCCAGAGAAGCTGTGGCTGCCCCTGGATCCCTGGAAGTGTCCAGGGTCAGGTTGGATGGGGCTTGGAGCAGCCTGGGACAGTGGAAGGTGTTGCTGTTCATGGCAGGGGATGGGAACGAGATGATCTTTAAGGTCTCTTCAAACCCAAATTGTTTAGTGTTTGTAGAATTAGAAGGAAAGGGAGAGACAAGGAAAGAGCCTGCCCAAAGTATCCCACATAGGCTGCAATCTCCAGCCCTTGAGCAAATCCAGACATATTTTTACACCAGCACCAGCCCACACTGAAGGGATTCATATGGTTCCTCTACGGTATGAAGGTTTTTTCACAGCATTCTCCTTTTTCCATAGGCATTCTCAGTCTCTGCCATGTCCGGACATGGATCATCCATTCACCCTGCGATCTCAGCTCTGAAGCTTTCTCCCCAGGCTTACCAGTCCGCCATGAGCCAGTCTCCCCAAACCAGCTCCAAACAGGACTCCTGGAACAGCCTGGTGCTGGCTGAGAACCATGGGGACATCATAACTGCATAACCTGGCCCTTTCCCTGTGAACTCCAGGCTGATACGCTTGAGAGATGAAGAAGATGCCATGTAATCATCAAGTCAATGTTGTCTCCACCTCTCCTGCCCTCCTGCCTTCTCTCTCCTCATGAGATGTTCCAGCAAAGAGGTAAAGAGAACTTACCTGAGGTGTAGGGAAGCTCTTATGAAATGAACAGAGAAGACTCAAATCTCAGAGCAACTCAAGGATTTGAAGCCTTTTTTCCCCACTTTAAATGAGCCTCTATATTTGACTGTCACCACTTACTATGAAACAGCCAGAAACACAGAGATGGACACAGTTCTTGAGTTTTATTTAACAATATCTGGCATTTTAAGACTCAGACAATGGTGGAGCAGAGACACTTCTGTCACCACCCATTCTTTTCCCGAACAGAAGAAAATGCCACTGTCTTCTCATGACCCAAATTCAGTGATCTTTCACCAAATGGAGCCAGTTCCATGACAGTTTGCTGAACAGACTTCACTAGAGATTCTTTAGTGGCTTTAGTGGATTTGATATGATGTAGGGCAGAGAAAAGAAGAGACATCCCTCTTCCTCCTCAGCTCACACATGTAGAGCATTGTCTTCATTTTTCTAGATGGTCTGGAAAGCTCATGAATGTCTGTATTTAATAGTAACTCCTTTCCTATTTATCACCACAAAATCATGGGACTATGTTTCCGAAAGGTTGTTGGCTGAGCCTGGAGTAGGTCTGTCCAAAGTCAAAGGGGGATTTTGGAAGAAAGAGCCTTCTGGAAGAAGGTAGATGAGACCCATGCTGGTCATCAAATCCTGGAGGAAATGGCTGAGCTCTTCCCTGATGGATGGCAACAAGCCAGGCTTAGAGATGATTCAAGAGCACAGCAAGTGAAAGATGCTCCTCTAATGCTGCTGTGCCATTGCTTTTCAGACAGATAATTTAATTATTTTGCCTATTTTTATGTTGGTTTGGATGCCACTGGTGAAATCTGACTGTCACTTATTTTTGGGTGTACTGTGAGTGCCCACTTTCCCCCTAACAGCTGGCTCGTGACCATTTCCCACCTCTAGTCCTTCAGGATTTCACTTTTTGCAGCGAGCAGTGGCTTCATTCAGGTGGCAGAGGCCATTTTCTTTATCAAGCATGTGCACAGACTTGCTTGCCTGCAAGAGAAGCACAACTCCATCAAACAAGACTCGACTGTTTGCTTGCCCATAAGGCTCTCAGCTACCAGGGAATCCTGGCAAATGTAGTTGGAAGAGATGCTAGGAGCCCATTGACTCATTCCCTTTTCCCAAAGGGATCAGTCCTGCCTAATCCAGCCCTGACTGCTCTGCCTCTGGTTTAACAAACTCAGACTCCAGCACTGCAGACACCACAGCTCCCCTGGGCAGTTCAAGTGCTTCACCAGATGATTCCCATGACTTCTGCATCAACATTTCCATGGAAGGACAGCTTTGCCTGTCCACTCAGAGAGTTCCTGGGAGACCTCATCCTGCAAGATTCTTCACTCTAGTTTCTGTCTGCTCCCAAGCTCTGTTTCCCTTCTTGCCTTCCCAGCTCCTTTCTTTTCCTCCCCACATCCAGAACTCGAGTACAGAAATTCCAAGTGAAAAATCTCTAAGGGGGGTTGTGCAACCCTCTGTCTCCCACTGTTTAATATTCCCTCAAAGAATGTGGGAATGTTAAACACAAACTAAGGCACGTGGCTTGGTGAAGAGGAGAGCTATGGACAGGTTTGAAGCAAAATGAATGACACCATGTTGTCTTTGTTTGAACTCACCCTTTTCCTCACGGTGGTATAAAAGCTTCTCTGAGGAGAAGGATTCAACTGGACTGGTCATAACTGGAGAGTCCCAGACCCTCCTGTATTCCCTTTTCTCTCCACAGCTCAGATTTGCAGGGTTTTGGAGGGGTGACAGAGCCTCCACACTCCCTAGAGAAAAATACCATGGCAATGATGCCATGGGAACAGGTGGGTGGTGTTTGCACCAGTTCCCACTCTGTCTTGCAGAGCTAATGCAGTGCTTAGCCTCATTAGTGCTAAATACAGATGAAGGAAAGACATTCATGGAACATGAATAAAAAGAAATTAAATTCTGTGATTTTGTTCAGATCTGCTAGGCTTTAGAGAAGAGGCCAGAAATAGCAGTGAAAAATACAAATTTGAGGTGAAAACACAAAGGTGTTTCTCCATTGGTAGGAAGATCTTTAACCAAACTTCTCCTTGAAGTAAATCCCTTTGTAAATGGCAATCGAGCTCTCCTGGGATCTGGCTGTGAATTCCTGGCCATAACACAGCAGCCTGCACTACAGAATGCCACGTGGCTCATGCCAGCTTTTGAGATATCCAGAACTACTCTGGAAAGCCCAAGAGGGAGTGGAGCCTCGTGGAGAGGATTAAAAGTCCAGACCAACCACACCCTAATTTCTTTTTCCATCTGGAGGCTCACAGTGGTTCTGTCTACCTTCCCTTCCCTATTTCTGTGCTCCTCCTCCTTCCCTCAAAGCCAAATTCCCCAGTGGATTTTTCCTCCTGCCCTTAGAACCCACTCAGAGATGCCAGAAAGAACTCTGCTTATAATGCCAGAAGGAAAAATCCCTGCAGAACATACCTGCCTTATGTCTCCTTGGTAGAGATTTATGAACTGGATTTTAGCCTTCCTCAAAGCCTGAAAAACAATTCTTCAGAGTGAGGAGCATTTACAAGTCCCTGCTAACAGAACAAGAAATCTGCTTTCAAAAGGTGAAGCTCTGGGGGCCATGAGGGCAGCTTTAGGGGTAGAGGACAACTCTTTAGGGGTAGAAATTAGCTCTTTTGTCCCCCTTTCTGCAACAGAAGCAGAAGTTTGGATACACCAGGTTCTGTGGTTCTTTTCAATCACCCAAAACTGTTGTAGAGCTGCTGTTGGCCCAAGAGATTTTGTCTTTTTCAGGCCAACACTGATATCAGGATGATGAGAGACTGATCTCAAGATGCAGCATCATCATTTCAGGTGGGGTACAAACACACCAAAATTGATGGGTCCCCTTCTTCAGAGCTTCTAATGATAATATTACAGAATAATTTAGCTCAGAAGGGATGAGATCAGGTATCTCAAGGCCCTCTTCAGGTAACTTTTGAATATTCCCAAGAATGGAAATCCCACCACCTCTCTGGGTTTCTGTTCCAGTGTGTGCTGGTTTTGCATTGATTGAAGAAATCTGTGGCAAAACCCAATTAGAGATGAGGAGCACTGAAACAACGAGCAGGTAGATCAGGCTGCAGAAATAGGGGCATCCAAGATAGACTTAGATTGGTGAACTTGAAACCACCACACAGTGTTTGACTACCCTCATGCTGGAAATGTTTTTCCAAGAATCACTGGCAAATTAATTGCTCACACTTGGGGACTCCCGTGGAAGGAGTCATTGTGGGAGGCTGAAAGTTATCTCCAAGCCCAGGAATCACTGAGCCACGACTTGCAGGTAGGAGCTGGGATGGCCAATGCAGGATGGCAAACTCCGGAGGTGACAGACCAAGGGATACTCACAGGACAAGAGGATTAAAGTGCCGCCACTTTCAGGACACTCAGTTCCTTCCAGCAAGAGGAGCAAATTACAAAATTCCAGGTTCCACCTGAGCTCTGCCTTCCTGCTTGTGATGGGGAAGGCAGTTAAAGCCTGCTTTGGTAATGAATTATGTACAATTATTAGAGACCCATTAAGGCAAAGTAATTATTGGTTTTATTATTGCTTTTATTGCTGGGGAACCTAGTGAAATCCATACCAGGTCCTACACAAATACAGGACCGAGAACTATCCCTTCCCTGAGGAGCAAGAGGGAAGGGCCCACTCCTGCAAAACCCTTCAGCACATTTAAAAATGAATTTGTGGGATTTGTTCCCCTTGAGATCATCCCTAATCAGGAAAATTTTGATGCTGAAGGGTTTACAGGTTTGGTTGTGCCAAAACCAGACCTTGGCACTGGCCCAGAGGCCACCAAAGTGAGATGGCAGATGAGAACCAGGGCAGGGAGGCTAGAGAGGTCATTTAACCACTTCCAAATGTCTTTGCTCTTTGTGGAAGTGCAGTATGTTGATCCACTTCAGTTATTCTTTGAAAATTTATCAGACAAGGTCCACAGATCACTTGCAATCTTATGGGCTTGGATGGAGAGGATGCAATCAGGAGGAGCTCGGGAATATTGCAAGAGAGCTTTAAAACCAATCAACAAGTCTCAATCTAACATTGAAGCTGTGACTATGTCAGGGGTGGTGTTTTGTTTTGCCTTTTTTTTTTTTCTCCCCATGTATAAAGTTTGAAGCTTCCCAGGTCACCTGGGAAGGTCTCATGGAAACAGACACTTATTTGTAAGGGGGAGAGGGAAACCAACCAACTGAACAAGCTGTAATTATTTAAAGATGTAAAAAAATATCTATTATGAAGTAGTATGGCTACCAATCCACGTAACTTCTACACCTTTAGAACTAATGGAAATAAAACAATGATAATAAAACCAGAAGGTTTCTGCTTGATTCTGTCTACCCTCATAGGCTTCTTGGAGAGGGTGGGGGGTAAATGATGAAATACTGAAAACACGAAATGCACCTGGAGAAGAAATGGTGAAGTGGGTCCTGTCTCAGAGAGCTCACAAAGAAAGAATTACAGGGAATTTAAAGTCAGAAAAGATGAGATCAGGTTTCTCAGAGCCCTGTTCAGTCAAGTTTTGAACATACCCCAGGAGGGAAATCCCACCACCTCTCTGAGTTCCTGTTCAGTGTCTGACCATCCTCATGGTGGAAATGTTTTTCCAAACCATAGAATGTTAAGGGGTTGGAAGGAACCTTAAAGCTCATCTAGTCCCACCCCCTGCCATGAGCAGGGACACCTTCCACTAGACCAGGTCGCTCAAGGCCTTATTGAACCTGGCCTTTGACACTTCCAGGGATCCAGGGGCAGCCACAACCACATTGGGCAACATGTTCCAGTGTCTCACCACCCTCAAAGTTAATAATTTCTTCCCAATATCTAATCTAAATTCCCCCTCCTTCAACTTGCACCCATTACTCCTTGTCCTATATAAAATTCCTATATAAAAGATTATTAATGAGAACCAAAACCTTTGGTAAATTAATGGCCTAGATCTGGGAATTCCCAAGCAATGAGTCATTGCAGGAGAATCAATGTTGCTTCCAGGCCCCAGAGCCACACAGAGCCCCCTCCTATACATAAGATTTGGGATGGCCTACACAGGATGAAAAACTCAAGAGCTGACAGACCCAGCTTGGAGCAATTCAAAGCCAGGCTGGACAGGGCTTGTCGCAACCTGTTCTAATAGAAAGTGTCCCTGCCCATAGCAGAGAGGTGGAACTGGATGATCTCTAAGGTCCCTTCCAACCCAAACTAGTCTATGACTATGATTTTAGTATCATTTAGGAAAAGCCCCAGTGCTGGTAACGCCTGGAGCACAGCAGAGAGGCGAAAACCCTTGGGGGCAGTTAAAAACCATTATGACTAAGCTTTTTGGTCTTCTCACTAAATTTTGAAAAGCCCTTGGGGGCACTTAAAAACCATCATAACTTCGCTTTTTGGTCTTCTCACCAAGTTTTACTTGTTCAGCCTGAAAGCTTCCAGCTGAACTCAGAGACAACACCCTCGAGCCAAAATCTGGTTGTAATCACTGGCTGTGTTCAGCCACCGCCCACTCTGTAGGGGCACAGCCGTGCTCTAAGCACCCAATCACCCTGCCAGGCACTGCCCAGCTTTCCCAGTCCAACCAGTTCCCAGACCGGTACAGCCGGTGGGGTGAGTGAGGTCAGCACCTGGAACCCGCCCATCGCTTCTCCAGCAGCTAACTGGGGAGCTCCCCTGCTATTTGGGGAGGGAGGATCTTCCACCCTTATAAAAGGTGCTGGTTGGAAGGGGTTCAGCTGTAGGAGGCCGTGTTGAGGGTGGGTAGCGGTGCTGTGGGAGGTGGCTGGGGGCAGAGGAAGGGCTGTGAGGGATAGAGGGGAGGTAATGAAGGAGGGAGGGGAGGGCTGCCCAGCCTGCTCCCCAAATGGATGCACAGGGTGAGCCTGGGGAGAGGAGTGGGTGAGAGCTGGATGCAGGAATGTGGGGCTTGGGGGAAAGCAGCGGGTGCCTTCACTGCCCTAGGGCGATGTGGGTGAGAATGGGGTGGGAACTCAGTTCCTGTTTTCTTAGGATGGCTGGAAATGGATGAGACATTGGCTGAATGTGGGAAGATGGAGAGTTCTGCACCCTCGTGACTGCATGTGGTGGGTCAGAGCTGTGCCTTCCGGCCCCTGCAGGAGCCTTGCCCAGGGGTGTAAGGTTACAGGGGGCCTTCCTGCAGTCCCTGGGTGCAGGATGACACTGTGGGGATGCAGGCAGAGCTGGAGTGAGCTGTATGAGCCTTGTCCTTGCTTGGTTCTGCTGTGGGTGCTGGGCTTTTTTTCTGGGCACGAGGACTGGGAATGAGCCCGTACAGGGGGAGGATTTTTCCTGGAGGCCTGGCTCCCTGCCCCAGACCTGCAGAGGTAGCAGCTCAGGTGATCATGCTCATGGTGAGATGGGTGTCATGCTTTGCAGAGGGCTGGGGAGGATGGCTTTCCTCCTCTTTCTCCTTGGAGGCAGAAATGCTTGAGACTGAGTGGGTCTAGAATAAAAACATGAAATAAGGAGGTACATGTGATAAGGAAGACAGATGCTGGTGGTCCTGATGTGCTGGCGAACAGGGCAGTCTTTCCTCTTGAGGAGGAGTGTTCCTTTGCTGTCAGACAGGTTACAGCTGGGGCAGTGTGAGCATTAATACCTTACAGAGCTCCCAATGCTTCCAGTCTCTCACAAAGAGCCTGTGGAGAACTGACTTAGCAGCAGTTAGAGCTCTGCAGGTGATGAACTTCCTTGGGATATGAGCTCTGGGCTGTACGAGCTGTCCTGGGGCTCAATCCATGCTGCCTGACATGAAGCCAGTGCCTGGATAGTCAGGGTAGACTCCTTGGGTGACCTGTGTCCAGCTATTTCCAGGGAATCAAACTGCTGCTGGTGCCTTTGGCAGCAGGCACGTTTCTTTAGCTGTCACTTGCTCAAGAAAATGCGCAGATTTTTCTGATAAAAAAATCTTGAGCAAACCTGTGAATAATCATCACATGTCCTTGATGGCAGAGGACTAAAGCTCATTCTTTTACCCTTGTTAAATCTAATTTTGATGACCACTTAATATCTGTACCTGGATCTAAGACATTAAATTAACTTTCCCTAACATGTTTTCCTCTTGAGCCCTTCCAAAAGTGACTTGGTTTGTCCTGCAGCACAGGAATGGGTGACCAGAGGTAGGAATGGCTCTTCTGGTGGGGGTCCCCAGGATTGCTGTTGATTTTTTCATCAAGCTGTCTCAGAGCTGTGCCAGGTGCTTCAGAGCCCTGTACTGAGTGCTGTGGAGCTTGAAGCTGAGCCTCTGATCAGTGTTGGTCTCTGGGATTAGTCTGCAGGGAGAATGGGTGCTGTGGATGAAAGCCAAACTGAGCTTTCTTGGTACACCCACAGCCAGCAGAAGTCCTCAGAAGAACTGCAAGTGACTGGGGCTTCATGCCAGAAATAACTCCTTATGTGTTGGTGTGACTTCCTGGAAGGAACTGCAGGATGGTGCTGCTTCATCTCCCCCTCATCCAGAGCCTTCTGCTCCCAGATGGTGTTAGCAGAGTGTAGGAATGCTCCCCGACTGGTTCCATGCCATTGGAGTCAGTGGGGCAAGCAGTGGGTAAAGCAAGGGGTGGAGATGTTCCAATTCCAGGGCTGATCTGTCCATGGGAGCAGCACTTCCCATGGCGTATTGGGAAAAAAGATGGGTCACTGGCCTGTGCTGCTTCTGGGTCACTAATAAAATCACAGAATCACAGAATGTGTAGGTTGGAAGAGACCTTCAAGATCAGTGAGTCCAACCCAGCCCTAACATCCAGTTTCCTTTTAAACACATCCAGGGATGGTGATTCCACCACCTCCCCAGGCAGACTATTCCAGTATTTAATCACTCTTTCTGTGAAAAACTTCTTCCTAATATCCAACCTATATTTCCCTTGACGCAGCTTGAGATTGTGCCCTCTTGTTCTGTCAGATGCTGCCTGGAGAAAGAGACCAACCCCCAGCTGTCTACAACTACCCTTCAGGAAGTTGTAGAGTGATAAGGTCACCTCTGAGTCTCCTTTTCTCCAGGCTAAACAACCCCAGATCCCTCAGTCATTCTTCATATGGCTTGTTTTCCAAGTCCTTCACCAACTTTGTTGCCCTTCTCTAGACACATTCAAGCATCTCAACGTCCTTCCTAAACTGAGGGGACCAGAACTGGACACAATACTCAAGGTGTGACCTCACCAGTGCCAAGTACAGGGGAAGAATGACCTCCCTGCTTCTGCTGGCCACACCATTCCTGATACAGGCCAGGATGCTATTGGCCCTCTTGGCTACCTGGGCACACTCTTGGCTCATGTTCAGCTGGCTGCTGACCAAAACCCCCAGGTCCCTTTCCTCCTGGGCACTGTCCAGCCACACCATCCCCAGCCTATAACGCTGCAGGGGGTTATTGTGGCCAAAGTGAAGGACTCGACACTTGGACTCATTAAACTTCATTTTGTTGGACTCTGCCCATTGACCCAACTGTTCCAAATCTCTCTGCAGAGCCATCCTGTCTTCCAAGCGGTCGACACACGCTCCCAGCTTAGTGTCATCTGCAAATTTACTAATGAAAGATTCGATACCCTCATCCATGTCATCAGTGAAAATATTGAACAGAGCTGGTCCCAGCACAGACCCCTGAGGAACACCACTGGTGACTGGCCGCCAGCTGGATACAGCACCATTCACCACCACTCTCTGGGCCTGGCCATCCAGCCAGTTCCTAACCCAGCAAAGAGTGCTCCTGTCCAAGCCCTGGGCTGCCAGCTTTTCCAGGAGTATACTGTGGGAGACAGTGTCAAAAGCCTTGCTAAAGTCCAAATAGACAACATCCACAGCCCTTCCTGCATCCACCAGGTGGGTCACCTGGTCATAAAAGGAGATCAGATTGGTCAAACATGACCTACCTCTCCTAAACCCATGCTGGCTGGGCCTGAGACCCTGGCCATCCTGTAGCTGCTGCATGATGACACTCACAATGGAATGAGTTGAAGGGATCTTAAAGATCATCTACTTCCAACCTCCCTGATGTGAGCAGGGAAACCTTCCACTACCCCAGGAAAAAAGGACTTCGGGAGATTCCCCAGGCCAAATTCCTGCTTGTAGAATGAAAACTGCCATTAGAGTATGTTGTTCAGGGCTGTGTTGGATTAAATTATATATATCCACTAGGATGGAAACTCCTCCGCCTTCCTGGTCCTATTTATCTTCATGGACTTTGCCACAGGAACTTGAGGAAAGTCAGGAGAGTGTTTTGTGTATTTCTGAGTTGCAGCTTCCTTTCAAGTCTAGGGCAGAGTGTGACAAGGACCTGCTAATCCCTTTGCAGCTGCTGCTGGAGATGCCAGAGGGCCCGTCAGTGAGGAAGTTCCAGCTGCTGACTTCCCCTTTTGTGGGACAAGTGGTGGCCAAGGTGGGGGGAAGCAGCAGGAAGCTCAGTGTGAATGACCTGAATGCCCTGAGGCTCCAGGACTCCCAGGTGAGCTGTGCTACAGTTGAATTTACAGATCCATGACAAGTCTGAGGGAAGTTGCCATTGTCCCACATCTGGGTGAAAGAAGGTGCAGAACCTGTGAATGTTTCCCTGAGGGTTTCACCTGGCTAAGTTCAGGTGTCTGTGCTGTGGGTACTTGTCAGAAGTCACACTGGGTCGGTCCTGCTGGGGCTTCACTGGCCTGACACCCCCCGATGATGATTTGGACCTGACTGGCCAAACCCTGGTGCAGCCTCACCTCTGATTAAAGGTGGGAAGCAAAATCAAAAGCATGAAATGCACATAGCAGAAAGTGGGAAGATGAATCAGAAGCAGTGATGACAAATTTCAAACCCCTGAGTGTGTGTCCTGGTGGCCCTGACGGAAGCCCCTGGGAGGGATGCAGAATTGAGTGGCATCTGAACACCTCGTGCTTCAGGCAGGCAAAGAAAGGAATCTGCAAGGATCACCCCAGCTCTGATGGGAATGGCTTGGATGCTGATCAATCCCATGATCAGTGTGGGCTGATGTGCCCTCTAATAGAGGTTGTAGAAAGTAAGCCACTTGTATGGAAACAGCCAGAGGTTTTATCCCTGGAAGTGTTCAGTCAGGTTGGATGAGGGCTGAGCAGCCTGGTCTAGTGGAGGTTGTCCCTGCCTATGGCTGGGGGCTTGGAATGAGATGAGCTTTTAACCCAAGTCTTTCTAGAATGCTTTGATCCTTTATGAATCATCAGCACATCCCACCTCTTTTCTCAGGTTCATGGAAAGAACTTGTACCTGGCATTTGTGGCAGCTGAAGGTCCCTTTGGACCAACTGCAGAAGAGACAGCACTGCAAAGAGAGGCTTGTGGGGCTGCCCAGGGACAGCAAGGACAGGTTGGTGCTCCACATCCCAGTTCCCAGGATGAGGAGCTGCAGGAGCCCCAGCACTCAAGATCTGAAGCTCCAGAGGCAGCAGAGGGTCGGGGCAATTGGCTGCGCATCCACTTTGGCATGTTCGGCAGTGTTCGGGCAAACGAGTTCTCGAGGGCAAACAGAGCCAATAAAAGGGGGGACTGGAAGGATCCTGTGCCCAGGTATTTCCTCTTCTCTTTTCTCCCAGACCAATCTCTGCATGGGAATGCTCTTAGCCTTGATTTTTCTCTGATAATTTTTAAGGCATGAGTGAATGTGGGATGTGTTCAACCAGAGAATCTGCAGTGGAATTGTAGGATGCAATTGCTTGGGGATAATAGTACCAGCTCTGCTAAGATTTTTCTCTTGAAGAGAGAAGTTTTAGGATGCCCAGCTGAATCATCCCCTAAAAATGCCAGTTTCTCCCAATTATGTATTTTTGAAAAAGCCTTCAAACCTGGAATCACAGGCTGGAGTTATGCTGTTGCAGGCAGCAGTGAATTGAAAACATGGCTATGGTTTGTGTCCTGTATCCCACTGGAATTGTACAGAGCAAGGGGGAAGAGCCTCCCAGAGAAGCTGTGAGTGTCCCATCCCTGGAAGTGTCCAAGGCCAGGTTGGACAGGGCTTGGATCAACCTGGGGTAGTGGAAGGTGTCCCTGCCCATGGCAGAGGGTGGCCCAAGATAATCTTTGGGTTCTTTTCCAACCCAAACCATTCTATAATTATTTGAAGGATGACGTTGTATACAAGTATTTTTAAACAGTTTTTTTGTGCTACTTTTAACATCCATTTCTCTGATTTGTGGACTGTCCTGCTGGAGGCTTAGTCATCCAAGGTCACAGGGTAGCAAAAGCAAAAACTCTCCACCAGTTGTGTGGGCTCACCACCAGGCTTCATGGCTGCAATCACTAAAGGTGCCACCTTGCCTTGAGACAGTGGCCAGCTGCAGAGTATAACAAGTAGTTCAGAGATATTTCTGATGAGAGACTCCAACTTCCCTGCTTCTCCCAGGCTGGTTCTGCACTTTGAGAGCGGAGGCTTCCTTGTTTTCTACAACTGCCGGATGCTCTGGTGCTCCTCTCCAAGGGCTGATCCTGCCTCTGACATCCTGTCTGTGGAATTCCACCGTGGCCGGGCGCTGCATGCCCTCTGTGCACCTGATCCCATCTGCTACACCCTCCTAGACCAGAGATATTTTTCAGGGCTGGGTGAGTTCCAGGGAACAGGGGTAGGAGAAATGGAGGAAGGTGGGTGGGGTGTCTACAGATGGAGAAGTGCATATCTGGGCAGTTTTCTCTTTAGTCTAAGAGCTTGTGGTTGATCCAGCTGAAGGCATGTGGTCATCTTCAAGGTCTGTAACAATGGCAGAGGGAAGAGAACCTCTTCCATTCCAATCCCAGCTCTAAGCCTACTCTTTGGATGCCACCTCTGGTACAGGGAATGGTGTTGCTGGCTGTGATCTTTGAGGCAGAAACCACAGGTTGGAGCCAGCAGCCTGCATTACCTTGATTTAGAAATATACTGTCTCCTTGTTTCTGACCCCTTCCAGGGAACATCATTAAGAACGAGATCTTGTACCTGGCCAGGATCCACCCGTTAACACCAGGCTCCCTCTTGGCTCTCTCAGATCTGGAGCGTCTGCTGGACTGTGCCATTCAGTTCAGCTCTGAGTGGCTGCACAACAAACTGAGTGGCCAAGGGCTGCACCCCCAGGTGTACCAGAAGGAGCAGTGTCCCCTGGGGCATCCCCTGATGAAGGGCACTTTTGGACCCTCGGGTGGCTTCAAGAGAGTTACGTGGTGGTGCCCTCAGTGCCAGCCTGCGGTGCTGCCAGGGGATGGGGACCCTTCCCCAGTCACTGAGTGACCTGTTCTGCAGGGTGGTCTCTGATCTATGCTCTTCATTGTCCTAGAAGGTCTCTGTGGTTTCTTTGAGGCTGTTGAGTTTGGGCCTTAGGGAGCTGGCACAGTTCAGTGCTCAGTGGAAGTCCCAAGTCCCCTGAATGGCTGCAGAAAGGAAAAAGTGGCTGTTCGTGTTGTGTTTTTTGTTGTTGTTGTGGTGGTTTTTTTTTTTTGTTTGTTTGTTTTTTTGTCATAATGGCACAGCAGTGTAAAGTGTTTGACCAGTTCTGAGGTGTTTTGGTTGCCCTGTTCAGGTGGCAGTGGATGGGAAGTGCAAAGGGTTGAGCAGCAGATTGCTGTGGTCTGAAGTGACCCAGTCCCTTGACCCTGGAGGAGTCAGCAAAACAGAGGATATCCCTCTGCCTAAGCAGCTTGATTAATTAGGAATTAAATAATCCTGCCTCTCTGTCTGGAGCTGTGTATTTGCGTGCTGGGCTGTGATTGGGTGTGGTTAAACAGGAGGGGCTGTTCTCTATGTCAGATCTGACAGGAACAGCTCCCTCCTTCCACATCAACATATACAAAATATACGTCAGCAGTGCTTGGTGGAGCTCATCTCTGCACCCACAGGCTTCAGCTTTGTGGCAAACTGCCAATTCCACATCTCACTGTAAAAATAATAATAATAAAAAAATACAGGGTGTGACAGTGTTGCATAAAACTCAGGATCTCCAAGGAAACCTGAAAGCAGAAAGGTTTGGAAATAGAGCTGTGTCTCTGTACACTAGGTGGGAAGTGCTGCTGTCCTCTCTCCCTGGATTTGAGTTTATTTTAATAGTAAGTTCTTGACTTGAGCAAAAAAATAAAAGCTGGAATTAGAATTGGTGATGTTCATCTCAAGTGTGTCCTTCCTGGCAGTTTCTTGGTTAAAAACTGGGGTGTACATAGAAATTCCAGCTGCCTGGAATTGGCTAACAGCTCTTTGGTGCTGCCTGTGGTACCAGTGATTTTCCTTAGCTGGATAAGTGTTCTCATTAATGGGAACTGGATTTAAAGATGGATTGCAAATCAGCTGGGAATGCTGGAGGTAAACACCTCCATTGTAGGCAGCTGATTCCTAGGCAAGATTTGCACAGCCTCTCCCCTATGAACTGCAACGCCTTTGAGTGGTTGCATGTTATGGGATTGCCGAATAAACCAATTAATGGGGTTATGGGGCCAAAGAACGTCGCTAATGTCCCTTCTGCAGGATGTTGACAAAGTGTTCTTCCAAAACAAAGAATCACAGAATATCCAGAGTTGGAAGGGACCCACAATGATGATCAAAGCCCAGCTTCTGGAGGAAAACCACTCATGAAAAAGAACCCCAAAAGCTGAATCTTGCACTTTGAAGGATGAGGATGGAGCTGGGTCTGTGTTGGGTTCTCAGCACAGGAAGGATGTGGACTCTTGAAGCAAGTCCAGAGGAGGCCATGGAGATGCTCTGAGGGCTGAAGCACCTCTGCTGTGGAGACAGGCTCAGAGCTGGGGGTGTCCAGGTTGGAGAAGGCTCCAGGGAGACCTTAGAGCCCCTTCCAGTGCCTAAAGGGGCTCAAGAGGGCTGGAGAGGAACTTTGGGCAAGGGGGAATGGATTCCTATTGCTAGAGTACAGGGTTAGATGGGATATTGGGAAGGAATTCGACCCAGAATTCCCAGAGAAGCTGTGGCTCCTCCATCCCTGCAACTGTCCAAGGTCAGGTTGGAGCAGCCTGGGATAGTGATAGGTGTCCCTGTCCATGGCAAGGGGATGGAACTGGAAGGTCTTCAAGCTCCCTTCCCACCCCAACTCTCCCGTGACTCCATGGCAGCGCCGCTGCCCTCACGCTCCCGCTGACGGGTTCGGGGCCGCCGACTCCTTCCCGCTCCGCCTGTGCCGACGCGCGCCTCCGCCAATCAGCGCCCGCCGCCGGCCGTCACACCAGCCGTGCCGCCTTCCTATTGGCTGGTGCTGCCCTGGTGCGAGCGCCTCTTCTCCAATCGGCGCCGCGCCCGCCCCACCGAGCGATGTGCCGAACGCTGTGATTGGCTACGGGGCGGGGCTAGCGCTGCCCCGCCCGCGCCCGGTTAAGCGGCGGGTTGGGGGGGGCGGCGGGAGCGCGCGGCGGCGGCGGTGGGCTCTGAGTGCGGCCCCCATGGAGCTGCTACGGAAATGGCTGGGCCACCCCGAGGACATCTACAACCTGCTGCGCTTCAAGATGGGCGGCTACCGCGCCGTCATGCCGCGGATGGACACGGTGAGCGGCGACGGATGCGCGGGCGGCGGGATGCGCTTCGCGACACCGGTGCGCGGTTCTCCCGGTGGGGAGCGGGGCACGGGAGGAGGAGGTGGGGGGCACTGTCATGTCCGGGTGCGGATACGGTGTTGTCATGGGTGACATCCCATATCCAGCGTGTATAGGACCTGCCCGGCTTCGTGCGCCTTATGTGCACTTCAGTGCTTCCCGGTTGCACCGGCTCCGGGCATCCTATTGCATTGCTCGTACCGTGAGTGCATCCCACCGGTTCCGGGCATTTCACCGGTGCCGGGCATCCTGTGCACTGGTGCATCCCACCGGTTCTGGACATCCTGTGCATCGGTGCATCCCACTGGCTCCAAGCATCCCTGCATTGCTCGGTGCCAGTACCCTGCGTGGGTCGCACTGCCATTGGGCATCGCACAATCCCGGTGCTTCCCGAGCATCCCACCGGCTCCAAGCATCCCTGCATTGCTTGGTGCCGGTACCCTGCGAGTATCCCACCGGTTCCGGGTATCCCACCGTCTCCAAGCATTCCTTGTATTGCTCCGTGCCGATACCAATGCCGGACATCGCAGAGTCTCGGTGCTACCCGAGCATCCCGCGGCCCCGGGCATCCCTTGCATTGCTCGGTGCCGGTATCCCACTGACTCCGAGCATCCCACTGGCTTCAGGCTTCCCATGCACTGCTCGCTGCCCTCACCCTTATGCATCCCGCCAGCTGCGAGCATCCCTTGCATGGCTCGGTGCCGGTACCCTGCGCGCATCCCCGGGGCTCCGGACGTGGCGCGGCCCCGGCGCTGTCCGTACATGGCAGCGTCTCCGGCCACGGCGCGGCCGCGGAGCCGGGATGGGGCGGGTTAAGGGGCGGGTTTCGGGCCGGGGCGGAGCGGCCGCAGCCCCCCGCCGCCGCCGCGCCCCCATGGCGGTCGGCTCCCGGGCCGTGTCCGTGCTGCGGCGGACACTGACCCTGTCCCCGCCGCGGAGCACCCCGCGGGCAGCGGTCCGGCGGCGGGGACAGCAGCAGCATTGCGGAGCCCCCGCCGCGCCCCCGGCCCCGCCGCCCGCCGCCCCCCGCCTCCAACCCGCGCCCCGCGCCCCGCTCTGCCCGCAGGACTCGCTGGGATGTGGCCTCCGCACCTGCTACCGGTACCTCAACCAGACCAGCCGCAGCTTCGCCGCCGTCATCCAGGCTCTGGACGGAGAGCTGCGGTGAGCGGGGGGGACCCCGCGGGCCCGGGGAGGGGGTGCGGTGACCCCCCGGCACTGGGCATCTTTGGAAGGTGGGGGGTGGGGTGCCACCCCAGCCTCGGGGGTCCTCGGGAGGGGGTGGGTGCAGCTTCCCCTCCCGACACCGGGAATCCCCTGGGGATGGTGGGGGTAATTCTCCTCCTCCCCGGGAGTTGGTGGGTACAATGCCACCCCAACACTGGGAACTCAGTGAGTGCAGTGGCCCCCCCCAGTTTCAGGTCTGCCCAGGAGTTGGTGGGTGTGATGCCCCCCAATACCAAAGCTGGGCCCATGCAGTACCCCCAGACACCGTTTTTCCCTAGTGGAGCTGCTGGGGCACGCTCCCTCTCCCATCAGGAGCTGGCTGGATTCACTCAGCTCAGCCCCACCCCGTGCAGCAGGACGTGGGGTTTTTCACGTCCCATCTGGCTGTACCACATCCCCCCCTCTGCACCGCATCCTCCCCCCAAACTGGGTCTGTGGGCTGAGCCTCTTGGCCAGCAGACTGTTAAATACACAGGGCCTGGCAGTGTGCTGTGTGTGACACCCTGGGAATGTGTCCTGGCAGTGCCAAGGCTGGCGCTGGACAAAGGCTGGAGGGAGGAGGTGAGGCAAAAGCTGGAGCTGACCAAGGGTCTGGGCTTTGCCTGGGAGGTCCTTTTGGAAGCAGCTGCCTCAAAACCTGTCACAGTTGGTTTGTTGCACGCTCATTTTTTGCTATGCAGATTTTGCTGCCCCGCATAGAAAAGCTGCAGATGGGAATAGTAACAGAGGATGTAAAGTTTAGCTGGCCAGTGGGCCTCATGCCATGTAATTATTCTCCATAAAGTTCCTTACGTTCATTTGACAATTACGGGTCTCAGTTTTTAAATGCCCAGTTAATTCCGAGATGGGTTGATGATCAAATTCAGGGGTTCTGGAAGTTGTTCCAGGCACTTCTGTTGGCTCTGCTGAGCAATTGCAGGCACCACCCCGAACCCTGGGTGATCTGTGGGGTTTCTGAGGCCTGGTTTGGCATTTTGGATGGTGCCCCATAGCTGTGTCCAGTGTTTATGAAATGATGTTTACAGCCTGGTTGACAGGAAAGGCAGAGAAGTTCAGTGGTTTGGCTAGAATTGTGTGGAAAAGTACGAGTGGGGCCAAGAATTAAGCTTTTTATTTTCCATGCTTTTCCTGTGCAGGAATTAAGAAAAAATATTAAGAAAACACTATGAAACCTGTTAGCAATGTGTCTGCCCTGTGCTTGCCTCAAACTTCCTGCAGTTTTCTTTATCTTTTTTGTCCTTTAATCCTTGCCCTGCAGCCTGCTGGGATCAGGATCACCCTTCAGGGCACTGAAACTTCTGCCTGGCATCCTAAAAATGCTCTTGCCTGATCTTTGCAACCCACGGTTGGGCAGGGATGGTGGTTGGGTTACAGCTGGTCAGTAGTGGATCAGGAAAGACTCATTTTCAAAGCCCAGGAGCTCCATTGGAGAATTTAGGGACAAAAAAGGGAAAAACAAAATAGGGAGGATAGAGAAATAGGGAGAGCCACACCCTTATAGAAGGAATTAATTTTGCTGGATCAAAAAAGTGCTTGCATTGATGTTGACCCCATCAGGGAGCTCAGCTGAGCCCCTCTGGTTACAGACAGGCCTCCCAGAAGAGCTGCTGGAAAATGGGAAACTTCTGGAGGAGTGCTTGGAGCAGTGCTTCCCTGGCCAGACAGGGTATTGGTAGTTGAGCTGAAATGTCTGATTCCTCCTTGCTTTTTTTTGTTTTGGCCTCATAAACCACCTGTTTTGCTGTCCAAAGCCCTGCCCAGCTCGTTGCTCCGTGGTTAGGGTGTTTTCTGGGAAGGTGGGAGGCTCAAAACTGCAGTTTCATCCATGGCTGAGCCAACAGTACCATAACTGCTGGTGGTGGAAAGGAGTTATGATCCAAGCTCATAGCTCCTCTCCTGGTGATGGAGAGGAGAAGAGGGATGCTCCTGCCTCTCTGCTGTCAATTCCATGCTCCTGCCTGTCTCTGGAACTCTTCAGGATCTAATCATGAAGGTTCAGCAGAGGCTGCATGTCCTGGCAAGGAGAAAGGAGACCTCCTTAGCTGGGCTGGAGGGAGCTGCACCCAGGACAGAGCTGGAGCTCTGGAAGGTCCACAGTGTTTTTTTGCAAGTGGGTGCTTCCATTTGTGCCCTGTCCAGCCTGACTTTGAATGTCTCCAGGGATGGAGCATCCACCACCTCCCTGGACAACCTGTGCAACAGCAAAGAATTTCTCACAGCAAAGAATTTCTTCTTTTGATTTGCCAAAATTGCCAAGGATCTAAATTCAGTATGCGATGGAAGTTAGGGAGGCAGGCAAGGCCTGGATGCAGAATTGGGGTTAAATAGGTGTTTTAACTGTGCTGGGTTCTGGAATTACTACTGCTTCTTCCCTGGGCATGATGCCCCTGTGAGAGGTGCCTCTGGGATGGCATTCCAGGTTCTGCTCTGCCTTTCTTGGTGGCTCCTGGAAGTGGGTTGGAGCTTTGGGCACTCGCATCCTGTTGGATGAACGTTTGCAGCCCGGCTGGAATGGAAAAAGTCAGTCATGCAAGGGAACAGGAGCACGAGAGAGCTGCTCATGTGCTTTGACAGAGGTGTTAAATACCCTTCTAATCAAGGAAAAAAAGCCAAATTTAACAGTATTGTCTCTAAGGGCAAGTCAGTTTTTCCTGGATTCTTAATCACTGCTTGCACATTGTCATTCCAGGAGTACAGGTCACTGTCACCTGGTAATTAGCATGTAAGCAGACCAAGCTACTTTCCCTTTGTTAAACAATTAATAAATGCCTCATCTCCTTGGCATGTATCCCTGTGCTCATGGAGATCTGGGGATTATTTTATAAAAGTTCTGGAGTTGCAAACAGCATTTCTTGCCATCAGGACTTGGTTTTTTTTTTTTTTTTTTTTTTTTTTTTTTTTTTTTTTGGTGGTGTCTTTATTTTGTTTTGTTTTGTTTTTGTTTGTTTGTTTTTGTTTGTTTGTTTGTTTGTTTTTTTTTCTTCAGCTGCAGAAATGTGGAGGCAGGTATGGTAGAGGCAGGGATAGGGAAGGCAGGGGTGGTGGGAGCAGGAGGGGAAGTGGCTCTCCAGCAGCTTCCTGCCGGGATTCTGGGACACATGGGCTGCCTCCAGTGTCTTTTTCCTGGAAATATAAAATACAGCGTGATTTTGGCTCTTTCTGCCAGTCCTGATGTTCTTCTTGCACAGTGTGACCCCTTTATTCCCCCCTAAGAGGGTAAAAGGTATGCAGAGAAGGGGGAGTGATGGGAAAAACACACCTGTTTTTTTTTTTTTCCCCTTCCCTATTTTACATTTGCTTTTCCCAATAAGCTGCCCTCGGGCTCTGCCCTTTGGGTCCAGGTGAGTGCTGGCCTTGCTTGCAGGGCTGGATCTTCACTGCCCACGGAGCTCACAGTCCTGACCCTTCCCTGACACACACCTTGGAAAGCCCAAAAACCATGCTGTAGTTCTCATGAGGAAGAATCCTGGATTTCCTAACCTAGCTGGTGTCTTGCAAAGGCAGCAAGGACCCGGCAGTGCCAGTGTGTGACATGTTGAGCTCAAAGGCTGCAGGCTCTGTGGTTAATCCCAGCTGTTTGTCCTGCCTCCCAGGCACTCCCAGCTAAAGGATTACTGTTTTTTCTCCCCTCCCAGACATGCAGTGTGTATATTCTACCTGGTTCTCCGTGCCCTGGACACTGTAGAGGATGACATGAGCATCCCCTTGGACGTCAAGGTCCCGATGCTACAGGAGTTCCACTCCCATCTCTACCAGCCAGACTGGAAGTACACAGAGAGCAAGGAGAAGGACAGGCAGGTGCTGGAAGACTTCCCAACGGTAAGGCAGCCCTCCTCCTTGTGGCACCTCTGGGTGCCTGGTTGTCTCCACGTGGTGCCTGCAGTGCTTGTTCAGCCCCACAGATCTTCCCAAGGGCTCCATCACCTGCCTGTGGGGTGAGAAACCCAAACACTGTGCAATGCTGTGAGCCAGACAGAGGGGATCTGGCTATGGAAAAGCTCTGGAAAAGTGGCTTTTTGCCTCCTCTGCTGGAAAAGCAGATGACCATTGTCCTGTGGAGAGAGACTTGGGGTTGTTACCCAACACTATGCCTGTGTGCACAGTGGGAGGTGTCCCTGCCCATGGCACAGGGTGGAATGAGATGAGCTTTAAGGGCCCTTCCCACCCAAAGCATTCCAGAATTCCGTGATATCAGACAAAAATCACCCTCACTGTTCCTAGTAACAATATTGCATTGATTTTTTTTTACTGTTGAGTTGATTTTTTAGGGTTTTTTTCTTCACTCTGTTTAAGAAAAAATACAATAGTTCTGGTGAGGACCATCTAATTTTCCAGGGACATTCTGTTTTGTTCAAGTTTTTACCATATTTAATTTATTCTACCCTTTTCAGGCTTTCCCTAGCAGTAGGAATGTGGTGACTGTTTGGAGAACTGAGGTGTGTTGTGAGTTTTGATGCTCAGGTTTGGGGTGACCGTGGCTGTGGCCTGTCAGAGGGTGGAGTGCTATAGGGGATGTCTGTGTTGGGATTCTGACATAAAGTAGGTATGTCAGTGGCTTGGCTTTAGAGGAGCTTTTGAAAAGGTATTTGTGGCACTTTGCTGTTCTCCCTTGGTTTATATGTTACTTGTTTGAGGTACCCCACGCTCAAGTATGATTTTAATAATCATAGAATTGTAAAACCATGGAATTGTTGAGTTGGGAGGGACCATAAAGCTCATCCCATTCCATTCCATCCCCTGCTATGGTGGGAACACCTTCCACTTGACCAGGTTGCTCCAAGCTCTGTCCAACCTGACCCTGAATTTTTTGAGGGGGCATTCACAGCTTCTCTGGGCATCCTCTGCCAATGCCTCACCACCCTTGTAGTAAAAAACTTCTAATAATATTTCCTAGAGGTGCATTTGCAGGATGTGCTCCTCTGTGTAGGGGACTGAAGCCACAGAGACAGATGCAGAATGGATACATTTATTTTACAGACAAACCCTTATTGCATACAAACCCTGGGCTGGCTTCAGTTACCCACTGATGGAGAATAAAGCTTGGCACAGTAAAACACGATGCTCCACAGTTTTGGGAAAGGGAGGATACACTTTTAAGTACTTTTTTTCAGTGTGAAAGCAACTGAGACACTGCAGGTGTCCCTGCCCGTAGCAGGGAGGTTGGAACTAGAAAATCTTCAAGGTCCCTTCCAACCCAACCCACTCTGTGATTCCATGATCACATTACTGGACGTGCAGTAGGATTTCACAGTTCCCTCACTGCTTGATGCCTTTGCAGTTGTGCCAGATGTGCCCTGTAAAGCCAGAACTTGAGAGGGCTGGGAAGAACAGAGCACCAGAAACCTCCCATGGGTATTTTCCCGTGGCTGGTGTGATGGAATGCTCTCAAATTACGGAGGAAAACAGCTCTGTGTACCAAGTGCAGTTAGTTTTGTCCTGCAGCTCCCAGATGATACCAGTCCAAGGCCACAGAGCCTTCCCAAAGATTTTGCTGTGTCTGATCTCCTGCCAGAGACCATCCCGTTTAGACTGGGAACAGCCTGAGCTCCAAGGACCTTGAAACAGCTCAGGTTGGGGGAGTTGTCCCAGATCTCCAGCCAGGGCAGGATTAGAGCCTGGTAAACAATATTTTTCTGATTTCTTAATAAATGTTGAGCTCTGCTGCTTTTTTTTTTTTTTTTTTTTTCCTTCCTGATCACTGTCTTTCTGTTTTTACCATGCTACAGATCTCCATGGAGTTCAGAAACCTGTCCAAGGTCTACCAGGATGTGATTTCAGATATTTGCCACAAGATGGGTGTTGGGATGGCAGAGTTCCTGGAGAAAAAGGTGGATTCTCAGCATGAGTGGGATAAGGTGAGTCAGCCCAGACAGAGGAATGGACTGAGCATGAGTAGGGTCTTGGAGTTAAGGTTGGAAAAGCCCTCTAAGATCATCAAGTCCACCCATTCCACCAGCACTGCCAAGGCCGCCACAGAAACATGTCCCCAAGTGCCACATCCACGGGTTTTTTGAACACTTTCTAGGTAGGGTCCACCTTGTCTCTGTGGAAGCAGGAGACAGAGCATCCCTGTTGGGAAAAGGTGTTTGTTTTCATGGGAAAGCTGAGACAGACCAGGGAGGGCCATGAGAACTTGCATTAAATGAACCGTCAGTTGCTTTTTGTAAAACTCACTGTGGCAAACAGGCAGCTCTTTGTAACTGCTTCTTTTATCTTGTTCTTTTTCTCCCCACCCTTTCCCAACTTGACACCTCCTTGGCAGTATTGTCACTACGTTGCTGGGCTGGTGGGGATTGGCCTTTCCCGTCTCTTCTCTGCATCAGAGCTGGAGGATTCCATCGTGGGGCAGGACACAGATCTGGCAAACTCCATGGGCCTCTTCCTGCAGAAAACCAACATCATCCGGGACTATCTGGAGGACCAGCTGGAGGGAAGGGAGTTCTGGCCCAGAGAGGTGAGGAAAAACCTCATAAAATCACTGCTGTTGGCTGTACATCTTCTTGGTAATAACAGTTCTGGTGACAGCTGGCTGACATCTGTCTGCAGCTCTCTGGGTGCAGTTGTAAGGACAAGGTGGTGTCACCACACACTGCCAAGAACTACTTAGGCAGCTTTTTCTCCTCTCCGCTAGGTTTTCTCGAGGAATGAGGGATGATAAGACCGGCTGAGATCCCAGGAGGGTACCTGGTCTGCTCCCAAAAGCAGGATCAGCTCTGCCTGTGCCTGACATGCTGGCCAAAAATTTTTCTTCCCCTTTTCCATGTGGCTCCACTGTCTCACAGGGCCTTTCTTGATGTGTGACTCAACATTTCATTGCCCTCCCGAGAGGAAAGATGTGGAGATGAGTTGCACCCTCCTCCTTTACCATCTCTTTGTGTACACCAAGGCCACTGTCACGTCTCCACAGCCTGCCCATCCTGCTTTTCTTTATCCCAGGGATGCTCCAAGGCTGTTCTGTGGGGGTTCTGGTGCTCTCCCAGACCTGGTGTTTCTCTGGTGACATCAATGCACTCTCCAGCTCATGAACACTTCTCTTGGTGTTCAGGTTTGGAGCAGATATGCCAAGAAGCTCTCGGACCTTGCCAAGCCAGAGAACATTGACGCGGCCGTGCAGTGCCTCAATGAGCTCATCACCAACGCCCTCCACCATGTCCCCGACGTCCTCACCTACCTGTCCCGCCTCAAAAACCAAAGTGTCTTCAACTTCTGCGCTATCCCCCAGGTGAATTGAGCTTCCAAGTGGTTCTGCATCCTCTGCAGCCCAGCTGGTGAGGAACTGGAGGTGGAGGAGGTTCTGTGTCGTTGGTGTTTTTTGCTTATTTCTTGGTTCCTGCTGTTTCTGCTGTGGTTGAGATTGTGCCTCCACTCCATGGATGTCACTGTGGACAAGGTGGTCCCTTGGCAAGTTCCTTGCAGTGCAGTAAAGGCTCTTCCTTGTCTCTCCTCAGGTGATGGCCATTGCCACGCTTGCTGCCTGCTACAACAACCAGCAGGTGTTCAGGGGGGTGGTGAAGATCCGCAAGGGCCAGGCTGTCACCCTCATGATGGATGCCACGAACATACAAGCTGTCAAAGCCATCATGTACCAGTATGTGGAAGAGGTAGGCTCAGCAGTTTGCTTTGAGTCGTTTCTGGCTCTCCCCGTCCCCGTTCTTGGGGCAAAATTTGGAATACACAGGGCTCTGTTCATTTTATCCTTGGCTCAGTGATGGTGGGGAGTGGTGACCCTGATGTGGTTTTGGCCTGGACCAAACTGTACTTGATGTGTTCCCTTGAATGTATCCTTGGTCTGTGTCTATTTTGAGAAGTAGGGGCTGGGGCCAGTGGCATCCTGGCCTTGACCAGCAGAGTGTGTCCAGCTGGACCAGGGCAGTGCCCGTCCCCTTGACCCAATTCTGGGGTCAGTTTTGGGCCACTCACAACACAAAAGACATTGAAGGGCTGGAGCATGTCCAGAGAAGAGAACAGAGCTTGGGGAAGGGTCTGGAGCACCAGGAGTGGCTGAGGGAGCTGAGGAGGGGCTCAGCCTGGAGAAAAGGAGTTTCAGGGGGAACCTTATGACTTCCTCCTGACTTCAGAGTCCTGTGGAGATTAAAAGTTCACGTGGAGAGTCAACTGGTGGGTGGTTTCATGGGAAAAAAGCACCCTCCTCCCCAATACCCAATTCCAGTGAGGAATTAAATAAACATTAAATAAAAAGACTAATAAATACTAAATAAAAAGACTTCACATCTGCAGCAGGGAGTCCCCAAACCATGGGTTATTAGAGCTGCCCTTGTGAACTGGCTGATCCCATGGCAAGGGAGAGTGACACTGCAGGGCTTTAACCCAGGAGAGGGTTTCTGGTTGTGCCCACCTTGCTCAGACTCCTGCAGATGAGTATCTGAGGCCCTGAGAAGGGAACCCCAAATGCCACAGAATCAGGTGATGATGTGACTGTTTCCAGGCAGGAATGTTCCCACTGGTTTGAGGTTGGGCTGTACAGTGAGTGAGGATTGCAGGGTGAGACACCCTGATCCCAGTAAGGCCACTGGTCCCAGTAACACCACGGGGGTTTGAGGGATTGTGTACAAAGCTGTGTGGTCCATGTCCCATCTTGGGCTGCCCTCAAGAGGCAGCTTGGCTTAGTGCACTTCCCAAGGGAGGATGGCCCCTAGACCCATCCAATTGTCCCTTGCTTTGTGGCTCTCCACCACCGAGCTCACTTCAAACTTCAACCTCATCCCGTTTTCCTCCTAAACCTCCCATGGGATCCCCTAACTCCTCCTTCCTCCTCCTTCAGATCTACCAGAAGATCCCGAGCACAGACCCGTCGTCCAACAAGACGCAGCAGGTGATCTCCTCCATCCGCGCCATGAGCCTGCCCGGCAGCCCCATGGCCTCCCGCCACCACTACTCCCCCATCTACCTGTCCTGTGCCATGCTGCTGGCAGCCCTCAGCTGGCAGTACCTCAGCACCCTCTCCAAGGCCACCGAGGAGTACGTGCAGGCAGGAGAGAACTGAAGGGCACTGGCCGGGTGGGGGGACGAGCAGTGGCAGATGGGCAGCTGAGGGGGGCAGGAGGCTCCTGGTCCCCTGCCCTGGGGGTGGCCCGGCACTGGGCACTGGGACGGTGACAAGGATGGGACACTGGGGGAGCTGCAGCCCCCAGGGTGACAGTGTGGCACTGCTGGACTCCATCCTCACCGCCCTTGCTGTCTGCTTTGATGGCTGCTGATTGGAGTCTTAGTGTTTGGGGTTGAGTATTTTTTTTTTCCTCCCTTTTTTCCTGTTTGCCTGAATATTTTGGATTGTTGTTGGGGTTTTTTTTTTTGTTTGTTTGTTTGTTTTTGGTTTTTTTGGGGGGTTTCTTTCCGTTAGGATGGTTTGAAATAGAAACTCCAGTTGTTTCTTTTCTTCCTTGAGATTTGAGGCGTCTTTTCAGCTCAGAGCTGAGCAGAACCCTGAGGGGTATGCCTCCCTTTTTTAGGCAGCCTCTTCTCCCTCACCAGTCTCTGCTCTGTGCTGGAAGAGGAATGTGCTTCCTTATCCAAGGAAAAAGCTCTGACCACTTTCTGGCCCTCAGTCATTGACATCCTGCAGCCCGGAAACAGGCAGAGGCCACAGTTGTATTTCTGTTGTGCTGAAGGATGCTGAAATGAGCCCTTTTAGTGTTAAATATATGGGAGGTGAGGTACTCTGTCCACCTGAATGTGCCCCCAGCTGAGAGGCAGCTGTGCAGCTCCCTGCCTGGGGACAGATGGCCCCTGCAGTGACACAGCTCTTGTTTCAGTAGTGGGGAGGTGGTTAAAATGAGAAGGGCGCTGCCATCAGAGCCCTGAGCTCATAACCCCAGGCCTGACTCCACAGCAGGCTCTGGGCTCTGCACTGACCCAGCCCCAGGGGGCGGGTGGTCGTGGCAGAGCGAGGCAGGGGAGTGAGGGTTTGCACCCTGCTGTCCCTCATGGGATGCTTTTTCGGGGGGGCACTGATCACCCTGGAAGGCAGGAATGATCCCTGCCATGAGCTGGGAAGGCTGGAGCCCCCCAGGGGGTGACCAGGGCAGGTTTCCCTGGCCCACTTGGCTCTGGCTTTGGGTCAGACTGATGTGTGAGCTGCAAGAGGCTCCCACTGCTGTCTTCAAACACATCAGGCTGGATTTACAAGAGGAAACAACACCCTAAAGGCAAGTCCTGTTCTTCTGGGGTGGATTGTTTTTTTCTGGGTCCTTACCCACCCCCTTCAAATGCTGCTTTGTTGTCGTGAAGGGAAGGAGAGCCCATGTCCTGGTCCAGGACAGAGCTACCAGGTGCAGGGTGGTGGCCTTTGCAAGGCCAAGCCCCTGTGACCAGGCTGTTACTTAGCAGGAGAACCCCTACTCCACAGTTCCTGGTGTAGATAGTTTTAAGCTGTTGTCCTAAAGAAACTCGAGGTAGCTCTCTTTGTGCAGCTTCCTGTCTTGTTGAAATTAAAAGTTTTCTTTGGGAAAAAAAAAAATAATAAAAGTGCTGAATCATCTCTTTTTTTTTTTTTTCCAGCTGTCATTTCTTTTACACCAATAATTTCCCCACAGGTTACAAGCCCTCAGCTCATGAAATTCCAATGCTCCCTTAGTGCAAACTCTGGGTTATCTAAGTACAGCCCCTAAAATGTGCCAGATCTGCAGGAAGGATTTTAACCAGAGGGACAGCTTAGAGTCCATAAACTCACCTTGACAGGAGTGGTGGCACAGCCCTGGGCTGCAGGCACGTGCTCCAGGGCCCTGATGCATCCTCAGGGATGCTGGGGACAAGCCCTGGCTGCTCTCTGCTCAAGGTGGAAGCACGTTCCCCACACCAGCACACAGCCCAAGGGGTGGCTGTCACCAGCAGGGCCACAGGACAGGGCTGGCAGTGACCACACCTGCACAAGGGAGGGAATTCTGCCCCTCTACCCCCCTCAGGTGAGACCCCACCTGCAGAGCTGCCTCCAGCCCTGGGGCCAACAGCAGGAGTATGTGGAGCTCCTGGAGCAAGTCCAGAGGAGGCCACAGAGATGCCCTGAGGGCTGGAACCAGGCTGGGAGAGCTGGGAGTGTTCACCTGGAAAAGGATCCAGGGAGAGCTCAGAGCCCCTTCCAAAGCCTAAAGGAGCTACAGGAGAGCTGGAGAAGGACTTAGGACAAGGGATGGAGGGACAGGACACAGGGAATGGCTTCCCACAGCCAGAGGGCAGGGATAGATGGGATATTGGGAAGGAATTCCTGGCTGTGAGGGTGAGGCTGGCCAGGGCTTGGAGCAACCTCGGCTAATGGAAGGTGTCCCTGCCCATGGCAGGGATGATCTCTAAGGTCCCTTCCAACCCAAAGCATTCTCTGAAGACAAAAGGGTCTCACTTGGCTTCCACTCCAGACAATCATCTGTGGTGGTAGAAGCCAAGCAGAAGCAACCAAGAGCCAGGAGCAGAGACTCTGGAGAAATCATTTATTGGCACAGGTGTTCCAGCCAAATACAGCACAGCTCTGCCTCACTGGTGCCTGAGCAAGCAGAGGTAAGGGGCTATTTTACAGTGCATGGAGAGCCTGCCTCACACGTTTCAGACCCGTAGCCTCAGCTCAGTAATATATTTTGTGCTTTAAAATTAAAAAAAAAAAGCTCTTTGCTATATTAGTGTTGGCAAATCACATGATTCCTCCTATACACAACCTATTACACCTCCCCCCAGTAACAAAAATAAGGTTTTTTACCTTTAATGCCTGTGGCTCAAGAAAAAAAAAAGCTTTAATTGTGTCCAAGTTAGTGAGACACCTCCAAGCATCTACTTGAGCTCCCTGCAGCAGACCAGGGAACCATCCCTCAGCTCAGCATTCAGCACCTGCAGCCCCAAAGCACCCCAAATTTGGGTGCTGCACTCTTGCCCAGGCATGACCTGCACAAATCAAGCTGCTCAGCCACAGAGGAAAAAAAGGCTTTGCTCTTTCCAGCACCCTCCCAGATGCTTGCAGGATATTTGATCAAAGGCTCATGGAGCTCCAGCCATGCCCTTTTCCAGCATCAATAACCCCAGACTACAGCAGATAAAAAAGCCAGTGAACAGTTGAGGAAGAAGTGGTTTAAAAAGCCAGAAGGATGGAGCAGAGCAGGCAATGCACGAGGGACTTGGTGCAGGCAGCTCTGGCCAGAGCCACTTGACATCAAGTTCATCAGTACTTTGTCATTAATAGGCCTAATTGTAGCCAATTCAAAGGCACACACTTACAGGAAATTCTTCCTGCTTGTTCCAGGTGCTAACAGTCAGATCAACCCATCTGGGGGTGCACAACTCCCCCCTAGCCATGGCTTTCCAGCAGCATCCACCTCTGCTGCCCACCAAGTCCCTAATCCCGGCACAGAGCTGTTTTCCTGCCCTCCCAGTGCCAAACTGAGCTAGAAGGGGTCCAGGCTAACCAAACTCCAAGAGGCCAGTGAGCTCTCCAGCAGTCCTCTGAGCAGGGAATGCCCCAATGTCCTGCTGTGACCCATTAGAAGCAGGAGTTGGGCAGAGAGCAGTTCCACCTCCAGCTCCACCGTACGATTTAAAAAAACAAACCCAAAAATTAAAAAAAAAAAAAAAAAGAACAAAAAAAAAGGAAAAAAAAAAAAAGATAAAAAGCTTTAATAAAGTAACCTGAACTAGAGTCTCTTTTAGAAGGGGGGGTCTCTGCACCCAACCCACTATCAGTTAAAAGCATCAGGGAACTCAGGATTATTTGTTGTTTGATCAGAGTTACATCCTCTTCCAGTACTGCTCCGTCCTGGGGATGCCAGCCACAACCTCAGACTCGATGCCACAGTGGTCGTCTCCTCGCAGGATTTTGAAGAAGCCTGGGAGAACACCAAGAGCCAAAAAAAAAATAAGTCACTTGTCACTCTCTCCATCCACCCGAGGGGAATGGGGCAGGGATTCCTGGTGGTGCTCACCGTTCTCTCCCCAGTCGGTGTTCCAGGAGTTGGCCACCAGCCAGTAGGGAGTGTCGTTCTCCACGCCCCAGCCCAGGATGCGGATGGCGTGGCCTCCCACCTGCTCCCCAGACACGTGCTGGTAAACCCCTGCAAGGGGAAAAAAACCACCCCAAAATGTCAACAGGCACCGCTTGGCCACACCACAGCCCGGGGGCCACCCGGTATCACAACCCCCAGAGTGGCTGAGGAGGAGGTTTTGGTTAAATGTGAAACTGAAACTTAGTGCAGAGTCTGGAGGAAGAGTTCTACACAGGGAGACAGAGATAGGACAGAAGGGAAAGGTTTTAAACTAAAAGATGGGAGATTTAGGTTGGGTGTTAGGAGGAAATGCTTCCCTGTGAGGGTGGGGAGGCCCTGGTACAGGTTGCCCAGAGAAGCTGTGGCTGCCCCTGGATCCCTGGAAGTGTCCAAGGCCAGGTTGGACAGGGCTTGAAGCAACCTGGATAGTGGAAGGTTTCAATCCCATGGCAGGGATTGGAATGAAATGATTTTTTAATCATTATCTTCCCACCCAAACCATTCCATGATTCAGCGACCGATGCACCCAGAGACATTCCCCAAGGGGCTCAAAAGGAGTTCAAAACAAGAGTTTTGAGGTCCTAAAATCGGAGCTGTTGTTGTCAGCTGGAATTTGGGGTGCTTCCAGTCCCAAGAACAGATTATTCCTGCTATAGATACAGGATATGGTATCTGCCCATGTCCTTGCCACACCAGAGACTTGAGTGTGAGGTTGAGATCCCCAAGACTGGAGAAGACAGACCAGGCCCACAAGAGAGGGACCCTATGGATGAAGCAGGGAACAGGGCTCCCCCCACAGCCCCACTGCTGCTGCTCACCAGATTTGTACATCAGGAAATCCTCGTAGACAATGAAGGCTCCTTCCACTGGGCCGTTCTTGTAGATCTCAGCCATGATTTCCTTCTCACTGCGAGGGACTCCGTAGGATGTGATGCCTAAAAGAGAATTCCCACCATTAGGATGGCACTGTCAGGCCACACAGGATGGCTCGACCAAGCCTGCTCAGTGGGACCCCGCAGAAGGCCTCTTGCACTTAAATTCAGGTTAAATCCAAACCCAGCAGCTCCAGAGGGACTGACACAGCCAGGCAGGAAAAGTGGGCTCCAGCCACCCCCCTTCCAGAGGGAATTATTTAATCGGAGTCCTATTCTGTACCCAAGGACCTACTGCAGACAGCTTTAGTGGGAAGGGACATTTTTCCCTTGCACATTCTCCTTTTTAAAACCCAAAAGACTCAAGGTGAAGACAAATCTCCAAGAAACAGCCAGATTATCTGGGCTCCTGCCCAGGAGATTTGGAGGTGGCTTTGACACCAGATGGGGCTCAGCACCACACTCTTCCCGCAAACCACAAGGACTCAAACCAATCCCACCACTTCCCCCTTCCCAAATGAGTCTCAGCAAACACAAACTGCTCATCTCCCACACTCAGGTTTGCTCCAGGACCACCAGAATGGAGCCTCCAGGGACGGGGCACAGGGAAAAAACCCACCAGGAACAGGTTCAATCCTACCAACCCCTCCCCAGCTGCCACGAGGAGCAGCTCTGGGGATGCTTTGGAGGCCACCTCACTTACCATAGTGCTTGTCCTCCTTGTACGAGGGTGAGTAGCCAGGCTCACAGTGCCGGCTGCACCTCGGGGTGCTCCCTCCCTCCCCGGTGCAGGGGGGCCGGGTGCCGTTGACGTGGTGCTCGCAGGGTGGGATGGAGTAGGGCCGACAGCCTGTCCAGGACAGAGGTGACATCAGCTGGCTGTCCCCAAAGACCCCAACAGCCACGCTGGAGAAGGCATTAGATACCCCAGGGAAGAGCCTTTCTGCCCCAGGAACCCCACAAATCAGTGGGGTGCAGGAGGTCTTCCCCTGCCAGATGGGCAATCCCTCCCTCCATCTGCAACATGTTTCCCACCAGACCTGTTGCCCACCACCTCCCTCTCCAAATGGTGATGGAAAAGGTGAACCAACTGATGGTCATGACAGGGGGAAGCAGTGGCTTCCAGTCTGGAAGTTATTTTTTTGAGGGGGATACATGTCAGGAAGACTCCTGACCTCACCCAAAGTGTAGCGCACTGGTTCAAAACCAGCAACAACACGGAATTCACAGCCTGATTCATTCCTGCTATGGAAACAGGAGCCTTGAGGGGTGTGTTGAGGGCTCCTGGCTCCCTTCCCAGATGGGCCTCCTGCCTCTGGGTGTGCTCAGGGACCTTTGTCCCAAAGGAGTGACTAGAAGGAGCCCTGGGGGCGGGGGCAGCCAGCTGGGACTGCAGAGGTGCTCCAGTTGAAAGAGGGAGCAGCTACAACGATGCAGACCAGGAGAGAAGCAGCCCAAAAGAACATGAACCTTAACCAAGCAGAGATGCTCCTCCTTGCTTCCCCAAGGGTTTCTGCCAGGACTTACCCACGTGGGAATCGTAGAGACCCCCGGACACGAGGCCCCTCTCTGTCCAGTACCTCCACGCGCCGGAGGGGTAACCACCATTGCACCTGGGGGAGAGGCACCAGCTCCAGCCCCAGCCATCCCATTTTGGGAGAGGCAAGGGAATGGAGTCAGCCTGGGATGGTTCAAAGGAAGGTTTGGGCACACTAAACCTTTTTGGGGTCTGTTCTTTTCTTCCCCAGGATCTGCCTTGGGACACCAAGGCCTCAGGCAAGGAGGGAAGAGCACTCATGGCTCCAAATCCCAAAGTGCCTCTTTACCATGTCCCTGACCAGCCTCTGCTGCCAGGAGCAACAGGACTTGGAGACTCAACTCCCTAGCCTGTGCTCAACAACTGGGAAAGCCAGGCAAAAGGCTCGTGCCTGAAAACCACGGATGTGGGACTATGAAAAGATCCTTCCTTTGGCTTTGGCAGCTGCCAGCTCTGCTGTGTGGGAGAGCATCACTGCGTGACTGCAGCCATCACCATCCACTGTGCTGGGGGCAGGATGTGTCCCAGTCCCTGCAATCACCTTTATGCTCCCACCTAACTCCCTCATCCACAGCACAAACCTCTGGAGGAGCTTTGTGATAGTCAAGGAGGTAATGAAGGCAGGGCTCAAGAAATCAGCACCTCCAGGGTCTGCCCCTGCTCCTCCTAACCACCTTCCACGTGCACAAGGACCAGGAGCAACTCACCCCATGCCACACTCAAAGCCACAGCACGACAGCAGGTCCTCAGCTGAGACCTCCACGCTGACCTTGGCGTTGGTGTGGACACAGATCCGGTCTGAAATCGCTTCCACGGCGCCAAAAGCCTGAGGGCAACCCCAAAACACCCATCAGAGCTGGCCAGGGGAGAGAAACCAGGAAACCCCCTGGAAATGAGTCCAGCAAGCATGGCCTGGCTGGGAGAAGCCACCCAGGAGCTCAGACACTGCGGGATCCCACAGTGTCCCCTCACAAAGGGCAACAAAAATGCTCCAAGGGCTGGAGCCCCTCTGCTCTCAAGCCAGGCTAGGACAGCTGGGGGTGTTCACCTGGAGAAGAGAAGGATCCAGGGACACCCCAGAGCCCCTTCCAGTGCCTAAAGGGGCTCCAGGAGAGCTGAAGAGGGACTTGGGACAAGGGATGGAGGGATGGGACACAGGGAATGGCTTCCCATTGCCAGAGGGCAGGGATAGATGGGATATTGGGAAGGAATTGTTCCCTGTGAGGGTGGGGAGGCCCTGGTAAAGGTTTCCCAGAGAAGCTGTGGCTGCCACTGAATCCTTGGAAGTGTCCAAGGCCAGGCTGGACAGGGCTTGGAACACCAGGGATGGTGTCCCTGCCCATGGCAGGGGGTTCAGCAGCAAATACAAAGGCACAGGTTTTGCCCACTAAATTTTATGAACACAACATCAAACTTCCCCTGTCCTTACCCAGCAGGAGCCACAGGAGCCCTGGTCTCTGATCTCGCTGATGGTGGGACAGTTGGGCCACTGTGTCCGTGAGTCAAAGTTATCAGGCAGCTCCACGTCTGCAGCAAAATCCACCCTGTGAGGAGAGGGAAATCCTGTCTCAGTAATACCAGCAAACCACAGCTGGGTGCACTGCACTCCTCTGAAGGTGACCTGGAGGAGGAGGGCTGTTGTTTGCTCACTGAAGGAGCATAAATACTTGTGCTGTCCTCAGACCAGCTCAGCAGCTCCTCTGGTGTGTTCATTTTCAAGGATAACAAATTGAACAACTGGTCAAGTATCTGGCAGGGCACAGGATGGATTTTCCCCCTCACGTGTGCTCTGTGCTTAAATCCATGAACTATGTCCACCCTGCTGCCCACAGCCAGCCAGGAGAGCCCCTCACCCACCCCAGATGCTCAGGAAGGATCCACACAAGTTTTACTGGAGCTTCACCTTCTCCTCCCTGCACTCACCTCTCGGGGAGCTTGGGCCCACCCATGAAGGTGCCACAGAGCTTCTTCACATAGCTCATGTCAGCATTGTGGAAGTTGTGCCCTGCCTGGGGAGAGACACACAGAATTGGGACCTGACTCTCCAGAGCCACCAAGAGCATCTCTGGGACCACAGCCCGGTGCTCCAGAGCTCCCTGAATCCCAAACAGAGCCTGACACTGACTGCAAAGCCCAGGGGCCAAGAGCCAACCACCTACAGACACAGAACACTGCCCAGGAAGGTCCAGCTGGAGGTTTTGGACACAGGAAGCTGGACAAGGAGGGTCAGGTCACCAGGAACTGGACACTCACTACTTGTCTCCAGCCTCCTGCAGTTTCCTCCTTTTACATTGCTCCTATTCCATAAACTCATCCCGCTCTGCTCCAAAGAGGAGCTCCACAGTTCCTGTCACTGCAGCACCTGATAGCACCACCTCACTGGAAAAGTCAGCTGGGACCAAGGCTGGATTGATGTCACCACCATGGTGACAGTCCCAACACTCAGCCACCAAATCCCACAAGGAGACTGTCAGCCATGCACCTCCCCCAAAAAAACCCAAATCAGCCCAGTACTCACCTTCCAGGTGGTGTTGAGCTTGTTTATGTGGTTGACCAGGTCATCTGAGAGAGGAGGGAAATAAGGAATGCTGCGAGCGTTGGTGAAGGCCACCAGGACACACAGGAGGGACACGGATGGCCACATCTTGGCTACTGAACAGGACACTCCACCTGCAGCCGGATTGGAGCAGCGTTGGAAACATGCCCAAGGTGGGCTCAGCAGCACAAAATGCGTGGCTGCACCAGATCCCTCCAGATCCCCAAGTGCCCCAAAGGTCAGGAGAGAGACACAGGAACAGAGTAACAACCCCCTGCCTGCAGCTCAGGAGAAATCAGACAAGGCAACCTTGTTTGTTGACCACTGCAGGATTGACAGCAACAAGAAAATACCTTTTGAAGCAGATCCAAGGGATTTGGAGGGTATTAAAACCTGTGTTTACTTCCACAACAATGGAGAATAAGGACCAGGAGAAGGAAAAAAGTGACATCCCATCTCCACACCAAACTTCAGGCATGGCACTTGATAGGTCCAGGCCCTGCTCTTCCCTTTAAAGATATTACTCCAAATTACATTTTTGGACTTCAGAGCCTCATTTTGGCCAGCCCATTGCCCTGGGGGTGTCACAGCCCCAGGTATGACCACCTGCCCATGTACAGGGGGATCAGCATGCACCTGCAGCTGCTGTCTCTGCTCCCCTCCCACTGGACTTTTTTCCCAGGGAGGTGCAGGGTGTGAGGAAAGCCCCAGTTTGGGGATCAGAGCCACAGGGGAAATCCAAGAGCAGGAAAGAAAGGCACCACAGCCTCCCGTGCAGGAGCAGAAACACCATGCAGCCCCACAGCTGGGGAAAAACCACTGGGAAACCACTCCAGGGCTCCACGGTTTCCCTGCTCCCCTTTAACCTAATTCACATCGAATTGCCCAACTTCGAATCAACCCCCAGCGCCAGCAGCCACTTGTTCACTCAGACACATCACGAGCTCCTTTATCTCTGCAAACACACCAGGGCACCCTCCTCCTCCTCCAACCGTCCCAGCTCCCTCCCGCCAGCCCCACATCCACCCCAACCAGCCCCAAGCCTGCTGGGCACTCCAAGACCTCAGAGCCTCCACGGCAGAGATATTCAGGCTTTAATCCCTGCTCAACTCAGCGAGCTGAACGTGTAATCACCTTTGCAAGCCCCGGCTTAAACCGGACACGCAGCTCCTGCCAGCAGCCCCACAAACCCCAGAGCAGCAGAGCTGGGTGAGCAGGGGATGGGAGACATCCCACACCTCCCTGCCGGCTGCTTCCACCCACTCATAGCCAAGTTTAGCCTTTCCAGAGAAGAAAACCCAGCAGGAGTGTCCTACTTTCTGCCAGCAGCGAGCCCAGGCGGCTGCAGCTCGCGGCATAAAGGGGCTTTTTTTCTCTCCTTTCCCACTCCTCCTTCCACCATTTATTTGTTTGTTCCCCCTTCTTCTTTGTGCTTTCAGCAGGACTCTCAAACCAAAAAAAAAAAAAACCCAGCTGATTTTTTTTTGGGTCCTCCCACTTCTAAATCTCACCTCTTTGAAGGGTCTTTATGCATATTTTCCGGGGTTTCATGAATATTTTCTTGCTTAGAGGTTTCTAAGGGACAAGCAAGGGACTCGCTGGCTGTGCTCCCCTGCTTACTCAGCACGAAGGAGGTTAAAGCCAGGAAAATAAATATACACTTACAATACAACTGTGCTTTTTTGCCCACAACAGGCCGCAGGAAGCCTGCTGGTAACCAGCCTGAGCTGAAGCACATTTTAATGAAAAATATAAAAGTAACAAAAAAAATGCACACACACAAATGTCAAACCCCAAAACCCTTCGTACTTCCCGCAGTCAACTCGGTATTTTCCCTCAGCAAAGGCAGGAGGCGTTTATGAGGCCAGAAGTCACATGATTACACTTTTTTTTTGTTTGTTTTTTTGGTGGTGTTTTTTTTTTTTTTTTTTTTGTCCCAGCAGGATGTTTGTAAATCTGCTGACAGGCTGAAAACCACCCTGCCAGGCATCGATGTGCTGCTCACACCCAGCTTTTGAGGGACAGACACGGGACATCTCCCGGCCTCGGGTTACCAGACCACACTCCCCAGGCAACCCGAAACCAAACTGAAAATAGATCCCAGCAGTTTCCCCTTCAACAGGCAGAGTTTCAGCTCTGCTGCTTTGCATCTGCACCACGGACATGGCCCAGGGCCAGCAAACCCAGCAAAGCAAATAGCTGGGAGCCAGATAGCTCTTTAGGGAAAAAAATCCCCACAAACCTCTTGCCAAGTCTCCTGTGGGCATGGAGCCTCTCTTTTGGAGCATGAGAGAGCTGGGGGTGTCCAGTCTGGGGAGGAGAAGGGAGACCTCAGAGCCCCTTCCAGTGCCTGAAGGGGCTCCAGGAGAGCTGGAGAGGGACTTGGGACAAGGGATGGAGGGACAGGACACAGGGAATGGCTTCCCACTGCCAGAGGGCAGGGATAGATGGGATATTAGGGAGAAATTCTTCCCTGTGAGGGCGGTGAGGCAGGTTGTCCCAAGAGATAGCAGATGCACCATCCCAAAAAAACATTCAATGTCAGGCTGGACAGGGCTCTGAGCAAGCTGATGTAGAGTTAAAATATATAGTTAAAGATGTCCCTGCCCATGGCAGCGAGGTTGGAATTAAAAGCCCTTTAAAGACCCCTTCCAACCCAAACCTTTCTATTATTTGAGGTCTCCTATGGCCATGAAATTTTGGGTTGTGGGAGCTGACACTCTCAACTGGCACCAGGTATCCCAAGATCTGTCTAGAAAAGGAAGGGGAAATCCTCACCCCCGTGGGATTTCTTCCTCCCTGACCCCCCCTTCTCCCTGGCTTTATCCCGTGTACAGCAGGTCTATAAATAGGACACACAGGCACGGGACTGGCAGGACGGATTCCCACCGGCTGTGGGTCACATGCAGCCCAACCACAACAACCCCAGAGCCCCATCAGCAACAAAGAGCTGCTGGTTTCCTCCCTCACCCACCTGTCCCAGCTGATCCAAGCAGCAAGAGCCTCCCCCGGCAGCGTTATCACCCTGGTGCTTCCCCCAGCACCGCTATCTCCTCCTCACACCCCTCCTCCCCATAAAAAAACCTCACGGCCGTTTAAACCCCACAGCAGCAGCCCCAAAACCAAAATTGCATCACAGCTGCTGCACCCCAACATCTGCCCCCGCTCTGTGCACAGCAAGCAGGGCAGAGGAGTTTCCCCGGGAACCCCAAGCAGATCCTTTCCCTTTCCCACGTCTCCAGGGGTGCCTCAGCTTCAGGATAACCCTGGCTAAGGCTGATCCACAGCTCACATCCCACCACAGCCCACCAGCTGGAAACAGAAACAAGGCTGTTGGGCCTCTCAGGACCCCTCAGCTGCACCCTGCAGAACCCCTCAGGTGGCAGGAGGATGTTTGGGGCTTGCAAAGAACTCCCCAGGTTGCTCCACCTTCCCCTGGACAGAGAGCAGAGAATACTCTGAGATCCAAAGCATCTGCTAATAGCGTTTCTTGAAGGATGAGCAAGAAATAAACACCCACCAGCACACCTGACCCTGGGCGGGACAGGACACTCACGATTCAGCCAGCTGGTCGCTTAGAAAGAGGAAATTTGGGCCAGCTGAGTGCAGCCCCTCTCCAGGCAGTGAGGAGGCAGCGAGGCCGAAGGCTCTGCAGGAGCTGCTCAGAGCAGCTGCAGCCTGCGAGGGAGGAGAGCACCCGAAGGGCTGTGGCTGTGCTGGTGCTGCAGCATCCACCCACAGCCCTCTCTGCTGTCGCAGAGGAGGAGGGAAGGAGGAGACACCACCCAAGCGCCATCTCCATCCCTCCTGACCAGAGCTGGGGGCCAGGGCAGCTCCCTGCCTGTTTTCTCACGGACAGAACTCCTGGTAGTCGAACCCTGATATTCCAGGCCTCAGCAGGATCCCACATCGCCCTCCCAGCAGCCAAGGTAGGCACACGGTGCCCACAGCAGCAAATCCCTTCACCTTTGCACCACCAAGGTCTCCTTCCCCAAAACAAAGCCCACAAGTCCCATTTGACTTTATTTAAGAAAAAGCAACAACCCAACCCCCAAACCGGCTATTCCGAGGCCAGCTCACATGACTCGGTCGAGGCAGGTCAGACCAAAGATAAGTCACAGCCCTGGAGCATCTCCCGGCTCCTGCACTGTCTGGGCCAACCCCCTGCGGGCACAGACGGAGGCATCCACACCCTCTCCAAGGCTCTGAGGAAGGTGAAAGCTGTCCCACCCTCTCTTCTACAACACCCCCCAGCCCTCCAGGGCCAGGGGTGCTCAGCACAGCCCAAATCATGTGTCCTGCTCAGCACCAGCCCTCAGCCTGGGCCGAGCTTTGTCCTTTGTTCTCTCTGCCAGGGCTTGTGACTCCAAGCCACAACAAAGCGAACCCAGGGAGGTTCAGCTGCAGCTCCCGATCCAGCTCAGCCTGCTGCGTCACCAGGTGAGCTTGGCAGCACCAAACTCGTGGTCTGGTGACTTCATTACGGCTCTGGCTGCATTACCAAACATTGAATTATTTTTTTCATCAAGGAAAAAAAAACCGACATGAGGTTTTCCTCCCCATGCTTATTCCCTTCTGGCAAAGCCAGATCACTAACACAGGTGAGATGACAGAATCCTAGAGAGGTCTGGGTTGGAAGAGATCCTACACATCATCTAATTTCAACCCTACTAGACCTGGCTGCCCTGTATCTGACAAAATAACTCCCTCCTGAGACAAGCTGCAGCACTCACCCCTGCAGCTTCCATGCACGGAAATCACAAGATTCCTCCCAAATTAAGCTGCACTGATTTTTTTTTTCCTCTCTTCTTACAGACCAATCCATAAACCAGAGTGTTGCACAAGCCCCTCAAAACCCCGTGCTGCGGAAATCCCTTCCCTTCATCTGCAACCCAGAGGGAAGTGCCAGAGGGAAGCGTTCTTTGCTGTATCACGCCCGCAGAGCATCCCTGAGAGTGGGATATGGGGATGAGAGATTCATTCCAGGCCGGGGGGATGCATGGCAGCTTCTCCAGCGCCATTCCCAAGCCATGGTCCTGGTCCAAACCCAGGCATCACGGGATGTTCCCGGAGTGCCAAACAGACCTCGGCGGCAGCTGACGAGCAGGACTGCAGTGTTTTTCCTGTCTCTATCATAAAAACAACGTTTCCTCTCTCCTCCCGTGACCCTTCCTGAAGGTTTGATGCCTTTCGAGGGTTCATTTTCCCCGCAACAACCTGCGCCGCAGCGCATTCCCCTCCCTCACCCCGCATTCCGCACCCCGCACAAAAATCCCCCAAAACGCCGCTGGAAAAAGCGGGAGACGCCGCTGCTGTTGTCGCTGCGGGTGTTCCGCGGCCGTGGAAGGGGGTGCCCCATTGCTGTGCCCCCTGCCCCTGAGCATCCCCTCCCTCACCGCTCCCCGCCGCGCCCGCGCCCGCGCCCGCTGCGCTTCTTGTGCGCGCCCCCGGCACTCACCGGCGTTCACTCGCGGCGATTCACCGGCACTGACGAGGATTCACCTGGACTGACGGCCCCGAGAACTCTCGGTAGCCACGGCCGGAGCAGGTCCCGCAGGCTGAGTCATCCCGGGCCGGCCCGCCCCCGGTGTGACAGCATCCTGCCGGCTGCCCGCCCCCAGAGCCCGCCTCCCTCCTTCCTTCCATCCCTCCATCCATTCATCCATCCCTGCTCCCGGCTCTATTACTGTTCCTCACTGCTTCCCTCCTTCCTCCATCCCTGCTCCTGCCTGCGCGCGTTTCTCCTTGTGCCTCATTCCCCTGCTTCCTTCATCCTGCCTGCACCCGTGCTGCTGTTTCCATCCCTCCTCCTGCCGACCTCTATCCCTCCTTTTTTTCATACCTCCAACCTGCCTGCATCCTTCCTCAATGCCACCTCCAGCCTGTCTCTGACCTTCCTCGATCCCACAGGTGTTCCACCCTCTGCCATCCCATCCCATCCCATCCCATCCCATCCCATCCCATCCCATCCCATCCCATCCCGCATCCTTCCTCCCGCCTTTCTCCCTTCCTGCCCTACTCCATCCCGTTTTGTTTTCATTTTCAAATCTGTCTGCATTCCTTCTCGATCCCACCTGCATCCCACCTTTATCCCTGCATAATGCCATCCACATCCTTCCTGCTTCCTTCTTCCATTCTATCTCCATCCCATCTAGTTTTCCTCCAGCAACCTGTCTGGGTTTTTCCTGAATCCCACCTGTATCCCACCCTTTGCAATCCTGTCTCCATCCTGCCTCTGTCCCTTTTCCTTCCTGTTTCTCTCCTCCAGCTGGCCTCTCTCCCATCTGGTTTTCCTCCTCCAACCTGCCTGTATCCTTCCTAAATCCCACCTGCATCCCACACCCATCCATTTTCAACTCCACCTGCATCACACAGGTTGCCCAGAGAAGCTGTGACTGCCCCTGGATCCTTGGAAGTGTCCAAGGCCAGGCTGGACAGGGCTTGGAGCAACCTGGGATAGTGGAAGGTGTCTCTGCCTGTGGCAGGGGGTGGAATGGGATGAGCTTCAAGGTCCCTTCCCATCCAAAACATTCTGGGATTCTGTGATCCTCCTGCTTCCCTCCTCCAGCCTGCCTTCTTCCCACCTAATTTCCCTATTCCACCCTCCTTGCACCTCACCACTATCCTGTCTCCATGCCACTTCCGTCCTGCCAGCATGCCTTCAAGTTTTCATCTGGAAATGCAGAAATATTTCACTGTGTTACTGTCCTGACTCTTTTTCCCTCATTTTGGCCAATTTTCAGGAGTATGAACAACAGAAAAATCATCTCAGGAGCCAGTTTCAAGCCCTGTTCTAAACCACAATGACATTAAAGCTTCTCTTTAATGAGAAAAAAAAAAATTAAAAGTTCTTTTCTCACCCATCTCTGTGAGGAGGAGGGAAAAACTATACTTCCCACCATTCTCAGAAATTAAAAGACCATATGGCCTGGAACCAAAAATAATTAATCAGAGTTTAGAAACCAGTGAGCATATTCCTTTTCTTCCCTGGTTCCATTTATATCAATCAATTTTTGGTCACCCTCGCATTTTAAAGATTGATTTTGGTTTGAGAAGATTTTCTAGTGAAATGATGAGAAAAATCAGAATAACATGTAATACCCTTGACTGCACAACCCAGTACTTACGCAGTAAAATTGGGGATGTTTTTGATGTGTTTCAATGTTTTTATTCTTCAATGCTCTGTGTGCAATGGCCCTTGGACCACTGCATGCCTTTGCCTGTAATATTTAGCCACCCCATCACTATGTTTTTATTTGTGCTTTAGCAATTAAAATAATTAAAAAAAAAATCACTTGTAACCTGCCTAACTTCCCTCTGATTCCACAGGATTTCTTCGCTCTCCTTGCAAAGGTTGATTTCAGTTTTCCACGTTGGCTGCGAGGTTTTGTTGACATAAAACACAGGAGAAATAACCTGGATTTTGTCCTGCCCTTTGTACAATCTGGCTCCAAAGGCCTCTGTGCCTCCAGTCACGTGGAGCTGCAGTCAGGACTTCACTTAACGCTTATTTATCCCAGTAACTTGGTCAGTTTCCTCTGAATTCCCCACACCTCCTTATTTCCAGCTAGGTTTTCACCCAGAAGTCGCAGAAGAGCGATTTTAAACCTGTGCAGTCCCATAAAGCACCTTTTTATTTTGCCTTGCTCTGAGTCATCAGGGAGCCCATCCTTCAGGCTCTGCCGGTGTCCCCTGTGGGTTTCTCAGGAGGGAGAAGCCACCTGTTTTTCCCTGCAAATATTTGGTGTCTTTTTCAAAAAGAAAGTAGGAACTAAAACTTTGCACAAACTGCTGACTCTGTGCCCTCTGTGGGGGAGTGTCAAAGTTGCTGCCCCTATTGCAGCTGGTTAGGGCTGAAGACATTTCCGTTTTTGAAATAAGTTGATCATTTTTGAGATAAGGTGTTCACTTTTGAGATAAAATGCTCTGAGGGTTGGAGCCCCTTTGCTCTGGAGCCAGGCTGGGAGAGCTGGGGGTTTTCACCTGGAGAAGAGAAGGATACACAGAGAGCTCAGAGCCCCTTCCCGGGCCTAAAGGGGCTCCAAGAGAGCTGGAGAGGGACTGGGGGCAAGGGATGGAGGGACAAGACAAAGGGGAATGTGTATGATGGGATATTGGGAAGGAATTGTTCCCTGTGAGGGTGGGGAGGCCCTGGCACAGGGTGTCTAGAAAAGTTTTTGCTTCCCTGGAAGAGTCCAAGACCAGGTTGGATGGCGCTTGGAGCAATCTGGGATGGTGGGAAGCATCCCTGCCCATGGCAGGGGGTGTAATAGGATGAATTTTTAAGGTCATTCCACCCCAAATTATTCGGTGGTTCAATGATAAGTTGGTTTTATGTATCATGCTGAATGCTGCCAGGAAAGCTTCCCCATCTGAGACCTCCCAGAGATTTCAAAAATCCCCTGTATGTCCAAATCAGGCATGAAACAAGCCTCCTTTTTTTTTTTCTCATGGTATTTTTTTAGTATGTCAGAAGAAATGAGTCTGTTTGCTGAGGCTTTGGCCTTTGTAGCAAAATCCACCACTACAGGAACAAGATAAGGAAATGGGTCAGGAGGCCTTGGGCAAACCTCTCTTATCACTCGTTAAAATCAATGTTGATTGAATCATGGTGCCCCTGCTTCATCACTGAACAGCAAATAGCTCTTAAGGAGGCTGCTGCAGGGCCAAGGCCTATAGGTTTTAGAAAAAAAAAAGAGTTTCTATGTAAATTCATCTCCTACCATATTTTTTTATGGTTTTAATTAATGCAGGTATGCCTTTTTTTCATCTTCAGGGTTTAAAGCCATCATTGTTTACAAAAAAGGTATGAAACGCAAGTTTATTTAATAACCAAACAGCTCTGCTTTGCTTGGGGTAGGAGTGAATTGTGCTCCTCCCTCATCCCAAAGCCTGTCCAGCTGGGCTGCCAGATCTCCTTTGGGGAATATACACCCTGATTTTTCCTGATTCATCCTTTTCAGGTGCTTTTAAACACTACAATTTTACTGCTGAAGCAGCATTACAATATTTGTCTCTGAGGTTCTTTTACACTTGGCTTTGTGTCCCTCTTTGAGCATCATCCTTGAAAGTGTCCAAGGCCAGCTTGGACAGGGCTTGGAGCAACCTGGGATAGTGGGAGGTGTCCCTGCCCAATGTCAGGGGGTTGAAATGAGATGAGCTTTAAAGTTCCTTCCAACCCAAGTATTTCTATGATTCTGAGATTTCTGTAACATGATTTTGCAGCTGACTCGCTCTCCCTGGCAGCAGCAGAATATCTGTGAGGCTTTGGTGGGAATAATGATGGTTATTACATGACTGCATCAGCTGCCAAGGTAAAATACTTGCCCAGGGCAACTAAAACAGGATTCTGTAAAGCCATAACGCTGCCTGATAAATCCTTGCTGGAAGGGTTGGGCACCAACCTAATCCTCACCTCTGCATGGGAGCTGGGACACCCTGAACTCAAATCCTCACCCTCCAAGAGTTCAGGGTCTGCCAGAGTCACTGCTGGGGCACGCGGCTTTACAAAGATCACTGAAACGTGCCTTGGGTGGGTTCTTGGCTAATTCTGATGGATTTTGTCTTGTCTGCTGGAAGTTGGGGTTTGTTGACCAGATTTTTCTGTCCAGACAGAAAATGTGCTTTGCTGCCTTGTTGAGCAAGAGAGGCTGTCCTGGCTGGTGGGGACTGTGTGCTCCTGGTGTGGATGGGAGATAATTTAAGGCATCAGGGGGTTTTGGTGCACTATATCCCCTAGACACACATCAGCAGCACCTTTAGCCTTCTGCTGCTGATGCTGCTTAAGAGGCTGAAGGCCGTTTTTAGATCTGGAGGACCCTGCAAAATCCTCCCCCCCCCGCTTCCTGCAAATCGGTGCAAACAGACAGCTCTGATTCCCTGAAAATCCGTGCGATCAGGGAACTCCGGTTACACAACCCCGCGGCCGCGGTGACTCAGGCGGGCTGGCTCACGAGGAGCCCTGTGACCGGCCGGGAGGTGACTCAGGACCAGATGACATCAGCAAAAAAGTTTCTTCCCACCATGGCCGGGACCAATCGAGCCCAGATCTGGGCGAGCAGCGCGACTTGGAGGGCTGAACTTGCTGGCCCTGGATGGATGTGGGGAGGCAAGGACAGGGATATTATCAGTTCCTGCAAAGTTTATGTCCCTCTGCAGGGTGACAAAATTGATCCCCAGCACCAGCGTAAGGCAGAGTCGTTGTCTAGATTAAACATTAATAGTCTGGTGTATTTTTATGGAGAATCTCTCCTTGGTTCCCATGCTCCATCCATCGTCTTTCTGGCGTGTCCCCCCTCCTAACTGTTAAAGCAAACATGATCAGCTGTGCCCAAGGACATGCCCAGCTGCTCTCATCCAAAGGTGGAAAAGTTTTTCTTCATATCTGGCACATCAGAGAGGTAGAGAACAAACTTGTCCTGTGTCTTGCTTGAGACAGAGCTTTGTAGAGCTGTGTGAATGTCACTGCTCAGCATAGCCAGACCTGTCTCCCTGCTCTCCCAGCAATTTTTGGCTGCAGCACTCCTGGAGCCAAAGGCAGAACTTTGTGTTTATCAGAACTGAGTTTTCCTCCATGAATCTGACAGATTTTTGAATCTATGGGAACTTATTCCATATACTCTCTCTGCCTTGGCAAGGGATTGTGTTTCTTGTCTTTTGGGGCTGGGGCAGTTCCCCAGAGCTGTATCCCCATCAATGTGGGGCTAGTTAGAGCAGCTGCTCTGGCTCCAGACAGTCCAGGATGTTCCTTTTGGAAATGCCTTAACTCCAGGGCACTTTTGCCATCTGCTTTCCATACAAGGTGTCATAGAATAATTTAGTTTGGAAAAGTTCTCTGAGGTCATCGAGTCCAACCATCCCCCAGCATTGCCAAGGCCACCACTAACCAATGTCCTCAGGTGCCACATCTATATGGCTTTTAAATCCATCCAAGTGTGGGGAATCCATCACTGCCCTGGACAGCTGTGCCAGGGTTGGAGAACCCTTTTGGTGAAGAAATTATTACTAAAATCCAATCAAAACCTCTCCCAAGTACAGCGTGGTGTAATTTTCTCTTGTCTTGTCCCTGTTCCATGAGAGCAGAGCCTGACCCTCCCCAGCTGTCCCCTCCTGTCAGGGAGTTGTGCAGAGCCAGAAGGTCTCCCCTGACCCTCCTTTTCTCCAGCCTGAGCCCCTTTCCCAGCTCCCTCAGCCACTTCTGGTGCTCCAGGACCCTTCCCCAGCTCTGTTCCCTTCCCTGGACACACTCCAGCCTCTTAATGTCTTTTGTGTTGTGAGTGGCCCAGAACTGACCCCAGAATTGGGTCAAGGGGACGGACACTGCCCTGGTCCCACAGGACACATCATTCCTGTCCCCCTGGGCACACCTGGCTCACGTCCAGCTGCGTCAGGCATGTTCAGACACTTTGGAGCAGACACTGTGATCTCTATTCCCTTTGTGCCACACGCCTGACTTTGTTCTTGCTCCTGCCATACTTCAGCCTCCAGGGAATTCAGGAGCGGTGGGAAGTGCTCAGGACTCAGCTGCTCTGTCCCATCACCTGATCCTGACCTCGGCCTTCCACTTCTTGCTGAGGTTGTGCTTTTGAGCCACTGGCTGCAATCTGTGTCCATCCATCCTGGCTTGTGACAGAAAGTGGGACCTGACTTCCCCTCTGTGCCCCTCTGCGGTCACCCACTGCCCAGCTATAGGATGGGGTCATCTAAGTTTCAGAACAGGGCTTATGCTTCAAAAAGAAACTCCCAGCTGGCTCCAGAGGAGAAAATCCACTGAAAGAAGAAGTGAGAGAGAAGTGAGGACAGTGACATGTGAGAATTTGCGTCCAAAGCACTTTACTGTGGGTGTTGTACAGAGGGAAAGCAAAACCTCTGTTCTGTGTCCTTTGCTCTTCTGCATGACCAGTGTGTCAGTCCCTTCCAACCAGGGCAACTTTGCCATCCTGGCTTTACTGGAAGAGCTCTGGGCACAGCTTTTTGAGGGAGTGTTTCACAATTTGGCCTTTCTCTGCAGGCTCAGAGGTTGGCCATGGCCCATATCAGAGCCTGAACAAGGTGATCACGAGAGCTCTTGGCTCCTCCTACACTCACCTGAGTCTTCCTTCCCAACACCGAGTTGGGAAAGTGTTTTCCCAACATGTCTGGCTGAGGAATGGGGCTGTGATTGCCCTGGTCTGTTCCAAGAGATCCCCAGATTCTCATCTGTGTCTGTGACTTCGTCTCTTGATGTTTCCTGCTCAGAGCATGAAACATCCATTGGGTGGTATGTGGGGGGTGAGGGGTTCCTTAGGCCCAAGCATTTATTCTGTGTTGTTTTTGCTAGGAAAGGTGATACAGAGATGGACACTGTGTCTGGTACAAGCAGAAGTTTTCTTCAGGGAAAGAACAGTTTCTCTGCAGAGCGATTTTTGGTTTCCTCTTGGCAGGAGGGAAACTGAGGCAGGAAGGCTCCATCCCACAGTAAGTCCAGGTGGAGAAAGCCACAGTGCCGGCACGTGGAGAGCCCTGCAGCAACGACTTCATTGTGCTGCTGGCACCCTCTGACTGCCTGCAAAGCCAGAAGAGCTGCTGGCTCCTGGAAGGATGGGAAACCTCCCAAGATTCTTCGGAAAAGGGCGTTTTTGGTGCTCCAGGGAAAGGTTATCTCATCAGGCACTCGGTGACGTGGGAGGGACTGTCACATGCCACCGGCCACTCGGGACCCGTTTTCTCCTGGTAACCCTGTTTTTCCCTGTTCTCTGCTGTGTTTATACATGAGCCTCAGGGGGGAAATGGGAACAGGAGGAGATCAGGTGGGGCTGGAAATCGGGGTCATTCATAAGGAGCTGGGGCAGGAAGGGCAAAGTGCTGGGAAGGTTTTCTGATGGTCAGCAGAAAGGGACCCATGAGATGGGTACCTGGACCTGTTTGGGATGTGGGAGAAACTGGAAGTACATTGAATTTAATTTTAATTTTATTTAAATTATTTAGGGAAAAAAAAAAAAGTGCAGGATGAGGGAGACAACAGGGAGTTTGCTGGGGCAGAAGTGACATTCCTTGTAAGAAGAGACATGCTGTGCCATTCATCCCGGCAGGATGAACCTCAGAAAGTCTGGGTTTGCTGGAGGAGGCCAAACCAGAGGGAAAACCTGTGTGCTTCAGGTTGCTCTGGTTTTTAATGCCATCTCGTGGTCCGGGAAGGTTTTACAGAAGGATGTGTGGAGCATATTTCCTCGGCTAAGTAGAAAACTGCGGAGTTGGGCAGCTCCTGCTGTCCCTTCTCTGGCAGAATCACGAAATCTGCCTCTGGCCCTGTCACTGTGAATAGCTCTCATTCCTGGAGGATGATTTCCATCACCTTATCCCATGTCTATTTGGGAATTGCCATCCTGAATACCTCAAGGGAGCTGGGTTGTCTCATCCTATCTCATTTTAAGCTCTGAAGCCTGGAGCCCCTCTGCTCTGGAGACAGGCTGGGAGAGTTGGAGATGTTCACCTGGAGAAGAGAAGGATCCAGGGAGACCTCAGAGCCCCTTCCAGACCCTAAAGGGGCTCCAGGAGAGCTGGAGAGGGACTTGGGACAAGGCATGGAGGGACAGGACACAGGGAATGGCTTCCCACTGCCAGAGGGCAGGGTTAGATGGGATATTGGGAAGGAATTCCTGGCTGTGAGGGTGGTGAGGCCCTGGCACAGGTTTCCCAGAGGAACATTCCAGCACAGAAAGACAAAACACATTCAGAGCCCGAAATGCCAGGACTGTGGGCTCCGGGAATAAAGAGGAAGCTGAGCCCCATAAAACCATTACGTCCAAGGGGTTTGATCTTGTGTTGCTGCAAGCCTGGTTGCCCAACAGCAGCCCACGTGCTGTGGTGTTAGGCAGGAATCTCTTGCACAGCTTGCTCAACATCTGCAGCTGCAGGGATTTGAGGGAGTGCCTCCAGGCTGGCACGGGTAAGGCTTCCAGCTGGGAACAGATCTTCCCAGGGGATGCAGAAAAGTGAAGAGCAAACACCGTCCTGTCTCACTGTGGAGGTTTGGGAGAAGTTTTTGTGTGTTGTTCTCCTCTGTCTCACTGATACAGAAGAGTGTGGGGGTGACAAAACTTTTTTAGGTACTCAAATACACCAATCTCACTTGTATCTATAATAATTCCCAGTTTAGGGTGACAATCCCTGGGCGTTCAGAGAGACAGCAACAAATAAAAATTGATTTGATCATCTCAAGTGAAAAAAGAAAAAAAAAGTGGCAGCATCTCTCCCTGGAAGTCTCTGTTTGGAGAGAAGGATTGTGAAAGTTTGAGAGGGGAGCAGGTCCCCAGCGCAAGCACAAAGGTGCTAAAGACTTATAAATTATCTGTAAAGCATGAGGAATTCGCCATCTGAGGAGCAGCCTCCCGGGTTTACACTGCAATTACTCCGAGGGGAATGTGAGACCATCTCAAAACAGCCACATGGGGTTTTTGAGCCGGCTCCAGGTTTTTTTCCCATGGCTGATCTCCAAGGTGGCTCCACCCCTGCTGCCTTCCCAAGCACTTTCCAACCAGCCAAATCCTTCTGATAAATATAGCAGGAGGAAGGCAGCAGGTTTGGCTGGGGACGAGCGGAGGGAACTGGCTCTGAGACAGCTTCGTGCTCATTGCAAGAGTCACGTGTCCGTGTTCAAACCAAAACCAAGACCTAAGTGTAAAGTTATGCTGTCCTGGGACTTTGGAGAAGTCTTGGGGTTTGGAGAGGAAGTTGGCAGCTGGGTGTTTTTCTCAGCTGATGGGGTAACAAGTCAGCTGGATTGGAATGGGCTTTTTTTAGTTTTGAGGTGACTTTTCTCCCCAGGGAGCAGGGTGGCAGATGTCCCAACACACAGCTGTGGTGCACAGTCATGGAACCATGAATCATTTGAATGAACTTAGTGGAATGGAATGGAATGGAATGGAATGGAATGGAATGGAATGGAATGGAATGGAATGGGATAGGTTAGAATAGAATAGAATAGAATAGAATAGAATAGAATAGAATAGAATAGAATAGAATAGAATAGAATAGAATAGAATAGAATAGAATAGAATAGAATAGAATGTCACTATCTCCAGTTATGCCTGTGCTGAAAGAGTAGCTGTGATCTTCATTTCCCTTCTACCCACCATTATTCCTCAATATTCCTCTTCCAGGGTCTTTTATTTATCTTCCAAGGCCTCACTTGGCTGCAAGAAGTTCCTGGCATGGGGAAAGAGGTGGTGACTTCTGGCTGCAGCCTCCACTGTGCCAAGGCCCCTGGTCACATGCCTTGGATTGGACCTCAGGGTCTGAGGGCTGACAAAACACCATGGGCACTCCCAAGAGAGCGTTTTCCAAGCATCTGCAGCCTCTCCAAGGAATTGTACCTGGCAAACTCTATCTGCTGGTGCTTGCGAGGGCCACGAGCTCCTGAGACTGCCCCACTGAGGGTGGACATCACCCATGGAAGTCCCCACACAGCAGGCAGCTGTCCCATGGGATGGGCTGTGACACCAAGTGTCCCGTGTAAGGGGTAAGGGATAGCCCTGAGTCTTTCCAGCACCAGGCACAGCGAGGTCCTAACCCTGAACTGGCACTCACCCAAGGCAACAAACACCACAAAAAGAGGGGATCCTCTCCTGGGAATTGCTGTGACAGGGCTTGGCTCTCCCAGCATTGTCTCCCCACGGCCTTGAGCATCTCCCTCGCCGCCGTGGTGCTGAGCTGCACGTTCCGAGGTGAGCGAGGCTGAACAAACAATTGCCCCCCAGAACCACACTGGCGCCTGCTGGGGAAGCCCAGACTGGTGTTTGTGCCAGAAGACACACAAACATCTCGGCTGAACAGCCCTGACCTCCTCCTCCTTCACCCTTTTTCTGCTGATCTCTGCACCCCTGGGGTAACCCAGAGCAGAGATATTCTGGGAGTCATTTCCTCCCGACGCCGTTTCCTTCGGGGCGGGGTCAGCACCCTCTCCTGACGGGACCCCACGGGATGCCCGCAGTCCCCCGGGATGCTCGGGGCTATCTCTGGCAGGACATCGGCCAGAGGAGGAGGAGGAAGCCCTTGGACAGGAGCTGATGGTCCAGGAGCCGGGCAGGCTGGAGGGTGCTGAGCAAGGAAGAAAAACAGGAAAGCGGCGGCAGATAAGGAAAAGGACCTGGAAGAGGAATACCGAGGAGTAATGGAGGGTAAGAGGGAAATGAAGATCATGACAGGCGTCGTGCTGTGAGAGGAAGCTGCTGAAAGGAAAGCAGCCCAGAAATATCCTCCTCATTGTCCTGGGAAATGGGTCTCAGCCTCCCAGCACAGCGATGCTCAGCAGGTCTGTGTGCAGGGGTTGTCACACACCCACAGGGTCATACCTGGCTGGGAAGCTCCAAGAATAGCCTTGCTCGAAAATGGTGATTAGCCCGTTGTGAAGACTGCTAATTAATCTGTTAGTGGCCTGTTTCCCATTCTTGTGAGACCAAGCCTGGTGCATGCTGCCCCTAAAGAGGGACAATCCTGGGGACAGGGTCAGTCCTGGAGGCTGGATGGGTCTCTGAGCAGCCTGGGATAGTGGAAGGTGTCCCTGCCCATGGCAGGGCTTTAGAACCTGGTCATCTTTAAGGTCCCTCCCAACCCATTCCATGACTTTATGGTTCTATGATTCCCTGTTTCTATGATTCAGCCTGAGCCAGTCCCTTGGATCCTGCTGGGGTGAAACAAACGAGAGAGAGAGGGGCTCGTGTCCATATCCCAGGTGTGTCCTGCCTCAGGTTCCCTGTACAGGTGTTCTGCTGTTTAATCCTAATGTGGCAGAACACAACAACTGCATTTCCTGGCTGGTTCCTGCAGACACCACCACTTTCTGCTGATCCCTCATGCACTGATCAGTTCCAGTTCTCACCTTGGAGCAGGTCACACTTGTGGCACATGGAATTCTCATCATTACTCCAAGACACTGCCTTTCTTCTACATTTACATAGATAAAAACCCAATCCAGATCCATCCTGATCTCGGCCATAACCAGTGGAAGAACCCTTCCCAAAACACAGATGGGTGCAATGGAGGCACACCCAACCTGGTGTTTCTTCAGAATCATTTCTCTGACACCTCTTCCCTACAGGAGCCTGTTGGGAATGTCCTGATGGCCAAACTGTGCTCAGGGCTTGTTTAGGCTGTTGGGAATGTCCTGATGGCCAAACTGTGGCCAGGGCTTGTTTAACTCTGTGCTCACTGGTCAGTGTTAAAAGCAACAGGTGACTAATTTGAAAGTGCAGACAAATTTAATTCCTTTCTGGATGGGAAGGATTATCCCTGTCTTGCCAAGGTAACTTGCCAGCAGTGAGGGTCGGGTAGATGATAACCCTGGAAAGGAAGAGGTCAGTCCTTCAGATACAGCAGAGGTTGAGGAGACCTCCATGGTGCCGTGTACCCTGGGATGAGATGGGATGCAGAACACTCAACTCTGCTGCCAGACAAGGAGTGTGAGCAGAGGAGCCTGAGCAGAATCATCCCAGTGACTTGATCCAGGAGCCATCACTGACAGTGCTGGAGATGGAAACTGAAATTCCAGCCTCAGAGTCACAGCCATGAGCACACAGGGAACTTGACCAGGATGTGGCTGGTGACACATCCTGGACCTGAGATGGGATATGAGAAAGTGATGCCTGGGAGAACTGTGATACGAAACTACAAATATTTAGGGGGAAAAAAAAAAAAAAGGCTCAGTGAGTTGTTTGTGCGTGGGCTACAGAGAGGAGCAGCCCCTCTTTCCCTGTCCAACATAAAAAGAATGAAGTGAGATAAATATATTGAGTCCAGCTCCAGGATCATCAGCACAGGAGAGACATGGATCTGTTGGAGTGAGTCCAGTGGAGGCCAAGGAGATGCTCCAAGGGTTGGAGCCCCTCTGCTCTGAAGCCAGGCTGGGAGAGCTGGGAGTGCTCACTTGGAGAAGGACCCAGGGAGAACTCAGAGCCCCTTCCAAAGCCTAAAGGGGCTCCAGGAGAGCTGGAGAGGGACTTGGGACAAGGCATGGAGGGACAGAACACAGGGAATGGTTTCCCACTACCAGAGGGCAGGGTTAGATGGGATATTGGGAAGAAATTCTTCCCTGTGAGGGTGGTGAGGCCCTGGCACAGGTTGCCCAGAGAAGCTGTGGTTGCCCCTGGATCCCTGGAAGTGTCCAAGGCCAAGTTGGAGATGGGGCTTGGAGCAGCCTGGGATAGTGGAAGGTGTCCCTGCCCATGGCAGGGGGTGGAACTGGATGATCTTCAAGGTCCCTTCCCACCCAAACAATTCAGCCCTGAACAAACTGATTTGAACAGAACTTGACCTTGAACACTCCCAGGGATGGGACAGCCCCAGCAATCTGTTCCAGGGCCTCACCACCTGCATTGCAAAACCTTTTTCTTATATCTATAATTGACTCTTCTTTAGTTTAAAACCATCACCGATTGTCCTGTCACAGGAAGACCTTGTCCCCATCTGTTTTTGCACCACCTTCATCCACAAACCTCATTTCTTGGTCTAAGGCTGACGAGAGAGCCACTGCTGCAGATCATCCACAAGAAACCCACTCATCTCTGTCCCATGCCCAAGTTACAGAAGGTCTCTGCACATATTTTGGGATCCACTTTTGCCTCAGGATTGTCCTGGTGGCTGACAATGGCTGCTGGGATGACTTCCCTCTCTGAAGGCATTTTTGCAGGATTTCACCACGTGACTCTGGTGAGTGACAGGGCTGTTGTGGGGCCTGATAACTGGATTAGCTTGAGCCAGAATTGCTCCTGCCTACACTCAGCGGGACCTGGGATCATCCCCCACCATGTCAGCTCACAAAATCCAAAAGCCCCTTTTGCAGCCTGTGCTTAACCCACCACAGTCTGTCACCCCCCAGGGGACCCTGCTAAACCAACTGTGCTTGAAGAGCAGCATCTCCCAGCAGATAGCAGCTCCCAGAGCAGCATCTCCCAGCAGATAGCAGCTCCTGAGGGAACAGGCAGCCTGGGAGCAGAGATGCTGATGGTGAAACCTCCCATTAATCACAGGAGCACAGCCACCACCTCCTCATCCCAGCTACCAGAACTAATCACAGCCTCGAGTAGACAAAACATCCACATTTTTCCCCTCCCAAGTGCTTTTCCTCCATGTGCTCTGTGTCAGGAGTTGTCTGGTGCTCAGATAGGGCTGCCCCTGGGCCGTGGATCACATATTGAAGGATTGTGTTGTCATCCAGCCTCATCCTTGGGAACATCAGCCCAGAGAATCCATAAGGCAAATCCTTAATTGTTCATGGTGCAGAGGGTCCATTGTGCATATCCTAACAGGCAAATCCATAACTGTCCTCCTTGGGGAGATAAAGCTGTTCCCATGCTAGCAAGGGGGAACCTCAGCTTCACCTTTGCTTCCAGAGCTGGTTCCTTTGGGCAATCACCTCCCCATGGTCTCAAGACAGCACTGCCAGACTCCTCACCTTGAAGTAACACCAGGGCAGCAGCAGCATCCTGGAGGGAGGGATTCTTTAATTTCTGTGTTTTTCATCCCAGCAACTGTGTTTCATTTGGAGTGGCTGCTATGGGCCAAGCAGACAGCCAGAGCTCTGGGAGAAAAGGGGTTAATGGCAAACTTGGAATGTGCATGAACTTGGTGATTTCCAGAGCAAATGCATGGAACTTTTGAAATTAGGAAGAAATTCTTAACTATAGGGGTGAGGAGGTTGCTCAGGGGAGTTTTGTGGACTCCCTATCCTTGGAAGTGTCCAAGGCCAGGCTGGATGGGGCTTGGAGCAATCTGGGACAGTGGAAGGTTCCTTCCCCTGCCCATGGTAGGGGATGGAATGTGATGGTCTTCCCGGTCCCTTCTAAACCAGAGCATTCTTTGATTTTGTGAAATCACATCTGTATTTTTAGTTTGTCCTGCAGACCTCACTGGGACTTGTTGCCCTTGCAGGTGCTGCCAGCTCCACATCTCTATCACTGAGTTTTGTAGTTCCCTAAAACCTTCCCATCACCCAGCTGCAGGTTTGGTTTTATTCCCACAGCTCCTTCAGCACAAACTTTGCTCTTTCTTGGTGCCTCAGGACTGTAGCATCAGGTCCTCCAGGCTGGGGATGGACTCCTAGTCTTAAAGAAACATTCCCTACTTCTGCTCCCTCCATCTCCTCCAGATGAAGTCTGGGAAGGGCAGGCTTCAGGTTCTACTCTACAAACCTGGATTGTAGACCCAGAGCTTGAGAAAGGTGGCAGCAGCAGAAACCCAGAGAGATGCAGCACCCGGTTCACAACCACAGATGCAGTGCTGGGGTCCCAGTAGCTCTGTTGTGGTCTGACACAGCCGAGATATTTTCCACATGAATGTCTTTCCTGCTGGCTGGAGCTTCCCCCTTCCCTGGGAAGGATCTGCCTGACACCAAGGAGGGGTCAGACTCCTTGGGGTCCTGCTAGCCCAGCCAACATCCTTGCAGGAGCTCTCCTCATTTGTACATACACCCATATGAATTAAGAGACGTGTTTGCAGGAAGGGTATTTTCGGATCTCACCCAAGGAATTTAGGACTGGCTCTACTGGGTCGCGAGGCCTTGGGTCTGGCACCACTGCTTTGACAACACATTGCCCCAAAACCCTCTTTTCCCTCTCCTCCTTTCATGGATGTGAGGTCATGGGGTGGGTGGAGGATGGGCTGGGTGGGCATTCATACCCATGCACCTCCCCTCCTTCCCTCCTCCTCCTCCTCCTCCCCCTCCCCATCACCCTCCCTAACCCCTTCCACTCTTCTCAGCCATGATAAGCTCGCCGATGGATGGAAAAAATGTTGTCACACATATCTCACTTCCAGTGTGTGGGAGTCGCTGATAACGCTGCAAAGATCTGGACAATAAAGACTCCTGACAGCTTTCGTGTCCGTCCCCAGCACGGGGGGATAGTCCTGGAAGAAGACCTGAGTGCTTGTGGGATTTGGGGAAGGAAGCTGTGGTCCTGGGGAGGAGGCTGGAGAGGGGAAAGGGCTCATCCACCCTCCTCATTTGGGGTGCAATGCCGTTCCCCTGCACATTCCCCAAATTCCATCCTGCCGTGGGGGATCTCCAAGCTGAGAGCCACGAGATTTTGGCTTCAGGTGGCTTTGCTGTTGTGCTGGGGAGAAGCCCAGCAGCTGCTGACCACGGTGTTTGTTTTGGAGCTCCCCCATCAGCCAGTGCTCCCTCGGCAGGGAGAGGGGGCTGTGCTGCTGCAGCGCTGCCGTTCTTCCATGTGGAGCTGCTGAAAGAGCCCAGAGCAGCTCACCAGAAGGGTGAGGTCATTTATTTATGCCTAGAGAAAATGTGTACTTTATTACACAGCTTCTGACATGCTGGAGCTGAGCCACTGCCAGGTTTTGGTGCTGATGTGGAGAGCCAAGGTCAGCATGGGTCAGCGCCGGGTCTGCCTTTCTTCCCAGTCCCCTTGTTGGGATGTACAAACAGGGCACCAATTTATTCGTGGAAAAAAAAAGTGCTGGGGTTAGGCTGGCAGGGTTTCATTTGACACAGAATCACACGATCATTTAGGCTGGAAAGGAATTCCAAGATCATGGAGTCCAACCTGTGACCGATCCCCGACTGTCACCAGCCCAGAGGACTGAGTGCCACCATGTCTAGTCATTTCTTAGATATCTCCAGGGATGGGGACTCCACATAGGAGTCTGTCACAACATGGGGAAAGGACTTAAACTGAAACTTAAACTGAACCATACAGAAATTAATCTTAGTGTTAACAGAATACTAAAATATAACTTAACTCAGACCTAAATATAGTAAATGACTCCAATTAAAAACCCACTTCTATTTTACTCCCCATTGTGATAGTAAGTCTTTTCCCCATACTGTGATAACCTTTCCCCATATTGTGATAGGGCAGCCCCTTCCAACCCTGACCACCCTTTCCATGGAGAAATTCCTCCTGGTGTCCAGCCCGAACCTCCCCTGGCACAGCTTGAGGCCATTCCCTCTGATTTTATAGCACTCCTAGTTTTTCAGTATCTATTTTCTCACTCTAGTTACAATGACTGCAAATGACTTTTGCAGAAAACCTTATTTCTTCCAAGCAAAAGAAAATCAATTTTATAAATTTTCCAGCTGGAAGGAGACCTAGCAGTCGTTTAGATTTCTGTTCCAATCCTCAGAAGCTGTAGATGCTCTCCCCAAAATCTCCCTTTCCCTCCAGAGCACTGGTCTCCAAAGTGATCATGATGATCCATTAGAATGAGGGGAAAATATTCTTTCTAACATTAATAAATAATGCAAAATTAAATTTATTTTAAGACTATTGCTGTAGGGAACTGTTTCTCTCCTTGGACTCCCATGTCCCACAGGACCTTTCCCTTCTGAGGGCTGTGTTGTAGGAGATAAGAAGTCCAGTTTTCCCTGGATTTAGCCAAAAATATTTCCCACTTTTCTGATCAAGCCATCTTTCTGGGGGAAAGAAGAAAAGAGGGAGTGGTGTTAGTGTTTTCTCTGTTTTACAAAGAATGAAGGGTTTCCATTCCACCTTGGAGAAAGCTGCCAAAGAAGAGGACACAACGGTCCATCCCAAAACTATTTCCTCGGTAAATTTGTACCCAGCTCTGCCTGAGGGCACTGCAGACCCTGAGCTTTGGGTATGGGACAAATTAATTTATCTCCATCCATCTCCCCTGACCTTCTCCTTTGGTGGCAAGGGGCATCTTCTAACTTTTTCCAGACGGATTTTCCAGGTTGTCTGCCTGGGATACGAGAGGTTAAACCCTCCCAGGAGCAGATCTGGGTGACAGCATCGCCCTTGCCTCGGCCGGGCTTTGGCACGGAGGCGCTTTCCCCTTCTCCGGCGTCTGATAGCCGGCTCCATCCTGCTGGGAGCGATTTCCCTGCTGCCAGCGAGCTCACACACACACACACAGACACATCCCTGTGCACACCCGGGCGTGCACGCCTCTCACGGGGCTCACATTCGGGGCCTCCCCACCTCCTTTCCCTCCGGCATCCCGGCCCCGGGATGTCATCCTGCCCCTGATAAGGCGCAGGGGCGGCTGCCAGAGGAAGGCTCCCGGTTGCTCCCGGCGCCAGGCTGGGTAGAGGCAGACGTGTCTGACCCTGGATCCTCCGAAGGGCCAAAAACAGATGACATCACTCCCTCATCGTGTCCAGCCTCCCCCCAGAATCCCTATCAGCCCCACGGAGAGGCTGTGCTTGGAGGGGCGAGGAGGAAGAGGGAAGGCAAGGGGGAGGAGGCCAGGGAACAGGAGGGAAGGCAAAGCCTGGAGCTGGAAGTTGGTTACTTTGGCAGAAAGACAAAGTTCTGCAAAACCTCACTGGCCAGACTTCAAAAAGGTGGAAAAACTGGAGGCTCAGTTTCTGGCAGGTCCTGTTATCAAGGGGAGCCTTATCTTTCGATGGGTCTGGTGGCTCATGCGAGCCGCAGTGGCTGCTAACCTCTGGCTGAGCCTTTCCGAGGTCCCTGAGGAGTCAGACTGTCACTCAATGGAGAGAAGAAGCATCCAGGAGAGGGGTCTGCGTGGAGGCATTGTCACCGTGTTTGCAGCCTGCAGAGCCACTGTAGCAAGGATGGGATATCCCAGCATGGAGCCCAGTAGTCCCTCACTGCTTCAATTCATGGTGGCAGGAGGAGTGAAGTGACCTTTCCCTGCCCACAGTCCAGCCAGAGATGGGTCAGATCTCCACTGGGTGTCAGCTGACACAGTTGGGTCACTGGTTTTACTGGTTTCCTCCAGGGCAAGACTGGTACCTCTGGGATGAACAGCAGAGTGGGTTTAGGTTGAAGCCAGGTGTGTAGCTGCAGGTTTTGGGGTGGGAATTTTGCCCACTTCATTTATTCCATGTTCTAAGTACCCCACTGGGTGTTTTCCCAATGATAGATCTTCCAGCTTTTCTCTTGAGGAGATTTTCATATCCTTTCAAGCTATCTCTCTACTCACAGCTCCAAGACATCTCTATTCCTGCTTGCCTACACCACGTCCTTTCCACCTCACCACCTCCAAGGTGAGGATTTGCTTTGGGAGTCCTGCTCCAGAGCACACCACGGTGGGCAATTCCCCTTCCTTCAGTAAACAACACTCCATAGCCAACAACTCTCACTCCCTGGTGAGGAGCTGCTGGAAGTGAACTTGGCCTTGGCTCATTCCCACTCATAATTCTACTCAATAAATCAGCAGGACAAGAGAAAGTTATACCCCTCAGGTGACACTGGGATCGAGTTTGGCATAACTTGCACTATGGAAGTAAGATTTTGCCTGGGAATTGCTCAGTGCAGGAGCAGGGCAGATGCAGAACCCACCACACTCCCTGTGAGACTGGGTGAATTGTTTGAATTGTTTTCCCCATGGGGATTTCTCAGCCTTACCCACCTTTACCTCCTTACAGAGGTGGATCACAGAATCATGGAATGGTTTGGGTTGGAAGGAAGCTTTAAGGGTCATCTAGTCCAGCACTTCTGTAATGAGCAGGAACATCTTCAAGGAGATCAGATTGGATAACCTGAGTTATAACCAGTTATTACCTGAGTTTTAATGCAGAAGTTGTGTGAGTTCCCTTATAACCTGAACCCATCCAGGTTCACCTTATTGCTACGGGAGAGGAAGAGGAACTTCTGGAGGGAAAATCATACCTGTGTCTTGGATCTATCCCCTTGAAGAGGATGAATCCTGCCATGGCCTCCTCTGAACAGAGATAGAAGTTGAGGTTGTTAAAGGCAGTGACTGAGACAGAGGTGGAGGAATGGGTTCAAAGAGAACCCATAATTGCTCGGACCAGCCCAGCAGATCCCTCTCTTTCTGCCACTCTGGCAGGGCACCCCTTGCTCCTATACCACATCTGCCACCTTTGTGCAGATGGTTTGGACCCCCCAGTGCACCTCCAGCACCGTCTGCCTCCAAGAGTCAGGCAGAGGTGATCCATCTGAGAGGGAAGCAGGGCTGCACTCCGGACCCAGCAGGACATAGAAAACCGAGAGGTTTATTATTGGTGGCGGACAAACCGAGCTACAAGTGGAGACACGGAGGTGTCTGAGGGCAGGTTCTGTGTACAGTTCTGGCTGCAGGATCACTGGGCTGGCTCTCCTGGGGCTGTCACACCACCCTGGTGTGGCCACTGTCACCGGCAGCAGCGCTGGCGGCCGTTGCTGCAGTTCCCTTCCCAGCGCTCCATGTGGAAGCAGAGCCTCCGGCAGCGGCCACGGTTGCTCCTGCACTGCTGGCTGTCTGAAAGGCCTCTGGTTCCTGGGGAAAGAGGACAGGAGACCTGGTTAGAAAGGCCGGAACCTACTACTCAGAGCCCCAAAAGCTACTGGGAACTTCACTGGTGTTGGTGGCTGAGCGATGGGATGTTCTCAGTTGGTGACGGGGAAATTCGTGGTTCCATGGTGAGAATCAGGTGTGCTTGGGAGGAGGTTCTCCATCCAGCAAGCACCGGGAGTCTCCTAATGACTGGCCTCGGTGAGACAGCCAGGTTTGGGATGGCCATGTTAGGTTAGATGATTTAGGTGAGTTTGGACAGCATCAAAACACAGAGAAGTGCCTTTTGGAACAGGTGTTTCACCTATTGCTTTGTTTGGAGACTTTTTGGCTTCTTGGTGTTTTGGGGTTTTTGTTTGCTTGGATTTTTCAAATCTTTTGCTGTTTTGATTAAAAGGGCATGTGCTACTTCTCTTAAGACACAGCAGAAACACCAAGTTTGGGGGTTCTAGAGGGTTCACCACCAGTGGAGTGAGCAAACCCTTCTCTCTCCCTTCATTGTCCCCAGGACTTCAGTTAAATAAATGACAGCATAAACAGGCTAAGCAAGTAAATCTCTTCTTGGTTATCAGGTTTGCCCTCTGCAAACGTGATATCACCAAAGTCCTGCTAACATCCTAGTGACCTTACACCTAAATGAAACCTGAATCTCTGATGTATACAAGCAGCCAGTGAAAATGCCAAGCCAAGGAATATTTTTCTATCAAACCAGAATCCCAGAAGAAAACAAACAAACAAATAAAAGGTAAATTATCTGCCTTTCCCCTTGTTTTTTCCCCCTGAAAGATGATTTTGATTTTATAGAATCAAAGATACAGAGAATGGTTATAGTTGGAATGGACATTAAAGACCATCGACTTCCAACCTTCTGCCATGGGCAGGGATACCTTCCACCATCCCAGGTTGATCCAAGCCCCACCCAATGTGGCCTTGAACATTTCCAGGGATGGAGAGTCCACAGCCTTTTTTGCCAGCCTGTGCCAGGGCCTCACTACCCTCACAGACAAGAATTCCTTCCTAATATCTAATTTACACTTACCCTCTTTCAGCTTAAGACCATTCCCCCTTGTCCTATCCCTCCAGGCCCTTGTCCCAGGCCCCTTTCCAGCTCTCCTGGAGCCCCTTTAGGCACTGGAAGGAGCTCTGAGGTCTCCCTGGATCCTTCTCTTTTCCAGGTGAGCACCCCCAGCTCTCCCAGCCTGGCTCCAGAGTAAAGGGGCTCCAGCCCTTGGAGCATCTCCGTGGCTTCCTCTGGACCTGCTCCATCAACTTCTGATGCTGGGGATCCCAAAGCTGGAGGCAGCTCTGCAAGTGGGATCTTACCAGAGCAGATCAGAAGGCAAAAAAATCACCTCCCTCAAACCTTCTGGTCACACTTGCAGCTTCCTGCATTTGCCACATCTGTATTCCACTCATGGAGAATTTAATGGGATTCTCCTTGTTTTGTGGAGGATGAGGCTTTTATCCTGGTCAGGAGCAAAGCTGAGGCTCCTGGCTTAGGCTCAGCATTTCTGGATGAGTTTTGAGGGCGCAGAGAGGAAGGGATGCACAACCTATGAACTCAGGACAGCTGCATCCAGGAGCTTCATGGGGACCATCTCAGGAGAATTTTTTTCCTTGGAAGCATGAGTTAGGTCAGCCTTCACTTGAGAGCCCTGCCTTGTCCTCTTCTAACTCAGAGTAGGAATCTGCCTTTTCTCTCTCCACAGTCCTGCAGGAACCCCTGTGGGAATTTTATCCTTACCCGGAGCGCCCTGGAGGAGGAGAATGACAACGACTGCAAAGAGCAGCTGGAGAACCCGCATGGCTCGGCGGGGGTGGTGGTTCCACCCCGAGGAGGAGTGAAGGGCCCAAAAGAGAGGAAGAAGAGGGAATTCCTGGATTTATAGTGGCCAGGGGGGTTGTGCAATTCTCTTGGAGTGGAGGGAACTTTGTCAACCTCAGGTGCATTTCAACACGACAGCAAACAGTTGCACAGGGTGTGCCTGCTCTCAGTCACATTGTGTTACAAACAAAAAGGATAAAGGGGAAATAAAGGGAAAAAAAATAGAAGGAAAGAGACCAAAAACGGGGGAAAAATCAGGGTTTTGTTGGCAATTACACTGAGCTCTGGGGAGTCTGCTACTGCTTGCTGCTGGAGACAGGATGTTGGGACTGACCCAGTCTGGCTCTGTGTTTGTAGGCTCGAGCATGTGATGTTAAAATCCAATACAAGTGTTTGCAGTAACAGAGTTCTGGGTTTTGGTTTGTTTATTTTTTTTTAATTTCCTACTCTCACTCTGTGTTTAGCAATGACACGGTCGAGTGTGAAAAAATCCAATCTCCTCCTCAGCGCTCCCCAACACACAAAGCTGGCTTGAAAATAACGGGATCCTTAAAAAAAATCATGGGTCTGCTTCAATTTCCCAACTTCCAGGCTGCAGACAGGATGCTTGCCAAGGCTTTGTTTACAGCTGTCAAGAATAAACGGCAATTTAATATTTTATTAATTTATGTCCTTGTTCAATGGGAAAGCTGGGATACCTCCCTGCAATATTGAGTGGTGTTAGGAAAGCTGGTGGATTACAGCTCTCCCAGGGATCCTGGCAGGCTTTCAGCTTTGTACCAGTTCTCCAGGTTAGTTCCAGGAAATCAGTAGAGGTGAGACCTGCGTTTTAACTTGGGAAAACAACACAAAGCAAACACCGGGCAGGAATGTCCCCCAGCCAACAACAAATGGAGGAAGATGAAATAGAAACTTTATAAAAGTCTTTTTTACAGTGATGATGCAGCGGAGGCCATCACCAAGTCTTCCCTTTTCCCTTCAGAAGTCACTTCGATGGATTTTTCTTTGCAGGCTGGGTGCCAGGGAGGGCAAAAATGCAAACCCCATGTCCTTCAGGCTGCTTAAACAGAACCAGGATCACCTTCATCAAACAGTGCAGATAAAGGGGCCTTCACCAGTCAGACTTTGGAGTTGGGGACACTGAGCTCTTGACCAGGGCATCCTGCAAACAAGTCACAGTCTGGGAAGGGAGAAGGATCTGGAAACCCACCTGGGGGACAGCTGGATGCAAGGATGTGTGTGAGCCTCTGGGAAAGGATTGGTGCTCAGCCTATCTGCTGGCGTTTCTTGGGTGGAAGACAATAACTCACCCTATGCCTCTGAGGATTGGCATCTCCAATGTGAGAGACAGTGCAGTGGGATTTTGTGGAATTATGGAATCATAGAATGGTTTGAAACCACTACAGGTTGGAAGGGACATTAGAGATCATCCAGTCCAACCCCCTGCCATGGGCAGGGACACCTTCCACTGTCCCAGGTTGCTCCAAGCCCCATCCAACCTGGCCTTGGACACTTCCAGGAATCCAGGGGCAGCCACAGCTTCTCTGGCTACCTTGTGCCAGGGTCTCCCCACCCTCACAGGGAAGAACTTCCAAAGCAAAGAATTTGGGCAGAGTTTATCCAGCAGAAAGGAGATGGCAGCTCTTGAGCTACAGTCCAAGCAGGCAGGAGAGTGTGGATGCTCCTGTGGGTGTCCCGCTCTGAGTGTGTGACCTGAAGAGTCTGAACATGTGTGTGCAGATGGCTTGGTGTTCTCCAGAGAGGATGTGGAGCACAGAGCCAGGGTACCACGTGGCCATGGTGTTCCCAATGACGGATGGCGAAATTCCAGCTGTTTGTCTCCAGCTCAGCTGCTCTCCCGTGGTGGGAGCAGCACCGCTGCATAGGGTGATTTGTGCCTGGAGCTGTTTGGATGCTGCAGGCTCTGTGGGGACCAGGCTGCATCCTCCACACCACCAAAAACCCCTGCTCTGCAGCTGTGGTACACAGGTTGGGTTGCAGAAGGTGCCTTGGGAAAGAAATCCAGGACTATACATTACCAACATAAACCAGATTTCCTCCAGAAATCGAGGCAGGAAATCTCTGTCCCTTGGGCCACTGCTTGTCCAACAGCTGGTCTGGCTCCCTTTGGCATGGTCCCGCTGCTGTGTTGGCCTCAGCCTCTGGTGAGCCTACTAGGGCTGGCTCAGCAGCCTCCCACCCTCCCCTGCTTCCCAACCTGCCAGCAGATGTCTTTTCTCAGAGGTCACCACGCACAAAGGCTGATCTGTGCTCAGACACGTGGCACAGGAATTGGCTCCTGGGTGCTTGAGGGGTTTTGGGGCTGGGAGGAGTCGAATCAATCCGTATCTGCTCTTCAGCCCCAAAAGGGAGGGATGTTTCCACTGACTTCCTTGCCTTCAGGCCAGGACCTGAGCAGGCTGACGTTTAAATGCATCCTGGGATAAGTTTTTTGCCAGCAGGAGCAATTCCTTGGACGAATGAACCCTTTTGCCAGCTTGTGATGCCACCTCCTACTCCCAATCCCACTGACAGCGTTTTGCCAAACAAGCAAGCACTGATAGAGGCCTGCAATTCAACACGTGAAGAAATGATTTTGGGCTCAGCTCTGGGCTCAGCCCTAGTCCAGAAACCCCCCATGGCTCTTGTTCCAGTCCACTCTTCATGGCCTTCCCAGAACTCTCTTCAACAGGCCCATGTCTGTCTTGAGGCCCCCAGTGCTGCACACAGCCAGAAATGATGATTTTTGCCCCACAGAAAATGCTCAGAGCGTACCTTGTGCAATTAACTTCTCCTTTGCAGTGCAGGGCCACATCCAGGTATCAGTTATGGATCATTCTTGACATGTGCCCACCTCCAAACTGTGCAAAGAAGCAGTGTGGAAAACAGTTCATTTTCTAACAGCACATTTGGGAAGTCACTAATTTCTGAGCCTCACATGATTTGATTTACTAGTGTAGGTACAGCCTCTGTATCCTGAGCTATTTTATCTCTCCAGCACGCCCTGGAGCTGGGCTGTGGTGAGGTGATTCCTTTCACCCCACAGGAGGTGGAAGAGCTCCACATGAGTGGGTGGAATGCTGAATGTGACCCTCTCTCCCCTGTGTGGGGGTGAAGGGAGATCCAGGCACTCAGGTGTGTTGCACTGGCTTGTGTGGGATGCCAGGGATGTAAGAGACAACCTGGATCCAAGGGGCTGCCCACGGCTGTGGCACCTCAGCTTCCCCAACCCCATCCTGCTCCTGATTGCGCATCACAGTGATGTTTTTAGGGCAGAAGAGGGGGATTTGGCTCTCTGTGCCAAGCAAACACTGGCCTGTTGCCTGGGAACAGCAAACAAATCCCGCTGAGGGAATCCATGCCTTGCTTTGATGGACTAAAATCCCCAGTTATCCAGGAGGCTTGCACTGGTTGAAAGACCTGGCATGAGGGTAGAGCTCCATCTTGGCTGTCTGCATGGCTGCAGGGATCCCAGATATACATCCCAAGATGTCTGGATGATTTTTGCATCTCCTTTAGGTGTAGCTCTGCCAAGGTATTACTAAAGAATGCCTATTTGTAGCCTTCTGAGCTCTATCAGGCACAGACAGCTGGAGTTCAAAGCTCAATCAAGAATTTCCCACAAAAATCCTCTTTTTCATTTGGCTTTTACCTGCCAATGGCAGGGAGTTGGAACAGGATGATCTTTAAGGTCCCTTCCAACCGAAACCATTCTGGGATTCTGTGATGATTTTATGATTCTTCTTCCTCCCCAGGGTTACAGGGAGGGTTACTCCAGCTAGGGTTTAACTTATTTGAGCAGCATTCCCTGTCTTACACTTACACCAAAGCAGCTCATGCTGCTGTTCAAGCAACTCCCCATGAGCTGAGCTGACTGCTTTGCCCCAGGCAAGTTCAGGGGTCAAGAAACCACATCAAGAAACAGTTTTATAAGGTCTGGAAGTGCCATTCTCCACCATCCACCATGTCCTTGGTGCTTTCTCTCTCCTTCCTCTGTGTGAGACTGGAAGGGACTTCAGTTCAGCTTATTCATTGGGCAGAAATAATGACGGAGTTTTGTTTATTTTTTGGGGTTGTGATTTGGGGTTTTTTAAGGTTATTTCCATCCAGATCTGCAAGCAAGGGAACACACAGCGGTGGGGCAGTGGGACCATGCCTGTGAGCATGCTCATCACGAATGATGAACCCTGTGGATGAAAGTGAGAAACAAACTGTTTGATTTGGAGAGGTGCCTTGGCTCAAACCCCTCCCCATGCTGTCCTCGTACATCAGCGTGCGTCAGAGGGACGGGCTGGAAATGGGCAGGAATTTGGCCCTGGATTCAGCCCTGTCCCTGTTTTCAGAACCAGTTCCCAAGCCAACAGCCAGCTGTGGTTAATCTGGCTCTCCTGAGGGTTCATCCAACTGCAGGGAATCTCCAAGGGAGTGCTGGCATCTCCCTGTGTGTGCTGGAGTCCCAGTGATCACCTGAGGAGAGTAACTGGGCTGCTCATCAGTGAATGGAGACACTTGGATGAATGAGTTGTTGGCCCCTCTGGCAGTGGGGCCTGACCCTGGGAAGGTCAGTGAGGAATCTTCCCATTTGATTCATCAGAGCAAGGATTTAATCTCCCAGGGAAGACTTTTCCCTGGCTCTATCTGACCAGTGCCTCAGCTGGTTGGCATAGCTCTCTCATTACATCCTTTCCTTGCTTTCACAGAAATGATTGACCCAGAGAGAAATATTTTACCTGGAAAGGGAGCCCAGGAGCTGACAAAAGAAGGGGAGTGTCAAAATTTTATGTTGAAAAGACACAGAGGGGCTGAGAGTGGATTTGGACAGAAAATTAATTTAGGCTGAGGGAGCTCATAGGAAGAAAGCTGTGAGGGACAAAGAGATGATTTCTTTGGGGCTGGCTGACCAAAAAGGAAAGGAGTTGCACCAGAAATGCAGTCCAAGGATGGAGAGAGCAGCCTGTCAGGGCAATGTGACACAGATATCAGATCCCCTCTCCACCATGTTTAAAACAAATAAACCTGGGATCTTAGGGGGGAAAAAAAAATGTTCGCTGTGAGGGTGGTGAGGCCCTGGCACAGGTTGCCCAGGAAAACTGTGGCTGCCCCATTCCTAGAAGTGTCCAAGGCCAGGTTGGACAGGGATTGGAGCATCCTGGGATAGTGGGAGGTGTCCCTGCCCATGGCAGGGGGTGCAATGAAATGATCTTTAATGTCCCTTCCTATTCCCAAACCATTCTGAGATTCCATGACTCCCTTGAGAACCTGGCACAGCCTGGAAAAGAGAAGTGGATGGGGCTGGATCTTGCCTGAGAAGCACAGACCACACTCACCTTTATGTCTAACTAGGTGCCTTTTGCACCAAAAGTGTTGCCAAAAAGACTTTCCCCATTGCAGCTGTTTTCCCTGGGAAGGGAAATAAAGGGACAGAGTCCCCCCGGTGTTCTGGGGAGGTGAGGAATGCTGTGGTCACTCCTGGTCAGTGGCATCCCACCACTGGCAGCTTTGCTGACTCACAGATAGGCACTTGCTGCTTTGTTAAACCTCAGGTTTATTGGTTTCAGGTAAGGAGAAAGGCAATTTTTCACCTGTGCATGAGAGATAACAGAGTCCCAAAAGGGTGACAAATGGTTTGGGTGGCCCCAGTTTCTTATTGTCACAGTGTTTCCTAAAATGTCACAGCAAAACCAAAGTGTTCAGGAGTCCATGAGTGAATCCACAGCCATATCCTCCCAGGGGAGCAGCAGTCACAGAAACCACAAAATCTCCTTCCCAACAGCTGCTTGTGCCATGCCAGGGGAGCCTGCAGCTCTCCACGAGCTGCAGCTGGCTCCTTTGGGAACCTTCAGCTCTCTGTGGTGGCGGGTGACAGATTTTTGCAGCAGAGAATGACGGGTTCAAAGCAGAACTGAGCCAAGTATTCACCAGAAACACAGGTTCCCACTCGGCACAAGCCCCCTCCGTGATTACAGCTGTCTGGTCCATGAGCATCTCCTGGATGAGGGAGCAGCAAATTAATGGATAAAATTCATGGGGTTCCTTCTGACACCATGTTTCCAGCCAACCAAGCCAGCACTGGGGGCACACAGAGAGCCTGGGCACCTTGAGCACGCCCAGGATCCCAATCCCACAGGTGGGTTCAGATATCCATGTTAAAAACCCCAAGCTGCTGAGCCAACCTCCCTCAGGGAATGTTTTATCATGGAGCTGTTTTCTCAGGATGTTGGCAAAGACCGTGCATGGGAGGTCAGAGGGGTTGTCCACCCCCTGACAAGGAGGCCACTGCAGCCTGAGAAAAGGCAGGAACGTTTTCCCAGAGCACAGGGTTTCTCCTTTAGGGCTTCTCCTAACTCAGTGATGTGCTCATTTTTTGTATTCCCCCAAAGGATTAAATAACGAGTTTTCCTAAAGCACCCACTCTGTCACCCAGAAAACACCTTTCCTGCAATATCACACAGCGAAGAAAGATTATCCCTTTTCACCACCCCAGGCGTTCCTGGTCTTACCGTGCTGGGCCAGGGAGATGAGTATGAAAACAAGCACAAGGATCCCCATTCCTTTGGCTCTGCTGGAAAATTGCAGGGCTGGCAGTGAGATTTCACAGAAGTCTCTGTGTGCTGCTGGCATGCTGGATGGCATCCGGGAAGAGGGGAGGAGTAGGCAGGAATTAATTATATTCCAGTCCTCAGAGTAACATTTGCTGCTGAGAAACCCTTTGGTGTCGTTCTGACCCAGTGCTGCTGCTCCAAACAATGTCGACTTTTTTCACATTCACTGGTTATTGGCTTTTCTGATTCCTCTCCTTGGCTGGTAGAATTCCAGCTGGAAAAAAGAGGCTCAGAGGGATCCTCTGCCCTTCACCTGCAGCCAGCAAAATCCTTTGGAAGTGACAAGGAGGAGGGAAGCAACCTGCAAGGGAAGACTCCTGAGGATCTGCAAGGAGAAGAAGGATGCAGGCTGGGAGTGATTAATTTTTAATCTGAGCTCATGTGAATGTTTTCTCCAGCTGAAACCAGGGTGTTATTTTTTTTTTCCCCAGCTTTGACTTCCAAGGAATTTGGGGGGTTTCATTCCTGAGTGTGATGAGCGCACAGTGGTGATGGAAGAGTTGTTAGCTCAGCAATGCACCCCGTGGTGGTAAATCTGTGGTGAGTGTGCCCCTCTGGCTGTAAAATGTGGTATTCCAGCTGCCCTGCCTGGCCCTGCTGTTTGCTGTGCCTTCAGATGTGGTAATAAAACTGTTCTGTGAACACATCTTAAACTGACAGGTGAAAAAGCAAGGTTAAAAGTCCCTTTCTCCCTAAAAAAAAAAATACCCAAACAGAACAATATAACTAAAATCATAGAGTCATTTTAGTTGGAAAAGCCTTCCAAGACTGAGTCCAGCAATTCCTCAGCTGTCTCAAGACACCACTAAATCATGTCCCCAAATGACACATCTATCTGTCTTTAAAATCCCTCAGAGATGGGGACTCCATCACTGCCCTGGGCACTCTGTTTTAATGCTTAACCTCCCTTTCCATGAAGAATTTCCTCCTGATGTCCAACCTGAGCCTCCCCTGGCACAGTTTGAGGCCATTTCCTCTTGTACTGTCCCTGTTCCCTGGGAGGAGAGCCTGAACCCCCCCGACTGTCCCCTCCTGTCAGGGAGTTGTGCAGAGCCAGAAGGTCCCTCCTGAACTTCCTTTTCTCCAGGCTGAACCCCTTTCCCAGCTCCCTCAGCCGCTCCCTGAAGTGTCCAAAGAATGACTGGATGTGACACTCAGTGTTCTGGGTTGGATGACAAGGTGGGAATCAGTCAGAGGTTGGACTCGATGACATCGGAGATCTTTTCCAACCTAAATTGTTCTGTGATTAAGTGTCCTCTGTCCTCTAAAGCATCCAAGTGCAACCATCCTCTTTCCATAAATAAATCCCTGTTATACCTGTTTATTTAGCATTTATTGCCTTTCTTATAGAAAGAAACATGTCACCTCTAGTTAATTACACACTTTACATGTTGAGAACAGCACACACATCTGCAACACTTGGAATAAAACTTGTTTGCTTTCTTGGCTGTTCATTCCCATGGTTTTCTGCAATCCCACGAGGTCTTTGTCACACTTCTGAGCAGCACTTCCATCCTCTGCGGGGGCAGAGTCCCTCTTGCTCTTGCAGACATCGGATTTCTGGGGATACACAGTGGCCCCCCTCATCTTGGCAGAGGTGGAAGTTGGACGTTGTGTCTGCAATTCAGAGGGTTCAAGTCAAACCAGGAAACCTGACACTGCCATCCAAACCATCTCATACACAAAAGTTGGTGGGAAGTTGTGTTACTGCGTCTCCAAAAGCAAAGACACAAAGATGAACTTTGGGGCTTATCACAGTACTTCTGTAAAAGAAGGAATTTGTGACCCACCAGCTTGGAAAAGGATTTACTGAGCGAGGGATACTGTAAAGCTATGAAGAAGATGGATGCAGAATGACTACATTTTGAGTAGGTGGCACTGAATAAAATTGTGAGGGATGATGTTTTAAAAGAAATGGAAGGAATTCCTAACCTGGGGGGAAAAATCCGGTAAGGACTTTTAAACACAAGGATGCCTAAATCTAAAAATCTTGAGTTGCAGTTTCATGATAGCCAGAATAAAATATAAGGAAATGTAATGATATGGTTGTGGTCACTTTACACACGCAGAGTAATTGTGAGGAAATATCCAGTTTTGGCCATGGACAAATCCAGGATGCTGGATCAGGGGAATTTTAGGATTAGCACAATTGTTTCTAAAGTATATATATTCATTAATGATTTATGTTGAGGATTATCTACTGAGGAGCACCAAAACCAAGCAATTCTGGGAAGATTTAGATAAAATAACAGGGAAGAGGTCAGCTGGCACCCATTAAGCACAGCAGGGTGGGTGCAGCCAGCAGTTCCCCAACAGATGGTTCTAAGAAGATTTACCAAGGAAGGAGGACTCTCTGTGGGCCAAAACTTTTATTTTATTTCTCCTGCTGGAGGTAGAGCTTTGGGTTATTTTGGCCAGCCCAAAAGGCTCCACACTGATGTCAGTGAAGGAATATACAGGTCCATTTTTGTGCATGGAAAGAGATGGCTTAGACCGTGCACCTGGAAGTGTCCAAGACCAGGTTGGACGGGAATTGGAGCAACCTGGGATAGTGGAAGGTGTCCCTGCCCATGCCAGGGGGTGGAACTGGATGAGCTTTAAGTTCCTTCCAACCCAAACCATTCTGTGATTCTGTGATTTGGAGGCAAAGTTTGTTTTGCTGAGTTGAGCCATTTCCCCCCAGATTTTTCCCTCCTGGGCAGGGTTCCCTCACATACCAACACAGCAGGTCCTCCGGCGCCGATAGCAGGTTCCAAAGGCAGCAAACGGCTCCGGGCAGGATTTCAGATGGAAGCAGTAGCCGTGGTATTCCAAACAATGTAAGGTGTCCCTGGGCAAGCCAAGACCTACAGGAAGAATGGGATTCCCAGCTGTACTGCAGGATCAGTCCATTCTCATGGTCTTCCTCCTGCTGAAACCCCACAGACCCCAGTTAGGGATCTGACACAAATACCCTCAAAACCCAGAGGTTTTGAGGAACTCATGGGACCTCAGAGCATTCCAAGGAAGGTTTTTGTACAACTGGAGAGAAACATAGAGGTTGATGGCAATTTTCTGAACATATCCTGGCCAATTGTGCTATAATGGGAAGGGACAGCGCAGTCTTAAATGCTTCTGAGTTCTGGGGCTGCAGTGCTGCAGGGACATGCAAGGACAGCATGGTCATCACATGCCCTGAAGATAAAACTACAACTTTTAAAAACCCCCAAAAGCATGATCTAGCTCAATTAACAGGAACAAGCAGTTTGCCCAGTTCCTTCTTTCTCTGGAAGCCTAACTCCAAGGTGAGGAGTTTCATTAAGCATGAAGAACAGGTGGGATAAAAACACAATCAGAAAACAAGTCAGTGCAGAAGAAGGGCTGAGGAAGGGGAACCAGAATATTCAGAGAGCTGAAGTCATTGGTGCAGTTCAACCTGAGCGATACCAGGGAACATTCTCTTCTTTGCTCTCTTCTACCTACACAGAGGGGGCAATTTTTAACCCTGGGGTTAGAAAAGGAGGTGATTTCCATGGTACCACCATCCAATAGTGCCAGAAAATGGCATAAAGAGACATTAAAGAGTCATAAGAGCCAACACCTGGCAGAGGCTTCTGTGGGGAGTTTCTGGTGTGATACCTGCTCATCAGGGGTTAATTTTTCACTTCTGATTTTAGACTGAGAAACAGGGAACTGCTCTAAGGAAAGGAGCTGAGAAGAATGTTCTGCATCACCTGATGAATGAGCTGTACCTCCTACACAGGCAAACCCCAGCCTGGGGCTTGCCCCTTACCTGGAACAGCCTGGAGGAGGAAAAGCAGGAGAGCCATGAGGCAGGAGAAGAGCTTCATGGTGGAAGGTCTCAGCTGCAGCTTGGAGACAGGGCCCCAATTCCAGAACCTTTGAGCAGGGGAGGAGGGAGCACTCTGGCATTTATAGGGCAGTGGGAACAGCTGTGGCTGTTTGGGGAACCTTGGCAGGGGCGGCAGGGAAAGGCAGCGGGTACAGCCTGACCTCTGCTCAGGGCTGAGCCTGAACAATGGCTCAGGGGCACAAAAACAAGGGGATAAATAAGCTGTGCCTCCCTGCCTGACCACTGGGAAGGCTGCTGGGAGGGCTCCTTATCAATAGGGTTCCACCCAGAGAGCATCATTAACTTGAAATATCAATGTGGTTGGTGATGGATTGTCTGGAGGAAATTAGCCATCGTTTGGTGGGAGAGAAGGCAGCTGGAATGTCATAGAATCATCATAGAATCATAGAATAGTTTGGGTTGGAAAGGATATTAGAGACCATCTAGTCCATCTAATCCTGCTATGGTCAGGGACACCTTTCACTATCCCAGGTTGCTCCAAGCTCCATCCAACCTTGGACACTTCCAGGGATGGAGCAGCCACAGCTTCTCTGGGCAACAGGGAATATCTGATCCTGCTGCATGTCCTGTGATGCAACAGTTGTTCCCAAGAGAAAGAAATAAAGGATAATGATCATTCCATACACAAACACATAAAATAGTTGGGTTTTTTTCTGTGTAAGGTGCTGTGAAGAAAAAAAATCTGGTCTAGTGAAAGCTGTTTCTGTTCATGGCAGGGGGCTGGAATGAGATGATTTTTCAGATCCCTTTCATCCCAAGCCCTTCTCCCATTCCATGTTTCTATGATACAGTTTTCAGGTGTCCCCCGCAGCACCTTCAACTTTGCAGGTGCACAAAAACCACATGACAAGTGAGATTCATGAGCTTCCCTCAGCACTTGTCTGTACAGAGTTTGAATGACATCAACAGGCACATGGAAGTGGCAGCTGACAGCTCAGGTTCTCCCTCAATCATTTACTTCAGCCTCTTTCTGTATGAGATATTTATTGATGTTGTTCTGACCCAGCAGCCTTGATACCAACAGTATAAACCTTGCCCGGAATCATGTGCATTGTTCTCTGTCTGCCTCCCTGCTTGCTTTGTTTGCTTTCCATTGCAAATTTGCAGGTGCCATCCAGTCGTGAAGGAGAGGTGTTTGTGTCCATTTCCAGGTACTCAGGGGACAGGGATGAAACAAAGGCTGTAACAAGAGCCCTTCGGTTGGCTCAGGGTCCCACCAAATCCAAGGTGAGCTGAGATGTTCATCTCAGCTCTCAGACAGGATCTGTCATTGTGCTTTGTCAGACTGGAGCAGACACTCAGCTTTCTCAACTTTTTTTTTTTTTTTTTTAATGGCAAAAAGAAAGGTTCTTTCCTGTAGTGATGGACTAGAAATGTTTGCCTTTTAAAATTTTATTTCCATGGGACATGAAGTACAAATTCAAAACCTCAAGTGTGTTAACAATCTGGTGGAAGAGGAGTAACTGCCCAGTAATCCCACATGCAAATCATTTCCAGAATGTCCTCACTGTCAGACCACAGGTGCTTATAAAATCACAGCCCCCTTCAAATTAGGATCAGAAATTACCCCAGGAAAAAATCCAAGTCTTTGAAATTCAAGTACCATTTCAGTCTGCCTTGATGCCTCTGCGCTTTGTTTGCTCTTTTTTGTTCTCCTTTCCCAGATTACTTTCCCAGGTTATTCCAAGTCAGAGACATGTTTTATATGGATCACAAAAGAAATGCTTACACACAGTGGAAGTTCTGCCCCTTGCCTAAGGATCTCTTGTGAGAAGCTGCCGAGGGAGCTGGGAAAGGGGCTCAGCCTGGAGAAAAGAAAGCTCAGGAGGGACCTTCTGGCTCTGCAAAACTCCCTGACAGGAGGGGACAGTCAGAGGAGGGTCGGGATCTTCTCCCAAGTAACAAGCGACAGAGCAAGAGGAATCACCTCAAATTGCACCAGGGGAGGTTTAGATTGGACATTAGGAACAATTTCTTCACAGAAAGTTCTGTCCAGCCCTAGCACAGCTGCCCAGGGCAGTGGTGAAATCCCCATCCCTGGAGGGTTTTGCTGGTCTGGCCTGGGACTCACATCCCTTTGAGAAAGGGAGTTTTTATGAGAAGGGAAGACTTCTCTTTCATTTTGAAGTTTTCAGTCATGGGACAGCTCTGAAAATAGTACCTGGGGCACTAAAGTTATGGGAAACATCTGCTTTCCCAAAGCACGTAACCAGATTTGCATTTTGGCAATGTAAATCAGCAGGATTTGACTGCAGCTGGGATGAAGTGGTCCTGGAACTGGCTGAAAACTTGACTTCATTTACAACATTGTAAGGAGCAAGTGACAGAGTGGGATGGATGAGGTGAGGTGTCACTGGGGGTGGCCAGCAGGGAAAAATGCGGGGGGAAAATCTAATAGCAACCATTGGGATTAAATAGACAAATACTTGGGGCTGTGGAGGAAAAAAAATCCTGTATTTCCAGGAAGGAAACAAGCTGAATTTCCAGTCTGGCCTTGGGATGGGGGATCCTTCACTGAACAAAATTAATCTCCAGCCTGATTTACAACTCATGGAGTCCGTGAGCTGGTTCCTGGCTCCCTCTTGTGGGAAAAGGTGCTGGAGGAGGAAGGGACCTCGTGGTGCAGGGTTTGCTCAGGTGGGAAGGTAAAAACGAGAGGAAATGCCTCTTTGCTCCATCCTCAGCACTGGTAATTCACAGAGTAAATGCATAGTGATTATTAATATGTTTGGAGAGCAGGGATGAGATTTGATTTCAGGCATCAAATTTTACAGAGGAATCAAATTTTTGGAGGGAGTCAAGTTCAGGGTAAGTGTTTAACTCTAAAGTTAATGTTTTCTAACTTCATCTAATTTTATAACATTTCTATAACTACAAAAATCTCTATAACTATAGTAATACTGAGAGCTCTGCTCTTACCAGGATTAGGTTGAGCCAGGGAGGAATTTCCTTTGTCCATTGCACTGCTGGCCACAGCCCCTGCCTGCATTGCCCCTCTCCAGACACCTTCGTACCCAGCAGAGTCTCCAGTACATCTCCCATGAGGTGGGAATGAAGCTGGGAATGGAGTTGGAGAGGGTTAAGGAAGGTTTCACCTCCTTACTGATACTGCTGTCCATGGCAGCCTTGCCCTAAGCACCCATGAGGAAAGGACTGGGCAGCTGGAGCTGGTGGTAGACCTTGCCTGCACAGGTGGGACATCCTGCCCTCCTTGTAGGAGGTCCAGGCATCACTCCTGGCCAGCAAAGGGCTGTGGCTGGGGCAGGACATCAGGAGCTGTGGCTGGCCTGAGCCCATGAGTGCTCTACTCCATTTCCAAAACCATTTTTGGGCCCACAGCCAAAATCCACCTTGGGCTGTGCTGTGTTCCCCCCTGAGCCACCATCCTCCCTTAGAGCATCCCTGAGCCTGGTTCCTGACCTCTCTCACCCTGTAGGGCCCCTCATCCCACCCCATACCTATTGGGATATTATGAGAGACGGGACCACTGGGAGATGTCTTAAAGCATGATTTATTGCCTCAGTCTCAAGGAGTGAGAATGTCTTCACCACATACACCAGGAATTCATGGTCAGTGGTCACAAGACCACAGGTTACAAGGGGTTTTAAAGGTCTATTAGCCAATAATCTACTGCCACACATATTGTTTTAATTTTCACACCAACAGCTAATTAAATTGTATCACACATCCTGCCCCAATGTGGACTTTTTTATCCAATCATGTAGTGACACACAAACTACTTGCTGCCCCTTAAAACCTCTTATTACTTTTATAGCTACTTCTATATCTTAACTTTAAAACTTTGAAACTCTCCACTACCTAGCTTAATATGTCTCTATCCATATTACAAACCCACATTCTTGCTCATGGTCTCTAAAGCTGGAAGCCTTTCCCAAGGCCTCAAGTGGAACCCTGTATTCATTTCTGTGTTTGAGCCTACATGCACAACATTTTGGGAATTTTCTGTGCCTGGAATTCCCATATATACCTTCATCCTGCAGCCTGGACTGATCTCTGCAGCCAGGCCTTGGCCACATTCCCCTCAGGTTGCCCCTCCATAGCCACAGCCCAGCTCCTGGGGTGCAGGGACACCCAGGGTGGTCCCCATGGAAAGGACATTCCCAGTGGCCAGTCCCAGGCCCCTGGACCCCTCCACCCTGACCTCGTGGCGCAAGGGCAGCGCGTCTGACTCCAGATCAGAAGGTTGTGTGTTCAAATCACACCGGGGTCAGCCGGGGGCACCATTGGCACCCCTCTGCTTTTCTGGGGGGTTGTTCTGTGGGAGGGGCAGGGCTCAGGGTGTAGGGGCATGGACTAGACCCCATGGGGAACATGATGCCCAGAGCTCTCCTTTGAGCAGGGAGCTGTGCTGGATGGAAATTATGAGTGAGGATGAAAGCAAGGGAGGTGGTGTTGGGGGGTGTCTGCCAAAATTTACCTCAAGAAGGAGGTAATGTTTCCTCAGGAAAATGCAGGAAACTTTTTAACCACAGGCTCAGTGACTTCTGGAGGACTTGGACATGCTTGCCTGGCAGGGTAAAATGGGGTAGTGTGGTCAGCCCAGGGGATATCTGGAGTGGAATCAAGAGCAATTACTCTGGATAGGATTATGGAAAAAGGGACAAATTTCTGATAAACAACATGGAAAGATATTTTTCAAGGATATTAAGAAAGACTACCTGGAAAGCTCTAGTCTGGGCAATCACAGCTCCGAGTCTGCCTGAGCACAATGGAAACAATCCTTCAGAAAGGCATGCCCAAAAGGAGGAAAGATGTGAAGATGACTGGAAGGCCAAGGATCTCCCAAAGGCAGACCACCCTTGCCCAGGAGAATAGATTTCTTTGAAGAGATGATTTCTTTGGTAGTCAAGTGAACAACGAGGAACATAATTTATCTTGACTTTGGTTTCACCTCTCACAAGGTCTCCCAGATGTGTCCCTGCAGCAGGACACACACACAGAGCAGCTCAGCTCAATCCAAAGGCAAAGCAAAGGGCCATGACCAGGCACTGGGCGGGCTGGGGTCAGTGTTGGCAGCCCAGGGGACCCTTCACTGCTGGATGCTGAACTGGGTGTGGTTTGGGGTCTCTGTGGTGGGAGCAGAGGCTGCTCCACACAAGGAAGGATATGGGCAGGCCAGCAGGGACATGGGGGTGACAAGGGGACAGGGCCAGTGGCGCAATGGACAACGCGCCTGACTACGGATCAGGAGATTGCAGGTTCGACTCCTGCCTGGCTCAACACTTTTAGCCCAGCCAAGTTCCTCCTGCTCCCTTTGTCAGCACCTTCCTTCTCCTGCCCATCATCCATCATCCCCCCAGCTTCTGATGTCCTGTCCCAGCACTCCAAAAGGGGCAGGGCTGTGGCCCACACCAAAGCCAGGGGCACCACAGCAAATCCCACAACAGAATGCAGGTACCTCCTGAGCTGCTGTCCTGCAGCCAGGACAGAGCCAGCACTCCCAGGATGTCCTGGCACCTCGTGTGCCCTGGTCCCCAGCCCCCTGCAAGGCCCACACAGGTCCTGCTGCCCTTTGTCAGTGCCTTGCCAAGTTCTGCATGTGTCAGCAATGGTCTCAGAGTAGGACAAGGTCCCAGAGGAGCTTTGGAGCTTTCATCCTTTGAGTTATTTATGGTTTGACTACAAACTGACATCAAATACCCTTGTGCCCTGAGCAGGGATTATAGATCACCTGCTTAGATCAGAACACCCAGGGATCTCCTAAATTGTATTTTTTTAATACTTAATTAATTAGTAATTAATTTTTATACTTAATTAATTCTTAATTCTGTCCCAAAGGCCATCCAGTGATGGGAAGCCCCTGGAGCACCAGGAGGGTGGGGCCAGTGGCGCAATGGACAACGCGCCTGACTACGGATCAGGAGATTGCAGGTTCGACTCCTGCCTGGCTCGCTATTTTCCTGCCCACAGCCTGGCTGTCACATTGGTGGTGACAGGGGACAACTTTCTCCATGGTGCCCTGCCTCTCTGCAGTGTTGTCCTTTCTGGGTGGGCTTCCTGCACTGCAAAACTTCCCTCACATCAGGGGAGGCTCTGACTGGACACACTGGCAAAAAAAAATCCTCTGTGAGATGGTAAATCACTAAGAGAGGAGCCCAGAGAGGCTGTGGCCTCTACATCCTTGGAGATATTCAGAGTCTGAGCATGCAGTCCTGATCTGCATGTCATAAATTAAACAGAAGTCTTAGGGTTAGGGTTATGGTAAGGGTTAGGGTGACTAGAGACTGCCACATGTCATTTCCAACGTGAATCACTGTTATTTGATGTAAAATTCCCATTTCCACATTCTTTTGTTGCTTCATCCCACATTTGCCTGTCATCACTGCTTTGTACCTTCACTGTATCTATGGTTTGGGCCAGGAAGGCTGAAGGTGTCCATGAGCAGGGTAGCCCAGACCAGCTGGACATCAAGCAAGATCTTGCTACAGCTCACCTGCCCATCCTTCTGTCACCAGGCTGGAGCAAGTGGAGGTGGCCTTGGGCCTAAGCTTTCCCCTCCACTGGGCACCACAGCTCCAGAGAGTTCTATATGGGCTGGGAAGTTTGGCTACACCTCCCCTGAGGAAGGCAAGATGTGCCCTGCAACCCCCCAGAGCAGCTGAGCTGAGCCTGGAGCTCAGAACAAGCATCTCCTCTCCTGGGTGGTGGAGCCAGTGGGACCACAGGTGAAGAGGGCAAGGCTGACACGGAAGGGGCAGGTGGGAGCAAAGTGAGATCCTGCCACTTCCCTCTAACCACCAATAAATCCAGACGGTCCTGAAGTGAGAACAGCAGGTGGGATCAGAGGCTGGGGCCAGTTGCTCAATGGTCTATGAACACACCTGACTGTGGATCAGGACTGCAGGTTTAAGTCCTGCCTGGATCGCCCTGACACTGGTGGTGGAGGTGACAAGAGACAGCTGTCTTCCTGAGGCCCTTAACCTTCCAGGCTTTTTTTCCATCTGTCCAACATCACCATCACAGGAACATCGTTTTGTGACATCAAAGCTGTGAGCCGGGCACTGCTTCCAGAGCAGAACTTGGCAAGGCACTGACAAAGGGCAGCAGGACCTGTGTGGGCCTTGCAGGGGGCTGGGGACCAGGGCACATGAGGTGCCAGGACATCCTGGGAGTGCTGGCTCTGTCCTGGCTGCAGGACAGCAGCTCAGGAGGTACCTGCATTCTGTTGTGGGATTTGCTGTGGTGCCCCTGGCTTTGGTGTGGGCCACAGCCCTGCCCCTTTTGGAGTGCTGGGACAGGACATCAGAAGCTGGGGGGATGATGGATGATGGGCAGGAGAAGGAAGGTGCTGACAAAGGGAGCAGGAGGAACTTGGCTGGGCTAAAAGTGTTGAGCCAGGCAGGAGTCGAACCTGCAATCTCCTGATCCGTAGTGAGGCGCGTTGTCCATTGCGCCACTGGCCCTGTCCCCTTGCCACCCCCATGTCCCTGCTGGCCTGCCCATGTCCTTCCTTGTGTGGAGCAGCCTCTGCTCCCACCACAGAGACCCCAAACCACACCCAGTTCAGCATCCAGCAGTGAAGGGTCCCCTGGGCTGCCAACACTGACCCCAACCCGCTCAGTGCCTGGTCAGGGCCCTTTGCTTTGCCTTTGGATTGAGCTGAGCTGCTCCATGTGTGTGTCCTGCTGCAGGGACACGTCTGGGAGACCTTGTTTTCCAGGGCTGTAGTATAGGGTGTGCACAAAGTATTCTATCACCATCTTCATGAACTGTTGAATCCAGGTGGGGCAGTGTTTTCCCAGACCTCCACCCTCTGGGCCATTATCTTCTGTTAATGGCCCATCAAATGCCTTGCCCATGACTCATAGATAGCTCCCTCCAGGAGTTATCTCTGTTTAATGGGCCATCAAGGACCCCCTGCATGACTCACCATCCCATTGTGAGATGCTCCGCCCAGGGGGAGGAACCAAGCATTCTCACCTGGATATAATCTGGGGTTTGGGACTGTACGGGGGGCCCTTACCCACTGGATTCCCAGAGGACCAGAGCTGCCGGACCTTTCTATGGGATCACTGTTTCAGGAAGACCACCTCATCTGGATTGCTTCCATCACCGTGCTCAGGTTGTATTTTGACTCTGTCAGTGGTCTTTTGTATTACTGAATCTATTTTATTTTACTTTCTTTCCTTTCTTCCTATAAAATTGTATGTCTGACTTGGAGCCTCTCATTTGTTTTGCTTTCAATTCACTACACTTGTGAGAGGTGAAACCAAAGTCAAGGTAAATGATGCTCCACAGGGTCCATTTGGCCATCGAGTAAGAAATTGTGTCTTTCCAGAGTGCTCTGCCCATGGTCCCTGTCTCCAGTCATCACTGCATTCTTCCTTCATTTCAGAAACATTCCTTTCATAATCTTCTCCTGGCCTCTGAGGTGAGGCGGACTAGACTCTTTTTTTTTTACTCTTTTCTTGAAAAAACTCCTCATGATTTTCATCAGGAACCTCTCTTCATTTCCATCATCTTACACTGAATCTTTGCCCTTATACACTTCAGGAGTCCCCTGGACTGACTGTACCACCCCACACTGGTCTTCCAGGGAATTTTCACATGGAGATAAGTCCAGGTCCTACAGAAGTGACTGAGCCTGCAGTTGTGAAGCTTTTTTCCACTTTTCAGAGAAAACCTTCACTCCCTTCAGCTTCCTCACGAGGCAAAGTGCAGCAGACACCCCCCACACCTCCTCCCTTTGTCCTACACTTTGGTTATGACCTGTGGCCTGTGAATCATGGGTTTGATATCCATGTATCTTCCAGATGAATGGGGCCTCTATCTCCAGGGAGGACCTGGGCCACCATTTCTCCTGTCCGTCTGGGTACATCACATCCAGGAGTCTGTTTCTCCTGGGAGAGGCTCCGCAGGGCTGCTCTGGGCAGTGTCCATTTCTGGCCTTCTTCCTCTGAAGTATCTCATTTAGAGCCCTTTTCTTTTAGCAAGGCAAGGCAGGCAAAGATGGTGTCACTCCTCTGTCAGGTGAAACAAAATCCCCGTTCCCTCAAAAAATGCCCCAAATTCCAGGATAATATTTGAGCAGAAGATGCCCCCATCCCTGACCTCGTGGCGCAATGGCAGCGTGTCTGACTCCAGATCAGAAGGCTGTGTGTTCAAATCACACCGGGGTCAGGATGTCCCCTTTGTGGGGACGTGAGTTGTGCATCTCCTGGACGCTTCCTTTTGCCTTCCCACTCCGTATCTCTGTACCCCAAATACTTGCTGAAGGGCAGTGGATGAGCTATGGGAGAGTGATCTTTCCTTGCTGGATGAGTGTTCAAACTATCTTTGAAGTTATACTCCTTCAAAATATAACTTCAGCTTTCCCTTATCCTATGTTAGCTAAGCTGACAGGAATAGTGGACACCCCAGGTGCGGATTCATGTCTGGGTATGAATTCCTCTGGTCCCAAAACCCTTTTGGAAGGGCAAGGACCTGTTAGGGGGGATAAGATCCCTTTGTATGTTCTTCCTCAGACTGAATAATCCCAATCTCTCCCTATCTCTCCTCGCATCCCCCATATCCAAGTCCCCCACTACCTTGATGGCTCTCACTGAACTTGCTTCACTATGTCAGTGAGGTTTTTCTGTTGATTCTGTTGAAACACCTGGCTGTGGGGAGCCTAAACTGAGCCATCAGGGCTGGTTATCAGGATCTTTAAATCTCTGCTTAGTCTTTTCTTCTTCCCCGTGGTGAGATGGACAGAGAGGATGGGGGGCTGGAAAAGAGGCTTGAATCTGTAGGAATGACCTTATATGAGTTATAATTCATAAAAGGTAATTTAAATCCTTTAAGGGCTCTTTCAAGGTGAATTTTAAAATATATAAACAGGAGACAAACTGAGATAAGACAATGAATCAATAAGACAGGACCTAAGATCCCTCATCCCATAACTCCTGGAGTGCCACCAAAGGGTTGAGTGAGCAGGGATTTCCTCAAGATGTCGCTGCCTCACTGCTTTCAGTGTCACAGGATCATCGAGGTTGTAAAAGACCCCAAAGATCTTTTAGTCAAATGTCCTTGTCTTTGGCTCTGTCTCCATAATGCGATTTTCTGTCTCTGAGTTCTCAGAATGGAAAGAAAGTCAGGTATTGCCTTTTGCAAATCTTCTACAGGTGAAAAAGCCCCAAACAGTACAATTTTCAAGATGTTGTTGTTGGGACAACTGGAAGTGTCTTGCAAGGAAATCTAGTAGGAAGAATTATTCTTGTAGACTTCTCATCAGAAGTACTTTCACTGCAGGCAGTTGGAACAGTTTTACATTTTACAAAAAGTGCTGAGTTAACAACTAGTCTCACTTTCCAAAGGGCCAAACTCTTGAGACTTTTGAAAGCCATTTTTATTTTTAAAGCAGGAGAGATTTGAGTCACAATCGAGGAAAGGTGTCTGCCCCTGCCCATGGCAGGGGGGTTGGAACAAGAGGATCTTCAAGGTCTCCTTTCCACCCAAACCATCTGATGATTCTATGAAGAGCCTGGTGATCACGTTTAATCAAAGGGACACTTGAACAGAGAGTAGGACTTGATGTCTCCCATTCACGGAAAGTTGTCATAAGCTACTTAATAACCAAGATTATTTCATAATCTTGAGAGTCTCTGAATGTTTCCAGTTAAAATGCTCTGTCTTGCATAAACAAGGAAATCTTTGAGGCTGTATAAAATGGGTAAAGGCGAGGGAGAAAGGCTTAAACTATTCCATATTGCTGTAAATTCCTGTAACAAATGCTCTTTCCTATATAACTTTATTTTCCAGTGAAAATCAAGTTCTCAGGGAATTGTGATCAGCCCTATCAAGGTCTGTTACACAAAGTAGTTTACTCTGAATATTGACACAGAAGTAGCTTGACCAGAGGAGGATGTGAAACCCGAAGCTGGGACGACTTCGCACAGTGACAGATTGGGGTTCAACTCTGGACTTTTTGTGTCTGGTTCAATGTTTTTCTGTAGAAACTTGAACGATGTTTTGTCAGACAGCAAGGGTTTTTTTGATTGGTTGGTTGTTTTTTGTTTTGTTTGTTTTGTTGTGGTTTTTTTTTGGTTGTGTTGGGGTTTTTGGGGGGTTGGTTGGGGTTTTTTGTGTTTTTGGGGTTTTTTTTTTTTTTTTTTTTTTTTTTTTCCTGTCTGTATAAGCTACAGTGTTACTCTTGTGTCACCAGGCTCCCTTCTAGAATGATCCCATGATTGTTTTGAAAGCTGAAGTTTCGTTTTCATTTCTCTCCACTCTGCTGGCTCAAGTCTTAGTGTCCAAGACGCGGACAAGGTCACATCTCCCTGTGAGTGACCAAGGAAAGGTTGTTTTCAGTCTGCTGGACCTTCCTAAGGATAAAGATCACAGACACACAGAATGGAGAAGGCTGGAAAGTGTGGCTTTTTTTATCTTCTTTTCTGTTAGAGCCAGGATTAAATGCTCTAGAGACTGTGTTGTGTTCAGACTCAGATGTTTATTAATTCTTATGTATAGCACAGTCTCACAAGTTATGAGTTTTAGCTAACAAGGTGAGAAATGGCTCTGTCTCTATCTCTTTACAAGATCTTTTAAGGGCAAACTGTCCAACTATGAAATGACACCTAAATTATTTTTACTTTTAACCCAATAAAAAACCACTCATGGTCCACAATGCATATTTTTTCTACCCAATTACAAAATACCACCCAAACCCATGAAGAAGAAGGTGAAAAAGGAGGACTAACCTACGCCGAAAATGCTCCATCTTGCTTTATATATATTACTATATTCTAATACCTTAAACTCTAAGTTCACCATGTGATATTACACACTTCTATTCAAACTACGCACCCATAATCCCAGTTCTATCATTCAATTTCAAAGCCTTTCCCATGGCCTCAGGTCAAATGCAGCGTTTTCTTGGGGGTCAGTGCCTGTCAGCACAGAAAGTCTAAAATTCTCAGTGCCCAGGGTTCCAACAGAAAGGCACCACTGGGGGTCATTTGGTCCAACCTTCCCGCTCAAGCAGGCTCATCCTAGAAGACATTGCACAGGATTGTGTCCACACAGTTCTGGAATATCTCCAGTGGGGGAGATTCCACACCCTCTCTGGGCAACTTGCAGGTCCTCCTGTTTGTGGAAGGAGGCTCATTCCATGCCAAAAAAAAAATAAAAATTTTTTTAGCTTCTTTATTCCCTCACTCATTGAATCAATCAATGAAGTGGCTGCTGAAGAAGTGATAGAGGAATCTATTAGCATTTAGATACCAGGAAGAATTTCTTCTTGGAAAGCGTGGTCGGGAGTTGGAAGGGGCTGCCCTGGGAGGTGGTGGAGTTTCCATCCCTGGCGTCCGTGGAATTACCAGATGTGGCACTCAGTGCTCGGGGCTGGGTGACAAAGTGGGGATCTGCCACAGGTTGGACTCAGTGGCCTGGAAGATCTTTTCCAACTGAAATAGTTCAGTGATTCTGTGATTCTAACAGATTTTGTGTCTCTCACTTTCTCTGGGCAAGCCTGTCCCTAGTGCTCTCATCCCTTCCCTGCTTACACTTCATCTCATTCCTGCCTTAGTGTGGAGCAGGATGAGGGTGCCAGGGCTGTGATTGCCCATGGGGTGCCCCAGTCTTCCATGCTGGGATGAATTTTTATAAATACATTCAGCATGGCATGTAAAAAAACCCCAAAGAGCAGGGTTTTGGCAATTTTATTTCAGGTATTTAAAAGCCACACTGACAGCAGGGAACTTCATAAAATGGAGCAAGGGGGAAAATATATAACAGAAGTACATAGGGGTAATGGATTTAGGAGAAAATAACCCAGGTTGTGACACTGGGTAATTTCTCTCCCAGTGTACATTTTGTTGACAGCATGTGGTTGATATTTCTCTTCCTCTGCAATCAGGAGCAGTAGAGCTTTCAGCTTGTACACTGATATCTTTAAAATCAGGCCACAAACCAGTATGGAATGGATTATCAGCTAAGAAACTTCAAGAGAGAAATATTTCCTTGGATTTATTTCAGGGCAAAACAACAATAAAAAAGGCTCAAAGCAATTTCTTCTCTCTATCTCTGTTGCAATCCCCAAGCCTGAAAATCGTAAAACTTCTTTGTCGTCAGATTCCAGACCTTAATTCATAATTAATTTCTTGTAAACTCTTTTTTTCTATTTTTTAGCTCTTTTGCTAGGTGCAGACATAGGATGTACTCATGAGAGGTTTTCAAGGCGGCTGTCTTAGGAACTGGGTGAATATCAGAACAAATTCCAAGAAAACCTGGGCAAAGCACAGGGACCACCCTTGTGAGCAGACATCAGTGCTGGCAATGAGATGTAATCAAGAGTAGATTTTAAAAATGAATAAATGTCTAAATTAATACAAGCCAGAGCTCATCAGTTTGTAGGTACCCATCCTTTTAATTGCATTCCCTGCTCCATCACAGTCCTTTAGCTTTTCAAAGCCCCAGAAGTGTGTTAGACACTTTTATGCCTTACATTTGCAGTGAAAAAATCATGATGGGAATTTTTCCCAAGAAAGAAAATGGCAAGATGTAGCTGGAGCAGATGGCCCTGCTCAGCACATCATTCCCCATCTCCCAAAGTTGACAGAGAAATAATACAGCTCTTAGATTTTTGAGCATGGAAAATCAACCAAATTTCTTTCCTTTGCCTGAACTTTTCCCTGGGATTTTGTCCCTTATGTGAGAACAGGAGCTGTCTGCAACTGGGATTTGATCCAACATCTTGGCTGCTTCCTTCCTTCCTTTATGCTTCTGAAATTTTGTATCACATTCCTGTAACCAAAACTGTTCTTGCAACTAAATCACTGCACAAGACCTGTGTCCTTTACATGGGGGAAATGGCTGATTAAATACAGAACTGCTGTAGTCTGAAAGGCCAATTAGTTTTTAGGGTAAAAGCCAGAGGTTTCACTTACTTGTGGTGTGATTGCAACAGCTTTGGTCCAAATAATGTACCAGCAGAACTGCTGAGTGTCCTGGGGCAGGAGGAGTGAGTGGAGGGGAAGGAGGGAAGGAAAGTCTCTATCTACCCTTTTCTGTGAGAACATCCATAACAAAATGTCCTGGAGCAGCACCATGTCCATGCTGGCAGTAAAACAGTGCAGGGACAGAGGTATAGGGCCTGGCTCTGTAATATCAGCTAAACTGGCTCAGTTTGGGCCCAGACCAACTGTCACCAAATCCATTGGGGCTGGTTTGGGCTGGGGACCACTCTGTGGATAGTTCTAATCCAGACACCTGTTCCTGACAGTGAAGGAATTTAACGGCATGGATGTGGCCAGCCACCCTTGTTGCCTCAGAATCACAGAGTGGTTTGGGCTGGAAAGGACCTTCGGACCAACACCCACAAACCCAACCTCACTGCCCCTCTGGAGGGCTGGAGATGGGGGTAAAAGGCAAGTTAAAATCTGGTTTATACCCCCAGCAAAGGCGTGGGAGTGAAAATGTACAGATGACTCTTGAGAAATGCAGCCCTTAATGCTGCTAGGAAGTCTTGGCCTTTCCAAAGGTCAGTTTCCTTAGAAGTGTGTGGCTCATTACCCAGGAGGAATGCCATCCTTGAAGGAGGGGCTGAGGTGCTGCTGTTCAAGACGTGGTTTCCCAGGAAAGTCATGCACAGGGGAGCAGGAGCTATTGACCCTGTGCGGCTCTGTGGAAACCTCTATGAAGAGGGGGCTTAGGGTCATTGAAAATCATCTTGAACATCTTGCAAACTTGAGCAGATGAGAGTCAGGATGGTTTATGCCATGTCAACATGTCTGTGAGGAAAGGGAGATCAAAAATTACCAACTCTGTGAGTTCCTTGTTTTTTGAAGGATTCTCCCATGCTGGACTGTACAGCTGCTGCAATGTCAGCCCTGCTCCCAACTGAGGTTGGAGCAAACCTCATTCCCCAGCATGGAGACCAGCCTGGTGAGGAAACAATATCCATGAATGGAGAGATAAAGTGAAAGAGATGAAATTAAAGGAGAGGAAGAAAGTATATTTACATGGTGCCCCAGGGATTCATCTAGTAGATCACAGAATGGAATATTTTGGGTCAGATGGGACCTTAAAGATCATCCAGTTTCATCCTGTGCCATGGCAGGGACACCTTCCACTACCCCAGGTTTCCCCAAGCCCCATTCAGCCTGACCTTGGACATTTCCAAGGATAGGGAGTCCAAAACTCCCCTGGGCAACCTCATCACCCCTATAGTTAAGAATTTCTTCCTATTTTCAAAGGTTCCATGCATTTGCTCTGGAAATCATTATGTTTATTCCAAATTCAGGCACATCCCAAGTTTGCCATTAACCCCTTTTCTCCCAAAGCTCTGGCTGTCTGCTTGGCCCATAGCAGCCACTCCAAATGAAACACAGTTGCTGGGATGAAAAACACAGAAATTAAAGAATCCCTCCCTCCAGGCTGCTGCTGCTGCCCTGGTGTTACTTCAAGGTGAGGAGTCTGGCAGTGCTGTCTTGAGACCATGGGGAGGTTATAGCCCAAAGGAACCAGCTCTGGAAGCAAAGGTGAAGCTGAGGTTCCCCCTTGCTAGCATGGGAACAGCTTTATCTCCCCAAGGAGGACAGTTATGGATTTGCCTGTTAGGATATGCACAATGGACCCTCTGCACCATGAACAATTAAGGATTTGCCTTATGGATTCTCTGGACTAATGTTCCCAAGGATGAGGCTGGATGACAACACAATCCTTCAATATGTGATCCAAGGCACAGGGGCAGCCCTATCTGAGCACCAGACAACTCCTGACACAGAGCACATGGAGGAAAAGCACTTGGGAGGGGAAAAATGTGGATGTTTTGTCTACTCAGGGCTGTGATTAGTTCTGGTAGCTGGGATGGGGAGGTGGTGGCTGTGCTCCTGTGATTAATGGGAGGTTTCACCATCAGCATCTCTGCTCCCAGGCTGCCTGTTCCCTCAGGAGCTGCTATCTGCTGGGAGATGCTGCTCTGGGAGCTGCTATCTGCTGGGAGATGCTGCTCTTCAAGCACAGTTGGTTTAGCAGGGTCCCCTGGGGGGTGACAGACTGCGGTGGGTTAAGCACAGGCTGCAAAAGGGGCTTTTGGATTTTGTGAGCTGACATGGTGGGGGATGATCCCAGGTCCTGCTGAGTGTAGGCAGGAGCAATTCTGGCTCAAGCTAATCCAGTTATCAGGCCCCACAACAGCCCTGTCACTCACCAGAGTCACGTGGTGAAATCCTGCAAAAATGCCTTCAGAGAGGGAAGTCATCCCAGCAGCCATTGTCAGCCACCAGGACAATCCTGAGGCAAAAGTGGATCCCAAAATATGTGCAGAGACTTTCTGTAACTTGGGCATGGGACAGAGATGAGTGGGTTTCTTGTGGATGATCTGCAGCAGTGGCTCTCTCGTCAGCCTTAGACCAAGAAATGAGGTTTGTGGATGAAGGTGGTGCAAAAACAGATGGGGACAAGGTCTTCCTGTGACAGGACAAGGAGTGATGGTTTTAAACTAAAGGGGAGTCAGTTTTAAAAATGAGAAAAAGTTTTTGCAATGCAGGTTTGAGGCCCTGGAACAGATTGCTGGGGCTGCCCCATCCCTGGGAGTGTTCAAGGTCAAGTTCTGTTCAAATCAGTTTGTTCAGGGATGAATAATTCAGGTTTGAAGGGACCTTGAAGATTGTCCAGTTCCACACCCCTGCCATGGGCAGGGACAGCTTCCACTATCCCAGGTTGCTCCAAGCCCTGTCCAGCCTGGCCTTGGACACTTCCAGGGATCCAGGGGCAGCCACAGCTTCTCTGGACAACCTGTGCCAGCGCCTCCCCACCCTCATGCTTATCTCAGGGAGATATTTAAGTACATCAGATATCAAGGAAACGCTCAGAGTCCTGTGTCTGTGACTCCTAAGAAATAATATAGTTATCTAAAAAGTGCTTTCAATCCACAACAGGTGTAGTTCCAGTAAAAACCAATTTCAGTAAAATAAGTTTCAATAAAAAGAATTAATTAAAATTTAAAGTAGAACCTGAGAAGAAGACAATTAAATGATGTAGGAAGTAGTGAAGAGCCAGGCACTGCTCAGCAGATGTGGCCCATTGAGTGGGAGAAATCAAATTCCACCCCCAGCTCTGGCCCCTGCATTACACAATGCCCTCATTGGCTCACTGGAAATTGGTGACGTGCTTGATGATGTCATGGCTTGCACAACTGGGTTTTGTCCCTGATATTGACCTTCGAAGTTGTGGGCTGTCTTTCCAAAGGGCTAGAAATGAGGTAACTGAGTAAATCAAAGTATCTAATTATTTCAGGAGACTCCTCCAGGCAGCTGGTTTTCTCAGTTCTTTAGAAGTGTCCAAGGCCAGGTTGGACAGGGCTTGGAGCAACCTGGGATAGTGAAAACTGTCCCTTCCCATGGCAGGGAGTGGCACTGGATGTTCTTTAAGGTCCTTCCAACCCAAACCATCCTGTGATGTGATATGATATTTCAAGCCATCTTTCATAACTGAATGGACACACTTTTTTGTTAGATTAGTGATACCTTTTCTTTTAGTGCTATCCCTCTCTGTGTGCCATCTGTACAAGTGGAGATCTGCAGTGGTTTACTCATAGAGTGGGATTTAGACATGCATAATCACTGTGATTTCTCTTGGGGACACTGGTATCCAAGCAGAGAGAGGAATGAAGCTCTGTGCAATCCCAAACTTTGATCAGGACACTGGCCTGTGTAGAAGACAGATGTTTAGATCTCAAAAAATTTATTTTTATTTTTAGTTATCATTTAAAGCAGAAGAAAGATTGCTACAGCACGACAGAGGATTTCAAGACAACTGAGCCATGAGGAGGGGGATTAGGACACTTGATGAAGCATCTTATGAAAGGCTCATTTGCATCTGGTTCCAAACCAGACAAATACGAATAGTTGCAAATACAGTCTGGAAAGCTTCTGGACTCATAACAGTGCCTTTCTCTGGGTTCTGACATGGCAGCATTTGACCATACCCATATTGTGCAATTCTTGGCTTCCAGTCCAAGGTGACCACACCAGGCTGTCTGTTGGAATAGTTCCTAGCCAGGACTAATCATGGAGACAGCCCAGGAACTTTTGGCAGAGGGCTAGCAGAAGACAAAACTGCCAGGGCTGTTCTAATAATTTGTTATTGTGGATGATGAGTTTTCAGTGGTCACATCCTGAATCACTGTAGCTCACACTCTGCTACCTGAATTAGCTGAAGCTCAATAAATTGTAATGTGATCTCCAATGCAGCAGGCACAAAGGAGTTGTCTACTACAGATAAAAACAAGGAGCAGGTCAATGCTATGCTGACTTGACTGACTATATATATAAATATATATGTATATATGTATATATCTGTAAATATATATGAACCCAATTCTTGTGGCTGCAGCACTAACAGCTTCCTACCTAAATTGAGCCAGTGGAGTTCCATGATACTGTTTCTGATGTTGATGGTGCCAAGGGCAACAGAACCTACCCAATATACCACAGACATTTAAATGATGCACAGAGCGAAGCATTTAGACCCTGTTCACTGTCCAATGAAGACACTTCTGGTTTTTTAACTTGTCATCAACTGCACAATAGCTCTTAAAAATTAAGGCTTCTGTGTTATTCAGTAGGATGCCATCTACACAGAAGTCTCAGTATTTTTCAGGAAAAGCAGCAGCACTAGGGTTCTGTGACAGATTAGGGAACTCCTCATCAGGGCCAGAGATGTACCAGTCTTTTCTCCATAACCTACAGAAGATCCTGCCTTCCTCCTTCCTCTCAAATCCTCATTATTATTCCTTCTCACCCTCCCCTCCACAGAGGAATTCCCCTTTAGCTTAGAGACACAGAGGACAGTACATTCTCCCAGCTAGTGTTCAGTGCTGTCACTTAAATGTCTATTTAATGTTGACTCAGTGTCTGGATTGCAACATGAGGGCACAAGAAGTTGAGACCAAGGCAGCCAAGGGCAGGTAATAATTGACCAGGTTCCCAGACCTCACCACAGCCTCCCTTGGTGCCCTTTCAGTGACACCAAGGAGTGTTTCACAAACCAGGATTCATTAACTGATCTGCTGTGTTTTTCCTCATCTAAAACATTTTAGGATATTTCTTTAATAGGAGACCTTTGTGGCTGTTGCCAAGTGCAGTGAGGACTGATGGACAAACTGAGGTAAAATCTGCCCTGTGCACCCATTTAGCCCATGGGAAATGGCACAGACCACTCTAATGACAAATGACATGTGGGAATATTGTGTGCAAGAGCCAAGTGGATCTATTAGAGGATGTCCACTGATAAATTATCATGGATGAAGCAACCTTGGCCCTCTTTTTCCCATTTTCATTGTGCCCTTAGCAGGATGATGCCAAAGGGTAGAAACATGGAATCACAGAATGGTTTGGGTTGGAAGGGAACTTAAAACCCATCCAGTTTCAACCCCTGCCATGGGCAGGGACACCTTCCACTACCCCAGGTTCCTCTAAGCCTCATCCAGCCTGGTTTTGAACAGTTCCAAGGATGTTCCACTGTTGGCATGCACCCCACACACCCAGCATGTATTTCCATATAGGGAAAGGTTTAAGACTCACCCCTTGCATTTCTTATAAGGTAAAGGACCCAGAAACATCTTTGCTGCCCTGTCAGTAATTGGCTCGGTACCAGCACAGAGGCATTGACTGGGTTTGGAAAGTGTAACGCAAAGTCTGTTGCTGATTTCATTGGGCCAGGGGCCAAATAGCCCACCTGGACTATTGAGTACTAAAGAGAGAGAACAAAGAGGCTCAGTGCATTTTCAGGGTGTTGTAGCAGGTATGGGACCTGTCCCTATACTGTGCTCGGCTTTACTCTTTGTTTTTGTATTATTTTCTTTCCTTATTAAAACATTTTTGCCTTTTCAAGACACACTCAATCATGCCATCTCTCTAATTGATTTTAGCAATTTCTCTGCAAGGGCTGGACCCTCAGAGGTGTTGGGAACCCCAAAATTCCACCTTCCATTAGACCAGGCTGTTCCAGATGGGGCGATCTGGGGTAGTGGAAGGTGCTCCCGCCCATGGCAGAGGTGGAGCTGGAAGATCTTTAAGGTCTCTTCCAACCCAAATCATTCCATGATTCTGTGACTTCATAATAACAATTTGTGCCATAATTAGGAAAGCCAGGAGAATAATGGATTGTGTTTTAACATTCATTTGGTTTTAATGGAACATAAGCAAATGGTTTCTTAATTAACAATGTGCCTATGAGATTTTAAAGGCAGATTTACAATTACAGTGGTAAAATTAAGTTTTGCCACCATCTAAATACATGTAACCTATTTTAAACAACCTTTCTCAAAAACATAGTAGTTCTTAGACTTCTTTTCATTTGTCATTAGCTGATAAGTCACACTTCAGAGAAAATACTGAGGCAAACCCCTCCTATCTATGATATGTGGTGCTTGCTGTGAATTATTATGGGGGTAGTTTGTTACCCAAGGAGGGAACAAGAGAAAAAAATCCTTTCTTGCAGAAGACTGAGAAATCAGCTCAAAATGCTGTTTAAAAAGGTTTTCCCCATTCAACATTTCAGATTTTTCTTACAGTATCACCTTCAGACAGGGGCTGCTGGGGCAAAATTCAGGAAAATTGAATTGCAAAGTCCCCCCAGCTCCTCTTTGCTTAAATAACTTGATTTCTCTGGGATAAGTACTTGCAGCTCCTTGAATTCCCAGCTCGTGTGTGGAAGTTAATGTTCAACAGAGATCGCCAGGCCCTGGGTACTGTGGGATACAGTTCCATGCACACACTTCCATGTTCCAGCCCCAGGTCACTGCTGTGCTGCATGAATTGTTCTGCTCCTTGCCTGCTTTATACAAGTTTTGCCCGGTTTTAAGCAACCAGTTTGCACCTGTCTTTGTTTTTGCTAGAAGTCAAAGTCATGGAATTTCCTCGTGGCCTGAATGACATTTTTGAGCAGGGCTCAAAGTGTTGGTCACTTTCACAGAATCATAGAACTGTGGAATCCTTGAAGGGTTTGGGCAGGAAAGAACCTTAAAGCTCATCTCATTCCAACCCCCTTCCATGGGCAGGGACACCTTCCACTAGACCAGATTGTTCCAAGACCCATCCTTGATTGTTTCCAGGGGCATCCACCACCTCTCTGGGCAACCTGTGCCAGTGTTTTCCCACCCTCATTGTAAAAATCTTCTTCCCTGTTTCCTAGAGGGCCATTCTCCTTCTGCAAGAAAGGAGCTTGTTCAGCAAAGTCTGAGTGCTATGGCAATCCAAATCAATGAACTTTAAGTCATTTGACTCTAATAATAGATTGACTCTGTTCCAGAGGAGGGAAATAGTAAAGCCACGGAAGTGAATGGAGCTTATTCAAATAACAAGAAGTAATCACAACCTTCCCCAGTGCCATACTCTGATTTTGTTTGGGAAAAACACCCCTCCTCCTTAACATGGAAATCTTATGGACAAGTGCTTCCACTTGCACAGCATTCCCACACTGTTCAGTCTGTGTGAAAGACAGGTGAGGAGAATTCACATTTCAATGGGTCTTAAGAAAAACAAAAGGGTTTTATTTTTTGGTTTATTCATGCTGAAGTTGCAGGTCAGGCATTTGCCTCTCTGTATCCCACTAAAGAGAAAAGAGAGGGATGACAAATTGGATTTCTTTTCCATTAGAAATAAGGAAAGCTGGAAAGCTGCTGGCAAAGGAAAATATCATTTTCAAGGCAAGGGTACAAAAAAAAAAAAAAAAGGACAAAAAAGGAGCACTTGGCATTTCTTGCTTAATTGGATTTTATGAGTGGAAGAGGCAAATCAATGTTTATCTTGCTGTTACTTGCTGCATAAACTCACCTTGTTGCCTCTCTCTCAGCTGCTTGAGCTGGCCCATTACCGTGCAAATTAAACATAAACCTCAGTAATGTTTTCATCCTTCAAACAATTCTTGGAACAAAAATGCCATTAACTCTGAGTTAAATACAATAAACGAGGTAATAAGGAAGGAAGCCACTGAACCAGAATGTCAGAGGTAGGAACTGCAGAAACACCTGGGCTGTGACAGTGTTTTACCTGCTTATTAGGCCAGGATTTCATGAAAAAGAACCTTCCCTGCATTGATCTCCTTTCAAGAAAATTTACAGCCACAGCAATCCTGCTCTGAAGTGAAACCCCAGAAGATGTTGCCCTTCAAAGCATTATGTCAGACATGGTTCTCGTGGAATCAGCCCATTCTCCCAACCTTTTGGGGCAATAAGGGGGGAAATATTTGGCATTGCATCACAAACTTGTGTATTATTTCCTTTGGAAGAAAAGAGATGTATTAGCAAGTTTTAGAAGTCCCAGCTCCTGAGGTTTTTGTTATGGACAAACCGGAACTGAGTGCAAAGAGGTCAGAATTTGTGCCTTAAGGCTGAAGGTAAAGCAGTGGGAATGACAGGGGATGAAATGCCAGGCTGAATGGGACTTGGAGCAATCTGTTTTAGTGGAAGGGGCATTGGAATGAGATGATCTTTAGGGGCCCTTTCAACCCAAACCATTCTGTGATTCTATGATGCAAGTGAGGACTGAAGGAGGGGGAGAGCTTAGTGTCAGATCCCTGCAGTGGATGAGGCTGTCCTGAGACCTGTTTAAAAAGTGACAAAGAACAGTTGCATCACCTCAGGTCTTTCCCAACGCTTTTCTCTGCCTTTGACATCATCCACCTGGCGACAGGGATGGGGAGATGGAGACAAAATGTTACCTGAACTGTCAGTGAGTGACGAATCCAGGGTGAAAGCTGGGTCCCCACTCCAATGGCCACTGACTTCCAAGTCCCCCACACCCATCCTGGTGACTGTGTCAGGAAGAGGTTTCCAAAAGTCATGAAAATTGGTGCAGCTCAGTCAGGCTTGGCTGATGGTCAGATTATATAACTGACACATGAAGTGGAAATTCACCCCTGGGGGGATTGCAACACGTTCACTGCCACCTGTGATAAAGGGGGATAACCAGTCCCTCCCCAGAAAGTTCATGGCAGTTACTCATTGACTTGTCACACTTGCACAACCCCACAGGCCCTATAAATACCAGGGGTCTGTCCAGGCCCTTCCTCAAGCCAGCTCCAGCCACCATTGGTCTTCCAGGTGCTTTGCAGGACCTCACAGGCCACAAGCAACTGACAGCCATGAAGATCCTCTACCTGCTCTTCTCTGTCTTCCTTCTCCTCTTCCAGGCTACTTCAGGTGAGAAGCAAAAATCCTATAAACAGCAAAAGGGTTTGCAAGCAGAAGAGGGCTCACAGGGTGGGAAAAGCCACCATCAGCTGAAAGGCAAAATCTGATGGTGCAGTGGGTGGGACCAGGAGCATCTGCCCTCAGCATGCCACCCTTGGCTGAAAAGGAAAACACATGATTTGTTGAGCATTCACCTCTGCTCCTTCCAGGCAGAAAGCTGAGATTTTAACTCCTGCCACTCCCCACAGGTTCTGCAGACCCTTTTTTTGCTGACACTGTGGAGTGCCGGAACCAGGGAAACTTCTGCCGTGCCTTGGAGTGCCCACCCACCTTCGCTGTCAAGGGGACATGCCACTCCGGGATGCTAAAGTGCTGTTCCAAGTAAGTGACAAAGTGACAAAACATCCCAGGGGCCTCAGAAGGTCCCTTCTTTTATCCACTCTTTCTCTGAATAATCAGCAAAAACCCAGGGGGGCTTGCAGGGCAACCCTCGGTGGGGAAGTCCAGAGGGAGGTGGAACATGTGTGTGATGTTGATGTGTGTTTAGGGAGAAAATCCATTTGAATGGAAGTTATGTATGGGAGAAAGGGTTCAGAATGGTCAAAATTTCCAAGAATTCAGTGTTCTTTCACTTTATTTTTAGTTTTTAGGGGAAAAGAAAGGAAGTTTTTTCAAGAAATTATTATGAGAATACTTCACAGTATTTATACCCATCAGGGGAAAAATTTTATTGTCCCTCTGTTTTTATTTTAAAATTCACCTAGAAAAATGTACATGTAAAGGGAGAAAATTGTTCACAGAACTCTGCTTCTCAACCTCTCCCCATCTCTCCTTCCTCCCACCACAGCACAGCTCTTAGAAAGGTGAAGAGGAGTGAATTTGTCAGTGAGTGGAGGCTTGAGTGTGCATTTCACTTGTGACCTTGGAAACCACTCTCTAATAATGTCTCGAGTTTCCCTGATAGCCAGATTTTTTTTTCTTTCCTCAAGGTTTTGAACATGCTTTTGGAGAATGCTCTTCAACTTAAAATAAAACATATTCTCCAGCCACTTAATTCTTAGAATAACTTTGTTCCATTAATGGCCACGAGATGATCCCTGCCAACTGGTGACATTAACACCTCCCAAATTCAGTGCCAGATTAGGAGAGGTTCCTGTACCTTTGATGGTAGAGGGCTGGTGTGGTGCTATAATTCATCCCAGCCATTATGTTCAGGCAGATCCCCAGCCACTGATGTGACTGGACAGACCTTGGCTTAAAACAAAGGGAGACCTCAGATCTGTGAATGTCTGGATTTTCCAGAACTCCTTTTTCTGTGATTCAGTTATTTATAGAATTGTCAGGGTTTGAAGGTTCCCAGAAACTGAAGAAATCTGATGAGATAGTTTTAGAAAGTTTTAAACTTTTATTTAGCAAATGGGGATCCTCAGTGGTTTCAGGAAACCCGAGTAATTCCAATAACAGGAGAGGTATGTTGCCAGGAGAATAACATGCTAAGGAATAAGATGCTAAGGATGCATTCGGGAATTCAGGAAAGTAAATGGAACAGAAGGAACCTGATATTAGACGCTTTTACAAAGGAGTGATGTGACCCCTAAGTGTCTGTGACCACTCATCCTCCTTGGGATTCAATTTCCACTCATAGCAAATGGACTGGTAGGAGCAGGTGGAAGATCTCCAGCATCTAATTTCTGTCAGAACATCTGCTAGACTTGACCAAAAGAAAACTGAGCCTGGGAAATGAACAAGAGCTCTTGAGTTTGGTTTCAGGTGTAATTTTCCTACAGAAATACTCTTTCTTGGAAGAATGTAGCTGATACTGATGGATATTAGTGTTCAGGATTAAAGTTCTTATATTGGCTATTTGATTTTTGACTGAGCTGACCAACGCAAGAGTAGAAGTTTAAACCAACAGGATATTCTGAAGTACAATATAAATTCCTTTTTCCAGCTCAAGTTGCTTGAAAACAAATCTGAACTTGGACATGAAGGGCTTGATTTAGCAGGATACATTGAGATGTTTAGTAGCATTTGAGGTGCCTTGAAGTACTTAAATAATACCAATGTATCTGGCTGAGTAAGCTCTAAGGGAAAACACTGATTTTCAGAAAAGATAGATGTCTGGAGGCCAAGCAGATCCCTCAGGCCACTTCAGACGGCACTAGACTTGTGTGTTCAGTAACTACATCAAATCCCCAATCTTTATTTCGGTGTAAACTGAATAAAAAATGTCATTATAAGTGGTTCATATAACTCATTTGCTAGTGGCCACAGTTCTTATACACTGGTTATCTGCAGACCTGGACAGCCAACATACACAGGGATGTAGGTTTTAAAACCTCCAGGCTGAACCCACCCTCTACATTCATTTTGAAAGGTAATTAGAAGGTATTGAGGCTTTTAGAGAATGAGCTGAGGTGGCACTGCAGCACAATAACAGGACCCTTTGTATCCTTGCAGGATTGTGGCACAGTAAGAGGAAAAGGCTTTCCTGGATCAGAGCCCTTGTACCAGCAACATTTCCACTGCCTTGAGGAGCTGATTTTCCTGGATTCCTCCTCTTTCTAAAGCCTCCTGCAAATGAGCATTAGAAGAAGCTCCCAGAGGGCATGTCCTGTTAGCACACCGCTTCTGGAGATCCGGGTTTTTCCTCACTGAAGTCACTCCCTTTTTGCTTTTAATACTCAAGCCACTTTGGCTCCTTGGCCACCTATTCCAGCCTACCTCACAGGGATGTTTGGAGGTTCAATCACTTCAGGTTCATGCAGCTCTTGGAAGATGTGAAGCAATATATATATTATTTTATTTGCATGTGAAAATAAAGGTTTTCTTAAACCAAAATCCATGATCTTTGTTGTTACAGTGATTTCCTCTCTGGTCTTGACTCAAGGTTCAGAGTGATGTAGTATTTTTCACACAAGTGAGTCTGTGCAGTCTCACATATTCCCAAAAGATTTGGGAAAGGGAACAACTAAAAAGCAACAAAAAGAGCAGTTTTGATGATGGTAATAAAGCATTAGGATGACAGGAATGAAAACTGAGTGGGAAGAACTGTACAGGCAACTCTTGAGAGAGAATAATTGTATGACAGTACGGCAACCAATAAACACCTGCAGCATTGCAGATTATATATATATATATATATATGTATATATATGCATTAAAAATATACACACACACCTGAATTTATTAACACAGTGATGACAACATAGCAACCAATAAACACCTGCAGTATCGCAAATTATATATATATACACACATATATATACACACATATATATATACGCACACAATATATGTGCATTAAAAATTACACACACGCACCTGAATTAACACAGCATTGGGGTCTGAACTCTCCCTCCACAGAGACAAGATTTTGGGTGATGTATAGACTGGGTTTTAGAACATCAGACCTGTTCTCAACAACAGTCACAAAATTCAATATTTAAAGAACACACTGTAACAAAGACATCTCACTGCCCATAACCTGGTCATGTCCAACTTAAAAAACAGACACTGATGGTTGGTTCCACATCCCTCAATTTCCTTCTGTTTGCTGCTTTTGGCTGGGATGGATTTAATTCCTTTCCCAGTATGGAATGGTGGTTTGGATTTGTGCTGGGAACAGTGCTGATAATTCACTGATAATTTTTTTATAGCTGAGCAGGACTCAGTTGAGGCCTTTTCTTCTCCCCAGCAAGGAGAGGGCTGGGGGTGACAAGGAGTTGGGAGGGGACCGAACCAGGACAGCTGACCCCAGGTGACCCAAGGAATATTCCAGATCATGTAGGGTCATGCTCAGCAATAAAATTTGCAGGAAGAACAAGTAAAGAAGAGACATTTGGAGTGATGGAATTTTTCTTCCCAAGTCACTGTTACATGGGGTGAATTCCTGCTCTCCTGGGGATGACTGGACACCTGTCTGACCATGGGACGTGGTGAATAAATTCCGTGTTCTGCTTTGCCTGCATAGCTTTTGTTTTAGCTATTTATCTGTCTCTATCTCAATCCACAAGTTTTTTCACTTTTACTCTTCTGATTTTCTCCCCATTCCACCAGGGCAGAAGTGAGCAAGGGCTGCCTGAAGCTGACTTTCTAGCTTGGGTTAAACCACAACATCCTGAAGAAAATCTCTGGTATTAAATCTGGAAAAATTCAGAACAGACTGAGCCTCAGATTTCCCTGCTACCCCAATGAAACACATCTCTGGTGTATAAATCACAGAGGTGTTATTCCAAACGGGATTGTCTCTGTTTCTGTCTCTGGATGCTGGAGCTTATGTCCATCAAGGTCTGGCATTTCAGCCCAGCAGCCACCCTCACTGAAGGCTCATTCTTCCATTTATGCCCATTTTTTATGGAGTCCCTTGAGCACCCATCTCACCTCTGCACTCCCCGTGAGCCTGAGTGGAACCTGGGCTTGGCCCCATGTGAGACAACTCCGACAGCTCTCCTCTGTTGATGGCCCTACAAGGATCTGCTTCTCCCATCGCAATTCCCTGCCCTCTTTCTCTCCGGCAGTGACCACTGAGACTTCTTCCCAAGAATTTCCTCATTCCATGTCTGTTGAGAACCTGTCTCCTAGGACACCACTGGTGTTTTCCCTTGTGGAGCTGGCAGGGCAGACAGTTTAGAACCAAACTCTTTGATAGTGTTCAGGCTATGGGAGGAAAGAGTTGTTTTGGTTGATATTCCCCTTCCAAAGCTGATGCAAGACCTCAAAAAAGCTCATCCTTGATTAGCTGAAGAACAGATCAGTATTCAAAATGATGATTGGAACATGGGTTTCCAAAAGTCTGCAATCAGTGACTTATCCCCCTGGCTGCTGTGGTCCATGGCCAGGACACAGACTGAAGATGGTCCCATGACTGGCCTTGGACAGGCACTTGAGTCACTAAGACTGGAGTTTCCCCACTGAAAATGGGTTTTATGCATGAGCAGCCTTTATTGAGTGCTCTGTCAAGGAGAAAGAACATCGTGTACCCTCTGCCCATTGTCAACTTCACTGTGGCTGCAAACATTGTCCCTCTCTCTGTCACTTGTTCCATGCCCTTGAATTTGGGACAGGGGAACTCAACACCGCTTCTTGCTTCTGCCTGTTTATTTACTGTTAGAACAGAGGAGATTGTCACTAAATTAATTCTCCCCTTCTAAACAGGCAGATTAGCTGCTCAACAGTTTTAATTAAAAGCAGGGAAACTCCTTCATAGCCAAAGATATCTGTACTGGTTTCCCCACAGTCCAGAATACAGACCACACGTGGTGATTTCCCAAGGTGTGAAGGCAGATTTCCCGAGCTACCTGAAGGATCAGTAAGCTAAACAGATGAATTTGCTTTTTCTGGGTGACAAAATGATTTTCCTTCAAAAGGACAGGTCCCATGCAAAATCCACCACCCACTGCTTGGCTGCCAGGTCAAATAATAACTCTAACAGACACCTCAAGAGCAACAGCTTCCTGTCAGTCAGAGCCTCAATGTTTTCTCTGTTCACTGGAGACTGTTCGGAGCATCTTTTCCTGGTCCTCAAGAAGGAAGAAGTGGAGCACGGTGTCCAAGCTCCCTTTCCCTGGTGCCATGCAGTCTTCAAGGGGGCTGTCATCACTCCAGGTACATTTATGTTTCTGTGGAGGGAGCCTGGACCTGGCCCTAGCATTGCTGCTGGAGGAGGCACTTGAGGGGGCTGGAGCCATTCCCCCTTTCCTTCCCTCTCCCTGATGTTGTTTGGTTCCAAAGAGCATTGAACCATCATGGCCCAATCCCAGCAGGGTTTGCTCAGCAGCCTCACTCCCCAAATTAAACACCCCTAACCCCTGTGCTGCCTGGGACAGGCAGGAGGGGGGTAATGCAAGGAGCAGAAAAGCACTTTTCCCTTTTCCATTAAATCCTGTTATTTCTACAAGTAAGCTTCACCCTTGATGGTTTCCTTACAGCTGGCCGTGTTTTAAGATCATGGACTGTGCTTTTTCCCCTTCTCTTTGTCTTTCCAGAAGTGAAGCTGAGGGTGCAGGTGGATGGGCTGCCTGTCTGAAACCTTGGGCAGGTGCTCAGAGTGGTTTGGGTTGTGGGGTTGTGTCCATATCCTTGATCACAAATCAGGAATCCAGGAGATTCCCTGACTCCCTCAAATAAAATTCCAGGCACACACAGGCACAGAGTGATTTAATATAAATGACTGACTTCTTGAAACTTCTGTATCCAGGAGGGAAACAGAAGAGAGTTGACAGCAACAGCTCATTTTAGAGCCTATGCCTCTGGCTCAATAATGTGTGTGAAAATACAGGGCCTTTCCCTAAACCATCACTGCCCACCCCAGCTCTCACAGCTCCTGGCAGAGGTCTGCAGGTCCATTTCCTCACCGTGTTCCTCAAGGATGTGGGCTCAATGAAGTATGGGTGGGAATTCGTTTTCTTTGCCATGTGTATCCTCTTGCCCCTCCTCAACCTCATCCACCCACAAGATTTTTGCTTGTTTCTAGCCCTGATATACTGAATTAATTTAAAAACAAACAAACCCTGAAGCCCTTTCATGCCCTACACCAAGCACCTGGTTCACCAGGCACAGACTTCTCTGCCCTCTGTGTGCAGCCAGGGCTCACCCCTGCTCTTGCCCTCCATCATTTCAGTTTGCTGCTCCAGCTGAAGCAGTAAATAATTAATCACCCTCGTGACTTTGTTGCACTGATGATTTTCCGTTTGTCCTGTTTGCCTGAAAAAAAAAATAATCACTTGAAGTTCCCACATGTCTAAGGAGTGGCATTTCTTGGCAACAAGTACAAAGGTTAAGAGACCTTTACAGAGTTCTGGTGACACTTCCTCTGGTCCATTTTAGATATGGCTGGACCATCACATGCACTTAAAAAAAAAAAAAAAAAAGAGATTAGATTTTATTTTCAGATACAGAAATAAGTTACAAGGTGATAAGAGAGAAAAAGATTAGATTTCATTTTCAAATACAGAAATAAGTTACAAGGTGATAAGAGAGGTGAAGGCACCACAAGGAAGTGGATTTGGTATTTGAATCTGTGAAATCAGAGAGATGTGAGTCTCTCTAAAACCACATTCAGCAAGGTGATTGACAGCAAGGGAAAATGTCATTAAACCAGGATCATTTGGGCAAGAATGAGTAATTTTAGACACTCCATGCAGACTAGATTTGGGAAGAAGGTTCAGGCTTTGATATCATTGTTTTCAGGACAGGTTGCTGGAGGGAATTAGGATCAGTCTCCTATGATAGTGTGGCACAACACACAGGGGTGTCCCTTCAGTCCTTTCTGTTTAATGATTTCTGTGATGTTTGGTACAAATCCATGGCTAGAGTCACAAATAAATGTACTGACAGTGACTGAGCTGTGAACCATGCTGGGAAAACTCCTTGGAGAGTGTTCACTAGTTTCATAGCCAGGAGGGAGAATATCCATGACCCTTTCAGCCCTACCCTGTCTCCTTCTGTTGCAGCCATACAGCTCAAACCCAAGCAAGGACTAAATCTCTGATCCTTTCCTGCATTAATCTTCATCATCACAGAATGGTTTGGGTTGGAAAGGACCCTAACAATCATTCTATTCCAAGACTCTGCCTGGGTAGGAATATCTTCCACTATCCCAGGTTGCTCCAAGCCCTTTCTAACCTGTCCTTGAACACTTCCAGGGTAGGAGCAGCCACAGCTTTTCTGGACAACGTGTTCCACTGTCTCACCACCCTCACAGTGAAGGAGTTTTTTCCAAATATCTTGTCCAAACCTGCTATCTTTCAGCCCAAAGCCACTGCCCCTTGCCCTGTCACTCCATGCTCTTGTCTCTAAGGAGGAGTTTTCTCCTTTGCTTACCCTGCCTGGTGGCTGAGGGGGAGGACACGCTGCCACCAGACCATGGCCAAGAGCCAGAGGGCACCATCAGTTCCGCATGGTTTACAACCCTGCGGATCCCAGGAACCCACCTCCCTCCTGCTCCAATCCCATGTCCTCCCCGGGCCCAGCCCACCAGCTGGCTCAGGGTGGTTTGGCTGCTGGGGTCAGCTGGCAAGACATGGTCACGGCTCAGGTCGGGCATCTTCTAACGTGAGAGGTTGCAACACCTCCCTACATCACCAATCTCCATGGGAACGGGGCAATGAACTCTCTGTTCTGCAGGCAGCCGCTCCTCCACCCACCCTGCTCTGTCCCAGAGCCTTTATATGCAGAGGCACCACCTGTGCTCAGTCTCGGACAGCTGCTGTTCACGCTGGTGTTGTCTCCATCCCTGCAAAAGCTGCCTTGCTGCCAGCTGCCAGTCATGAGAATCCTCTTCTTCCTCGTCGCTGTTCTCTTCTTCCTCTTCCAGGCTGCTCCAGGTAAGGCTGAAAAGAGATGAGGTGGAGGCTGAAAGGGTGAAGATGCAGAGAAGTTCACTAGATCCCAGTGCTGAGGGTCAGATTACCTCTCTGCTCCTGGAATAACTGACTTTTCTATCAGAATTCCCCTTCCCTGGTCATAGTCCTAATTTTCAAGCTATTGATTCAAGGTTCTTGATAGTCATACTAATGGTTTCTTTCTAACATAAAATGTCAAGATGGGGGAAAAAAAGGATGGTCCTGTATTGACCTTGGTGCCAAAAAAGGTTTTGGAGCAGGTCATCTTGAGTGTCTTAATGTAGCGTGTACAGAACACCCAGGGGATCAGGCACAGCCAGTGCTGGTTCATGAAAACCTGACCCTGCCTGACCAACTGGATCTCCTCTATGACAAGGTGTCCCATTTAGTGGATTAGGTATCTAGCTGGATTTTGGTAAATCCTTGACACCATTTCCCACAGAGTTTTCCTGGAGAAACCACCTGCTCCTGTGTTGGATGGGTGCACTGTTCACTGGGTTAAAAACTATCAGGATGGCCAGGCCCAGAGAGGTGTGGGGGATGGAGTTACGTCCTGCTGAGGCTGTCACCAGTGGTGCTCCCCAGGGCTCAGTACTGGAGCTGGTCCTCTTTGGTATCTTCACAAATGATCCAGATGAGGGGATTGAGGGTAACCTAGGCAAATTTGCAGATTACACCAAGTTCGGCAGGAGTGTTGATGTGCTGGAGGGCAGGAAGGCTCTGCAGAGGGATCTGGAAAGGTTGGATCCATGGGATGAGGCAAATTGTGTGAGGTTCAACAAGGCCAAGTGCTGTTCACAACAACCCCTGCAGCTCCAGGCTGGGGCAGAGTGCCTGGAAAACTGGAAAAGGCCCTGCGGGTGCTGGTGACAGCAGCTGGACATGAGCCAGGTGTGCACAGGTGGGCAAGAGGTGAAGGCACCTGTACCACCTCTGGAGTGGCAGCAGGACCAGGACAGTGCCTGTCCCCTGTGCTGGCACTGCTGGGACACCTCCAGTCCTGGGAAAACTTCTGGGATGCTCATGACAAGAGAGACATTGAGGGGCTGGAGCATGTTCAGGGAAGGGAATGGAGCTGGGGAAGGGGCTGGAGCACCAGGAGCAGCTGAGGGAGCTGGGAAAGGGGTTCAGCCTGGAGAAAAGGAGGCTTAGGGGGGACCTTGTGGCTCCGCACAACTCCCTGACAGGAGGGGACAGCCAGGGAGGTCAGGCTCTGCTCCCAGGGAAAAGGGACAGGACAACAGAAAATGATATCAAGTTGTACCTAGGGAGGTTTAGATTGGATATTAGGAAACATTTCTTCACCAGAAGTGTTCTCCAGTCCTGGCACAGCTGCCCAGGGCAGTGATGGAGTCCCCATCCTTGGAGGGATTTAAAAGATGTGTGGATGTGGCACTTGGGGATGTGGATCAGTGGTGACCTTGACAGTGCTGGGGGAATGGTTGGACTTGATGGTCTTGGAGGATCCAAGGATTCTTTTCCAACCTGAACAATTCCCTGAGGATTTTATTGAGGCAATTTTATAATAATACTAAAGAAAACCTGGCAACATGAGAGCTTTCTGTCCTTGCATTCTCACCCACATGTCCTGACTGTGCATTCTAGATTAGGACACCTCATCTGGTTTTGGGAAAAATGTTATCCTGACTGTCGGGTTTTGCCTGAACTCTGTATTGTCCATGTGCATTAAGTGGGTTTGGAGTCCATGTATCATTCCAGGCTACTTGGTTGTTTTTAAAGCAGTTAAAGTTGTCTCAATTTGATTTTCAGTAGTCTCCAATTTGTACCAGCTTTCTTAAACCATCAAATGTCTGTCTACTCAAAGAAAAAATGCAGAACCATTGAGACAAAATCTGTACTACATGTTTTGGGATGGCTTTCTTGGGCTTTTCCTACTTCATGAGACACAAAAATGTATTATTTATATCAAAAAACCCTGTGACCCCTGAGATGGTTGCAGGACTGGTACAATTCCAGTAGAATTTCTGGGGAAAGGGCCACAAGTTATTTTCTATCTCTTCATAAAGGTTATATGTATAAAACACTACAGGGCTTTTTAATTTAAGAGATAAGGCAAACCAAGGTCTAATGGTAGCTTTAAAATCAGCTGAGTGACACCAAAAACATGTAAACCTTGAATAACACGTGACTGAGAGAAAGGACTCGAGAGCCACTGGGACAAAGTGTTTGAAATGCGATGGACCTGATTTGGACTAAACCTGTGATGCCTTTCAAATTAGGGATGACAGTGCCAGGCAAATCTCACGCCTCAAGTCTCCAGTCCTCTACCAGGACAAACAAACATGAATTTTGCCCTTTTTTTGCAGCTTACAGCCAGGAAGCCGCTGACACCGTCGCCTGCCGGCAGAGCCGGGGCTCCTGCTCCTTCGTGCCCTGCTCTGCACCTCTGGTTGACATCGGGACCTGCCGCGGTGGGAAGCTAAAATGCTGCAAATGGTAAGAGGAATTCCTCCCGGGGAAGCGCTGCTGCATCAAAAGCAAGTAGAATCACTGGGTTTTCCCCCTTTTTGGCATCACAGCCCCTTCTCCAGCCCCCTACGTCTTCCAAAAAGTATCTGCTAATTGCTGGGGTTTGTGTGTGGTGAAAACAAGGCAGAGCCTTTGTGATGTTGAAATATTCCGGAGAAAAAGAGAGACTGTTTACTTACAAGAGTGACAGGACAAGGGGCAATGGCTTCAAAGTGACAGAAAGTAGATCTGGATTGGATTTTAGAAAGAAATTTGTTCCTGTGAGGGTGGGGAAGCCCTGGCACAGGTTGCCCAGAGAAGCTGTGGCTGCTCCTGGATCCCTGGACATGTTCAAGGCCAGGCTGGACGGGCTTGGAGAAACCTGGGATAGTGGAAGGCATCCCTGGTACTCTGGGCCATCAGCAGCCACAAGTGAGTATCTGTGGTGCGTGCTGAGAGGTGACAGCCCCATCCTATATTTTATCTGGGTTGTTTTATGGCCAGAAACACAGGTCCAGCCCACAAGAGTCCCCAGCTGTCTTTACCCTCATGAGTTCCCTGATGTCTCCAGCAGTCTGAGGTGTCGAGGTACAATTTATTTGTTTGGTGGATGAGCTAAGCAGCTGACTTTTCTCTGCAGGACCCCCAGCTCCTAAATCTGACACCTCACTGACCACTCAGACAAGAGCTCTGGACATCTGAGACATCCCCCATCTTTTGACACCGATGGATCCTGTCCTCAGTGCCCTGGGGAGCCTTTCCCATGGGGGTGGAGGCCCTCAGGAGCACAAGAACATCTGAGGAGGAGTTCTTGTCCAGCAAAGACATTTGCAGCTTCAATTCTAATAAAAGCAAGTTCTTGTGAAACCATGTTGCTGATACTTGCTCATGTATGTCAGGGTGGTGTTTGCTGTTATTATTGTCTATAAAAATCAGCTGTAAATGAATTTTATTTAACTACATTAAGTCCATGTGTCATCAAGTCCTGTTAAATCGCCCTGTGTTGCAGTGATTTGTGTGGTAACATATTAATAATTGGAAAAGCATTAGAGCCCGTTCCAGCTGCCATTTCAGCCCAGAGCTGGGATTCAGGGGACAGTTCTGTGCTCCTCTCCAGGGCTGCATCTGCCAGCCCAACCTGAAATATTTGGAATACAGAGAAACCCCAGAGTGGCAGAAGGGCTTGAAACTACGTGACCACATTCACAAGATTCTGCTCCTGCTGTCTCTATTTAGTGTACATCGCTGTGATGTTCATGGAATTTAATTTCTCTGGATCCTAAGCTGGTCAAACTGTTTTTTTCCCTGCACTGCTGTGTCTGGAGGCAGTGGGCTGTGTGTCCATCAGCCTGGATTCTCATCCCCTCCTTCCCTTCCCCATCCCTAATATCCCCAGTGCAAAGGCCACAAGGATTTGAGACCGGGGGTGACTCAAAGTCTCCATGCTCTCCATGCCATGAGCAGCAGCTGGATGTTTTCAGGACTTCCATGGGTGCTCAACCTAATCAGTGTGTACCAGCTCCCCACTGGCCCAGTCACAGTGGGTTTGGAGAGACACAGAGTCATGGAATAGTTTGGGTGGGAAAGGACCATAAAGATCATCCAGTTCCACCCCAGCCATGGGCAGGGACACCTCCCACTGTCCCAGGTTGTTCCAAGTTCTATGTTTGAAGTTATTCTTGATCAAATTAATAATGATTAGGACAAGGATATATTCCTGTCACTACATGGGTTTGTTTTCCTCCCCTTTTCCTGGATAAGTTTATCACAAGGCACATCTCACGCTGACCTCCAGGTGAGACCCTCCAACAAAAACACAAGAGAATTCCTGACAGGGATAAGGAGGTGATACTTCACAGGGATAAGGATCAAACACAGATCTTCCGGAGCAAGTTTATTAAAATTTCTTGAGATGTGTAGACTATGAAATATAAACGCCTTAGCTGAGCATTCTGGCATTACTCACGTTATTGCTGACTCCAAAAGGAAAATAAAATGATAATAACAATAATAAAAGAATAGCTGTTCTGAGGGCCAAAGGAAGAACCTTGCATCCTCTCACAGGCACAATTCCTGCATGCTGGTGACCTCTCTGGGACAGATGCTGGTTGACAAAATAAAATTTCAGCAGCAAAACATTTTTAAAAATGAAAAATATTGGCCTTTTCTGGGTGGTTCAAGAACTGCTTTGGAGTTTCTTCAGGTCATTAGGCTGTTTGTGGAGGGGTTTGTTCTCTTTCTGATGTTCATGTTGGGGCACGTGCCTGCATGTGTCAAATGCATATTTTCTGCTCAGAATTCCAGATTTTCCAAAGGGATGATGCATCCCTTAAAATTCCAGAAGCTCTGGTTAACCCATCTGAGATGTCAATGGTCACTAATCATACTGCAAAAAGAAAGGGAAGAAACTTTCAGATTTTGAACTTACAACCAGGAAAGGAATTAAATAAAATGCACAGAAGGGACTGAATGAGCACCAAGAACTGATATTCCTGAATCTCTTCAGCATATTCACAGTCCTGCTGCTGCTGAATTTTAATAATAAATTGCTTTTCTATTTTAATTAATAATGAATTGACCACACTCTGTGCCTGAAATTCCTTGGAATTTCTGGTATGGAAAAGAGTTTCTGCTGCTCATGCTTTGTTTTTAGCATCTCTTACTACTAATATTGAACAAAGTTTAAGTAAGAACCTCCAAAAATAAAAGTGTCTGCAGCATTTTACAGGGAAAAAAAAAGAACAAGAAAATGAAGCGTTACAATCAGTGGAGGCAGAATGTAAATATTCAGGGATAATTGTTGCTGCAGTTTCATATTGGAATAAAGATATGGGGTGAACGTTAGGATTCCAGTGAGGAATTTGAGGGGAAAAATTAAATTAATCACAGAATTAAAGAATTATTTTAGCAAGACCAGACCATCTGGTTCCAACTCCCTACCATGGGCAAGGACACCTTTCACTAGACCAAATATTTTGATTTTGTCCAGAAGAGAAAGTTTATGTAACCTGAGAAAAAAAAAAAAATCTGGGAAAACATGACTTTCAGGCTGTTCTTCCAACTATGGGACCAGGCAGCCTTTACAAAGTGGAACATGCAGGTTTCCTACGAATCTGACCCAAAAATCCCAGTCTCAGGACAGTGTACATCTGGAGATACGTCCTTTGAAGGAGTACTACTCACTCATCATGAGCAGCTTGAACCAGCTAATGGGAACAACAGCAAAAAGAGTTCATTTCTGGCTAATTAATTCTCTCTGCTGAAGAGGTTTCACTGTGATCTTTCCCAGGAGGCACTTGAGCTGCATCATTAATGCCACAGAGGGAAGAAGTGAGGAAATCCTCAGGAAATCCCGTATCTGAGTGTGCAGAGTCTCTGCTCTTTGCCAGCTTGTGCTGGAGGAGTAAAGGGCAGACAGGATGTACAAAAAATGAGTGATAAATGGGTAATAAACCCCAAGAAATCCTTGGGAATGTTCAAGGCCAGGTTGGACGGGGCTTGGAGCAACTGGATCTTGTTGAAGGTGTCCATGACAATGGGAGTGGAATAGATGACTTTGAAAGGCCCCTTCCAACCCTTCTGTGGGTGTGTGATCCATCAGCTCCTGGACTCACCACGGTCCTACAACAGGGAATTCCCTGCTGGCAGTGTCCAAAGGGTCTGGTGTGGGGCGGGGGGCAGCGGTGGCTGGAGCAGACCCCCCCAGCCTGTCTGCACTGCGCCTCGGTGTTGGGGGCCCGCAGGAAACCTGGGCACAATTAAAAAAAAAAAAATGCAGAGTCGTGATTTGCCTTCCCAAAGAAGACTAAGAACAATCCAGGTCATAGCATGGCAGCAATGTTGAAGTTTAGGCCACTTCCAAACAATTAAATTCCCTTATTTTCCAGACTTGAAGGGTTCAGTGCATCCAATGGACCCATTTGGTGTCTGGTCAGTGGTTAAAATGTGCCAAACACTACGGCAGCTCTTTGGCCATAGGCAAAAGAGATTAAACCCCTTTTTATTTAATTCCTATTCCTATTCCCATTCCTATTCCTATTCCTATTCCTATTCCTATTCCTATTCCTATTCCTATTCCTATTCCTATTCCTATTCCTATTCCTATTCCTAATTTTTTTCTGTTCTTATTCCTATTCTTATTCCCATTCCTATTCCTATTTTTTCCTATTCCTATTCCTATTCCTATTCCTATTCCTATTCCTATTCCTATTCCTATTCCTATTCCTATTCCTATTCCTCTTATTTCTATTTCAATTTTTTCCCATACTCACAATTTTCCCTCTGCATTTCCTTAGAGTTTCTTTCACTCTTACCTGAAGTGCCCTGGAGCATTAAGAGGAGAACAGCAAAGAAAAAGGAAAAGATCTTCATGTCCAAATTCAGTGCCACCAAATAGAACAGATCCTAAGAAAAAAACCAAAAAGAAGTCATCATGTAACCTGCATTTGTCATCACCCAGCATAAACACCATTAATGACAAAGTAGCTGCAATTTTTAATAAAAATTGGCATTTATGTAATAGAGTAAATGTTTTAGAATGAATCTATAGATATAACAGGAAGATAAATTAAGGAAAGATATATTTGAATATATACTGCATAAGATTGATAAAATGTATTTATGACTATAATTTTTTTATTATTATTATTTTTTTTATTTGAGCAACACTTCTGAGTCTGGCTGGAATGGAGTTAACTTTAATTATGGTAGCCCATACAGTGCAGTGCTTCATGTTCAAAGCAAGTTACTCAATGACTAGAATATCCATTTTATTTAATTAATAACTTAAGCCTTTCCAATTTCTTTGAATATAAATGCCCAAAAGCTTTAAGTACTCAAATAATGGTAATTTTTTAGCTTACAAGCCAGTAATTACTCCTTGAAATATCTTTACAGAAAATCTAAGGATCCATCTATCCATCCTGGAAGCTCTGAACAGTCTCTCCACCATAATTTCTCATTGTAGATTGCAGCTACCTTTGGAAAATAATACCAACTAATTTAATAATTAAGGATCACCATCATTGAGTGTAATAATCATCATTACTGAAATACCAAGCACTGACCATTTCAGACATTCATGGGGATTTAGTTAAGCTGAAATATTCTACATCTCCGATGATTAATTTCTTTTTAAAGGAGCAACAAATTTGATCAAAAATTACGTGTTATTCTCCTCTTTGGTTGAAACTGGTGTGAAAACTGAACCTTTAGCTCACCCAAGAGGACCTGAGGAGAGGATCCCACCTGGTTCCACTCCGGGGAATCTTCACAGAGTGATGTCTCACCCCAGAAAAACTGTTTTTAAACATTCTGTGGATGACAGAGCTTCCACAGACCAGCCGGCCAAGGACATGGACTTGTCACAGCAATTCCCAGCAGAGGAAACGTCACTTCCCAGCAGCTGATGGGGGATGGTGACCTCTTTGTGAACTCCCTCCCCTTTCCCTGGAACAGGAGTTGGCTCTTCCCAAAAACACCTCGCACCTCCCCAGTGTGCCCAACACATCGATCCCTCCTGGGCGGTGGGAAATGATGGCCTGGGACACACAGGTTGGGATCCAGGGGGAACTTAACCCTGCAGGGCTGTGTCTGGAGCATGGGGATGCATCCACAGCCCCTTAACAGCTGAATTAGGGAAGATCAGATTTTACAATGTGTGAAATACAGGTGAGACCCCTCTGTGTTCATAGAATCCCAGAATGGTTTGGGTTGGCAGGGCCCTTAAAACTCATCCCATTCTACCCCCTGCCATGGCCAGGGACACCTTCCACTATCCCAGGTTGCTCCAAGTTCCAATCTGTCCTTAGACACTTCCAGGGATCCAGAGGCAGCCATAGCTTCTCTGGGAAACATGTGCCAGGGCCTCACCACCCTCACGGGGGAGGATTCCAAAATCTCATCTATCCCTGCCCTCTGGCAGTGGAAAGCCTTTCCCTGTGACCTGTCCCTCCATCCCTTGTCCCAAGTCCCTCTCCAGCTCTCCTGGAGCCCCTTTAGGCTCTGGAAGGGGCTCTGAGGTTTCTCCAGATCCTTCTCTTCTGCAGGTGAACACCCCCAGCTCTCCCAGCCTGTCTCCAGAGCAGACGGGCTCCAGTCCTTGGAGCATCTCTGTGGATTCCTCTGGACTCTCTCCAGCAGGTCCATATCCTTGTGTTGGGGACCTAGGTAAGATGTCACAAGAGCAGATTGCCCTCCCTTGACCTGCTGACCAGTCTTTCATTCTCATTAATTTGCCACATATATGTTCTTCTTGTCCCACAGAAAATAATTTTGTTTGAATAATTAATTCCAGGGAAGCACCCACTTCCACACAGCCTTTCTGATTCTAGGTGGCCAAAGGAAGCAACTTTCACAAAAATATTTTGGTCAAATATGTGCCCTCAGAGGGTCTGGACTACAGAAACTGATGGCAGCACTGGTTTAACCTGAAACCTGAAGGCACCTGTGAGCCCAGATATTGTGTTTTCATTCATACCACCGAGAGACCAGGAAAAAAACCAGCATTCCTGTACTCCAAAGAGCTTTCACCTACTCGAGTCTCTCCCAGAAGATGGCAATCAAGAGCTAATGCTGAAATTCCCCTCCAGCAACCTTCTTCAGTGAAGAGTACTGAAATTATTCTGACAGCAGGGTTTTATGGTTTTTTTTCCTTAATTATTCTGATGTGTCTTGGTTCCCAGTGCTGATATGTGAGTGAATGATGTTTTTTGACAGACCAGACTCAAAACCCTCCCTGCTCTGCAGTCTGCTGTGGGCTCCTGTGATGGACAAGAAACCAGTCACTGCTCTCAAAATCATATTGACAGGACTCGAGGAAATGGAATGAAGCAGAGTTGGGGGAGGTTTAGGTTGGAGATCAGGAAAAGTTCTTCACCCAGAGGTGGTTGGGCACTGAACAGGCTCCCCAGAAAAAAGACAGCTATTTAAAATCCCATTCCCTTATAAGTTAATTGGAAGAATGTGAATATTTTTTTTATAATATGGAAGAGCATTTTTTTCTATTATTTGGATTCTGATTTTGTTCTTTAAGAAAAAACCCAAAAAAACTTAAATAACTCAGGTGATGAAATGTAAAGAAGCAGAAATAGACACTGTAAATATTAAATGTGTAGATGAGTTTTTAGAGGCACAGAGCTCTGAACTGAGATTTTGGGGTAACCCCCTGAAAAGGAGGTCAAAATAGGATAAAATTATTCTTTCTTCCTGTTTTTCTACTTTGTGCATGTGCCACCCGCCCAAAGTGGAACAAAACAGATCCAAGCGCAAATATTAGGGTTTGGATAAGATCTTTAACTAATTAATTTTGTTTGTTCTTCTGATTGATGGTAGACTTCCTTTAAATATCCTAAATACTATGATTTAACTCTTATTTTAATTCCAGTATACTGTTATTGACTCTAAGCATTGTTTTGGCTACTCATCATTACTAAAGTGATACATTTCACTTGTTTCTTGGCAGGTAAACACATGCAATTAAAGAATGAATATTGAAAATCAATTAATATTGCATCCTGAAAGCATTATGACCTCTAAATGTCTTACTCAGTTCTCTTTTCCCAGGGTGTTGCAAAGGACATTGTGGGAGCGCCCAAAATTATGTTTCCAAGCATAAATATATATTTGTATGCCTGTGCATATAATTAACAAATATTCCAAGAGAAACAAAGGCCAAATTTACTCAAGTGCTTTACATTTTATCTTTGCTGAAGAACATGCAAATAGAGAAGAATAATCCAGATATTCTAACCTGGGATTTACTCAGGAAGAGTCAGGATATTAATATCAGTAACTATTTATTTTAAACGTAGACAAATTCTATAATGATATTTCTTACTCTCCTGTTCCTCTACAGTCCTCCTAGCAATTCCACACTAACGTAGATATATTTATATATAAAATATTGTTAAAATGAATATGTGGAAGGATTCTTCTAAATCCAAGTTGATTTTTTCATCACTCAGCACACCTCAGTCTTTGTTCTCAGTGAACATCCAGGTCCCAGTTCCCACACTTAGACAAGTGCTGCCTGAGATGTCCCTGTGTCCCATTCCTCCTCTCTGGCTTGCTCTCCTCTCTCCTGAGCCTTTTCCACCAGTCCTAGGTGGAGATTTCAGCCAGCCCAGAGCACTTTAATTCACTCTAGGAGCTGGTGTGAAGGCCACTGGGTTAAACCCTGTGCGTCCATATGTCACCTCAGCTTACCTGTGACAATGGGATGTCCCCCAGACACTTGAAGCAAAGAGGATCTTTCACCTTCTCTCTGCCATCCTCTTCCTCCAGTGTCCCCTGTGCAAATGACAGGAAGGATGACAGACCTTTGATACGATTGCCCAACGTTTGTCCTCACAGCACCTCCACACCTGGCAAAAACTGGCCTGAAATCCATGTGGGAACAGCCCTGCCATCCATCCACTGACCTTGGACAGCCTGTGGAAAACTGCCCAGACCTGGCTTGGCCAAACCCTGCCTGGAAATCCCATCTGCTGCTGGGTATTTTGAGCAGCAGTATGGAGTGAACTGCTCCTGCACCCTTTGGGAAGTGGATCTCTCCCACAGCAAAGACCCCCCAGCTCAGGGAAGGCACAAACAAACAGGGTTTGCCAGCTGCTTCCAAAACCCTGGAAATGTGAGGATAAAAGTGCTACTTGGAGAGCCAGAGAGCAGAAACTGAGCTTCACATCTCTGAAGCATCAGTAATACCTATCTGTGCTCCTCTGACTGCACTGTAAAGCCGTGATTTATCCCATGTGGAGTTGGCCCATCTGGGAACAAACCCTAGATTTTGCTGACCTGAAGGTGGACATTTGAGCTGCCTTTTCATTCAGGACACTCGAGCAGCTGTAAAGCTGATACACCTTGAGGAAGATATTCCCAGCACTGAGATTTCTTAAATTCCACATAGATTTCCACATCCCACCACTGTTCTCTTCCTTATGCAATTTTGAGATCCCTCCTAGGTATGAGGGTTTCTGATTGTCCTGGCTCCTTGGTCCAGAAGATCTGTAAAGCACCACAGCAGTCACCAGGTGAAGCTGGTGACATTACCAGTGATTATTTTTCAGGAAAAGAGAGGAAATTTTTTCCCTGTGAGGGTGGTGAGGCCCTGGCACAGGTTGCCCAGAGAAGCTGTGGCTGCCCCTGGACCAGTTCAAGGCTGAAGGCTCTGATCATCCTGGGATAGTGAAAGGTGTCCCTGCCCATGGAAGGGGATGGAATTGGATGACCTTTTAGGTCCCTTCCAGCCCACTCTGGGATTACACAAGCAAGGAGCCCTCAGGATCAGAAGAAGCCCTCACTGCATGTGTCCAGGTATTTTACATCACCCTGTGGTCTAACGTGCCTTACACAAACTCAGATGGTCTAAGATGGGTTGCACAAAGATCTGGGGCTCTGTGGTGAGAGCAGTCCCGAAGTGGGCCTTCCCTTCTCATTGGAAGAAACAAAACACAGGCTGTAAAAGGCTATTTTTTCATTGGCCAGGGGCTGCATTGGCTCATCCCCAACCCTTTATAGGCATGTTTGGGTGTGGTGCACCCACAGAGAGAGCAGAAGCAGCAGTGATTCTCCTCCTTCTCCTTAGGTAATTCTTCCTGGTTCTGGAGAGCCACCCTCACCTCTCCATCTTTATAAACCTCTTTTCCTTTCATCAGTCTCAAATTTCTGCTTTGATTATTAACCCCTTTCCTCTCTTTACTCCAGCAAGTGCCTACTGTATATACAAGTTCTGTAGGACCATGGATTGGCTGCTTGCAGGGCTGATCTCCAAGGGGAACAGAGACCTGGGAACCTTCCCTTGAGACATCAGAGACAGGAATGTCTGTTTTACTCCAGAAACAGACACCCAGCCAGCACAGTAGCTGAGCTTTGCATTTTGAGCCACGTGTCTCGCCTGAATGCTGTAACATTTTGAATGAGTTGCTACCTTAATTAGTATTGAAAAGATAGAGATGTCTTTTCTTTAGAATTTCCTAAAGATTAAGACTGGCTCATTCTCTGAACTCTTTATGTAATTCAGTATGTGGAAGGGGGATAATTTGTGGGCCAATGTGAGTACCAGAGTAACCTGCCTGGTGCTGAAGAGATCTGGGATATCTTTTTTTCACTGCAGTAAAACCAAAATTAAAAGAAGAAAGAAAAGAAAAACCAGCACCAAAACACCATAGAATCCCAGAAAAACTTAGGTTTTGAGCTAATTCAGGAGCTTCTAGCCTGAATCTGGTACTAATTAGATCAGGTTGTTTAGAGATGCATTCCTTCAAATTGCTAGTATCTCCAAGGATGAGGTTTTCACTTTCTTTGTCCATACCCACTGGACACAGATTTTGGCTTTGGTGTCTCCAGGCACAATTTTTAAGCAGTTCCTGGCCAGGAGGGAATCCTCTGTCCAGTGTTGTGCTCTCTGCTCATTTCAGGTAAAGAATTCACATCCCAGCTGTGGCCATGAGGATCCTTCACCTGCTCCTGGTTGTCCTCTTCCTGGTGCTCCAAGGGGCTGCAGGTAAGGAGTGAAGGGAGGAAAGAAGAAGACTGTATTCACTTTTGATCCCTTTCATGGTAAATGACCCTTATCTCTGTGCTGTGCAGGACAACAAGAGTTTCCTATGCTGGATAATTCCTGTTTGATCCAAAACGGACGCTGCGTCCCAGGGATTTGTCGTCGCCCCTATTACTGGATTGGAGACTGTAGCAATGGATATTCTTGCTGCAGAAAGTGAGTAGAGATGCAGGTATCTCTGTGGGAATGACTCATATCCTCATTATCTTTTCTCCAGAGCAACTTCTTAGAGGCACAGCTCCTGCCACCTGTCTCACTTCTCTGGTGCCAAACCTGCTGGCATAGAGGGGGAATTCACATCCCATGGCAGCCTCTGTTCTGATGTCATGAGATGAGGAGAACATCTCTGCAGCAAACCTGCAGGTGGGTAGCCTGAGACCCTCTCTTCTACATGCAGGGGTTGGAGTAGCTGAAGAGTCCCTGGATCCACCTTGGAAATCCTTCCAGCTTCTCCTGAGCAGCTCCTGCAAGTCACCATGATCCCATCGCTCCTGGTGGCACCAGTTCCTGCTGCAATGAAAGGCTGTCACAATCCTCCCTGGCAGTGAAGCAAACATCACAAACACAAACCAGGCAACAATGTAGAAAATATTTCTTTCCTCTCTTTTAAAATAAAATCAGTTATGGTGGCATTCATGTGGTTGGACATTGGGTGATTCTTTGTAGGGAAAGAGGGAAACATTTCCCCTGTGAGGGTGGTGAGGCCCTGGCATAGGTTGCCCAGAGAAGCTGTGGCTGCCCCTGGATCTGTGGAAGTGTCCAAGGCCAGGTTGGACAGGGCTGGGAGTAACCTGGGAGAGTGGAAGGTGTCTTTGTTCTTGGTAGGGGGTTGAGATGATTTTTAAGGTCCCTTCCAACCCAAAATTTTCTGCAATTCTACAAATAAGGAGCCCTCAGTACCTAAAGGAGCAGTCATTGCAGTCCCAAAGTGGACCTTCCTTTCTCATTGCAAGAAAAAAAAATATAGGCTGGAATCTGTGCTTCTGTCTCCTTTTCCTCGCCCTCATGGCCTAGCAGTGTAGATAAAGCCAAGATACCTCCAGATGTTTCATTCAAGGGCCTGGAGGCAGCTGAGAAATTTCGCTTCTAAGTGGACCTTACGTAAAGGAAAACCAGGAACATTTTGAATCATATCAGCAACATGAAACAGGAAAAAAAAAGGGATAGAGAGTAAATATATATATTCCCAAGAGTTATGGATGCTCAACATAGTGATTTGGTTATCTCCTCAAAAGCAGTTGCTGAACAGCCACACAACAGTGCCCAGTGGAATGTGTTACCAAACTCAGAGGGCTTGGACTCCTAATGACTTTCTGGGTGGGTTTGGAGAGGTGAGAACATATTTTGAAAAACCCTCTGAAGAGGAAATTCTGGCTCTGTGAGAGACACAGCTGCCACTTGTGTTGTTCTGCAGAATTAATGGTCATGGCTCTTACTGCAAAACTCCTCCTCCTGCAATGTTTCTGGGTTTCTTCTATCCCTACTGTTACTTCTGTGTTTTATTTCTAACAATCTCATTGCAAATGTCTATTAAAAGCTCATAGAACAGTCTCTCTCCATTACCCATAAAGGAAAAGCAGTGAAAATGGTTTGTACTTCAATATTTCCTTTTAGGATATCTGAAATTTGGTGAGATTACTCCTGCCAATTTTTTTTCCAGAAAATTTGATTCAGTTTACAAAGGTTCTTTGAATTTTAGAAACTTTGGGGTACCTGGCCTGTGCCAAGGAGCTTTGACCCCACACACATCACTGCCAGTCACATTGTGGTTCTCAAAAAAAGAAAGGAGACTCTGCCCTTGTACCCCGGTACCTTTAATTAGCTGTCAGGTCAAAAGATGGAGCAACAATTGTTCATGCAGATGTTAATCTCATAATTTACTCAAGATAATTGCATAATCATTAATGTATGGAGCTTGATTAAATGCATTTTTTGTGCAGTTTGAAGCACTTTAATTAGGGGTAACACTACTGAACACTACATCCCTAATATTTCCTTTTTTATTTTCAAGAGTAAACTTCTAGAAGCAGAGTTTAATCTTCTCCTTTTTGCTCCTAATTGCCTCATCTTCTGTGCTAGATACAAACTCCTAAGGTGGAGATAAGATCCTCCTTCTTCTCTGGAAGGTGATCTTGGTAAAATTACTCAAACATTGTGATTTTAAAAGGTTTAAAGACTTTTCTTCTCCAGACACTTTGCAGCCTCCTTTAAAGACATTTCCCTTTGAAGTATGTCCCAAGTGCATCAGGCACAGCAGCTCCTCAGCACGGTATTATTACATAAAATGTTGACCCCACCATAATAATTGAAAGTGTCTGATTGTCACTTTCTCAGAAGAAAAGGGAGCTGCAGATGGGGATGGAAAGACTGTCCACCCTAAGAACCACAACCCAAAACCTTGCTGAGTTCTGCCGAAGGTGGTCCCACCCCTCCTCTGCTTCTCCCTTCCCCTGGTCCAGGCAGAGGTTTTTTGATGGCCTGGATAGGACTGTGACCATGTGAAATTTATATTAAACAAGGCCAAGGGAGTCCAGTGTTAAGCCAAGCCCCTGAAAATGCTTGCACACAGGATCTTACAGACAATAAGAATTAACAATGCACCTTTGTTTCCTTGGGGAATTGGGTTGGGTAAGTTTAACAGTAGGCAAGTTAACCACAAACACTTGGCAAGAGGTGAAGCAACTGCAACTTTAGCAACTTTATTCCCTCCATTTTTCAGTTTTAAGGCCAGACGTTGGCAGACACACCAGAAATTCAATTACCATTTTGCACTATTGCAGAAACAGTTCACATACAAAAATTATCTGGAGAATGAAAAGCTGTGTCAGGGTATGCTTTTAAGGGAAACGGTTTATAGTCATGTTTTCACATGGATATAGATAATTTCTGTACACTTTTGTGTACCTGTATACTTGGACTGGGCTCTGAGCTAGCTCTGGGCTGACCTGATCTAGTTGAAGATGTCCCTGCTCCTTGCAGAGGGCTTGGACTTATTCACCTTTTTAAAGTCCTTTCCAATTCAGACTATTCTATGTTTCTACTTGAGAAATTAATATCAAAGCAATGAAAAAATTACATGACTAGGAGCTAAACAGCCAGTCAGCAATGAAAATATTTCAGTTTAATTTTGGTACTAAAGGTTCTGTAAGACATGGTGTTATTTGCAGAGGTCTTGGTCAGTAAGAAAGACCAATCATTCAAATTAGCAAATGTATAATTATCTGTTGTGACGTACTTCATATATTATGTTAAAATACTCCATGAACAACATTTGTTTGTGGACTGAAATGAGGTTTAAAGTAAAATATGGTCTAAAAATGCATTTCATATCTTAGAATCATAGAAACATAACATGGCTTGGATTCTAAGGGACCTTAAAGACCATTTCATTCCAACCACCTCAATATAGACAGAGAGACTTTCCACTCTCCCAGGTTGCTCCAAGCTCCATCCAAGTGGCTGGCCTTGGACACTTCCAGGGATCCAGGGGCAGCCACAGCTTCTCTGGGCAACATGAGCCAGGGCCTCACCACCCTCACAAGTAAGAATTTCTTCTTAACATCTAATGCAAACCTGCCTTTTGTCAGTTTAGAACCATTTTCCCTTGTCTTGTCATGATCTGCCCATATAAAAAGTCCCCCTCCCTCCTTTTCACAATCCCCCTTTAGATACTAAGATGGAATCTAAGGTCTCCCTGGAGCCTTCTCTTTTCCAGGCTGAACACCCCCAGCTCTCTCCAGCTCTTTACAGGAGAGGTGCTCCATCCATGCAGAAGTTGGATGTTGCTTCCCATGGCAGAAGAAGCAGATGTCAACAGCTGGCAGACTGAGAGCAGATGAACAAAAACTGAATGCTCATCTAAGGCATTATGTGGTTTTGGAATGATCAACTGAAGGCCCTGTGGAAGAGAGAAGTATCAAAAAATCTACCAGAGTCCTGGAAAAAAAGCTCAAGCAGGAGCCTTGAGGTCTGAGGGTCTAAAGGCATCCTCTGGCACTGGATTTACCTGCATTTACATGTTTCCTATCAGCTGGAAAGGTGTCCAGGGACATAGCCATGATGTATTCATGTTATTTTGATACATTTTGTTCAGGTCAGGCATCTTCAGTGGCCACTGGCCAAGAAGCCAATGGACATTTGTTTTAGTTCCATATATCCATTCTGTGTTCTTATATTCTGTATTTATGGAACAGAAAATTAACTGATATTGCAGCAAACATGTAGATGCGTTATATTGCAAGGTTTTAAGTTGCTCCTAAGCAGGGACAGTTCAACCTATGTCCCAAGATGTTTGACACATACCATGGTGGGTTAATGTATCTTACACAAACTGGAGTGTCACAAGAGGTATTGCATGAAAAACGTGGGATTTTCCAGGAAAAAAAGCTTAAACAGGCTTGGAGAGAAACCCTGTTTTATCATTGGGAAATGAAAAGCAGCTGGTTTCTGGTTGGATTAGATGCCACCAGGGGAAAAAAAAAAAAAAAAAAAAAAAAAAAAAAAAAAAAAAAAAGAGCAATTTTTGGATTGGTTCTATGAATGGCTGGGAAGAGAAAGGACTTGTCAGTCTCTTTTGGGACTCACCTTATAAAAGAGTATCCCAGTCCCAGAGCCAAAGTCCTCAGGAGGGAAGGGACCACGAGTAAGGCTTGTTTGACTTCTGGGCTCACCTGATACCTGGTAATGTCTTGGCTCTTTTCTTTCAATGTCAGCCTCAAAAATCCAACTCCAAAACCAACCTCCAATCCTCTGCATTTTTAACTTTAATTTGTATGTAACTAAAAAAAGGTAAACCTAAGATTTGGGAAGATTGGACATGTTGAATAAGTAGTTCAAATATATGCTAATATCTAGAATGCTTTAATAAAAGTTCTCTGCATCCTAAGTCCTAGGAAAAGTAAATGTTTGATTGGTTCAGGTTACTTTAGAGAGGTCTGCAGTCCAGAGAAATTGGTGAACTCTCAGTGAAAAACTACATGGCTATATCTATATATTTCTATTAAATAAATAGCCTTTGAATATAAACATATAATAAATAGTTATATGATATTTGCATAATGCACAATAGCTATAAAATTATATTTATGTATTTATATATTTTAACATAGTATATAATCATATTTTATATACTGTATTTTTTTATTTATGTCTCTACATTAAAACCCTTATTTCATTTTCAGAATTTTTCACTTTGTCTCCTTATTTCTCCTGATAATTTCAACTATATAGAAACTCATGGAAACTTCTAATACTAATTTTGAAACAGTTTCAGGTCAGCCTCTATCAATTCTGTTCTCAGCAACAGGACATCTCGGCACAATCTCATTTCCATTCCTTGCTTGAGAGACCATCATTTGTGACAGATCAGAACATTCCTAATGCCAGGATGTGAAACATTAACTGCCACTTCTTTATCCATAAGCATCCTTCTAGGCAATCTTACCCTTTAAAGCTAATCCTAATATTAGACCCTTTAAAGCTAATCCTAATATTAGTTTAAACTCTTCCAATGAAGGTATCATATATTTCCTTTTAAATTCTTTTTTTCAAATGGAAACTGATTTGACTGTACATTTCCATTCTAGAACTGCTGCCTGTAGACCAAGACTGGAGGTGTTGAGCAAATTGACCTCTTGATAAATTTAAACATTACAAAATGAACTTTTTTTCCCTGAAGTTTGTAATTTTTACAGTATTATCACCTAATTTTGCTTTATGTTGTTTATTTAGTAGACAAAATCATTTAGCTAAAATGTTATGGAAGTATTCAAGGCCAGGTTGGATGAGGTTTTGAATAACCTGGTCTAGTGGAAGGTGTCTCAGCCACGGGGGTTGGATCAAGATGAGTTTCAAGGTTCCTTTCAATCCAAACCATTCTGGGATTCTGTGATTCTGTTCTGGCTAAGGACTATTTGCAAAATGGGAAAGAAATCTGAGCAACCAAACTATTAAAGTAACTTAAGGATCACAATGTCCTGAAAACCTTTTACCCCACACAATAGTCAGGATTCCCTATGGCTTTTATTGATTATTTTTGAAAGCTTGAAGATAAAATTAATATAAATGTAATTTTTATTAATACAGAGTTTAAGTAGTTCAGGAGACTACAGATCCCAGGTTCTGTCTGTCTTACATCTTTCTTGGTCCTTTTCCCAACAGTGCCACAGCAAATCCTCAGCCATGAAGATCCTTTATCTGCTCTTTTCTCTTGTCCTCTTGGTGCTCCAGGTCTCTCCAGGTAAGAAGGGAAAGAGATGCTAGAAAGGGATTTTTGTACACCTGGAGAAAAATTCCCAGCACATTTTAACTGCTTCTGCTTCAGATTGCTAGAAACCAGTCAGGAACTAATCAATCAGCCCCAGTGCTTGTGCTAGACATGCTTTGTAACCTCACCTTGCCTTTCAAAAGAGCCAAGGTGGGACCTTGGTAACAAAGACAGCTCAAGGAATGAGAAACACTTCGACTGCAGTTCCCTGCCCTGCAGAGCAAGGGAGAAGGAAATATTTTGTTCTTGTTGCAGGTTTGTCTTCACCCAGGAGGGAAATGTTTTTCTGTAAAGGAGGGACCTGTCACTTTGGAAGATGTCCCTTCCACCTGGTTAAAGTTGGAAGTTGCTTCGGGATCCGCTCCTGCTGCAAAGAGTGAGTTTGGAGTTCACCATAGCTCATCTGCAGGATGAGCAGAGAAATATTAAGTATTTTGCCTGTCTCCTAAAGCTGAAGGTGTTCCTGAATATTTAAATTAGATGTAAGGAAAAAAAAAAAAAGAAAGCTATTATGCCATGAGGACAGTGAAGTGTTCTGTGTTGACTCAAGTGTTACATATTGCCCAAGAAGAATTTGGACAACACTCTCGGACACAGGGTGAGGTTTTTGTTGTAAAATTTGTTGTAAAATTAAATAATCATATAAAAACAGCCTTCTATTTTGGCTCAGGAAGGAATGCACTCACCCCAGAATCTAGGGATATCAATTCAGTTCCCTGCTTTTCCTGAAACAATAGGGATACGTTCTCCTTACTCACAGGTATCATTGCATAGAGCTGTCCCAACATGACTAAAAATGACATGAACTATTTTGGGAAGAATTTTGTGTCCAGGAGGAAAAAAAGCATGGGCTGAGAGTGAATAGGAAGGGTATATAAGTGGAAAGAAAATCTGATTTTTTTTCCTTTGTGCAGGCCATGGAATGTAAGAAATGTTGATGAGCCATACATTGAAGAGCAATGAAAATTTCTTCTAAGCCTACAAATTTGTTTGGAATCTCCTGACTCCTAAACCCACTGGATCCTGCTGCAAAGCCTCACACTCCTCTCACTGCCAATGCAAAAGGCTTTATGATGTAGAGTAAATCCAAATGTGTTCTGCATTGCTTTCCCTCCTTCTAAATAAATTGTTGTTGCTTAGCATTGGTCACTGAAACATGCACTGAAACTTGGGTCATGATCCTGCCTGGAGTTTGACACACAAACCCCAGAGGGCAACAACTTATGGTGCAAACTGATCCTTAATTTGAGTTTTTCTGTGCCATACATCTCTGCAGGTCTACACAGACCTTAACCTACAGTGCCAAGAGAAAGGCTGGCTAAAAGAACTCAGCTTCCCTTTGTGGGAGTGTGTTCAGATGCCAAAATCCCTTAATTCTTACTGTGCAGAGATCATTTCTTGGGAAAACAGGAATGGTTAAAACCCCTCATTCCCCACTGGGCCCACTATGACCCTCCTTGCCAGAGACCCTGCTGGAAGCTGTGCTGCTCCACACCCCATCCCACCACACGGCAGGGAGGGACTTCCTTGCCCTCATGAGCACTTGGGAGGATCCCATGGGGACACCTCAAGGAGACCTTTGTGGAACCTTAGAGGAAAACAGATCTCCCAGGCGAGATGTCCAGGTGCCCCTCAAGGTGACATCACAAAGGGGTCTCATGGATCAGATGGGTAACATGGGTAGCCCTGCAGGGGGAGACCTGGGGGTCTTCTGCTCTCCACCCACCTGGACACAATGTGAGGTTAGAATGGCTTTCCTCTGCTAAGGCTGACCTCACCCTCACTGGAAAATGCCTCCATGATCATGATCCATGAACGTGTGTGCTCATAACAAGTGGCTCTGGTTCTACTGATTAAGATATCTCTATCCAAGGATGCCACCCTGGCCAATTCCAGATTTCCCGCCGGGTATGAAGCACTTGGCAGAGATGCCAGGCTGTTGTTTATTGGCATTTGTTTCCATCCTGTTTCACTGGGTAACTTCATCCAGCTCTCACTTCCTATGAAGATGCCTCTATCCTGCAACTGTCTTTCTCCAAAACACATGACATCATTAACAAAACATTTCAGATTTGCCTCAGGGCGATGGCTTGGCAGCAAAACTCTGCCCAGTGATGGAGTTACAGAGCAGAAGGCTCAAAAGAGTTTTTCATTTTCTGCCTTACTCAAAAAGCATACTCATACATATCAAAGCATCAACCACAGAGATAGAGGTATCTGGGGGTGTCCAACCTGGAGAAGAGAAAGGGTTGGAGAGACCTTGGAGCCTCATCGAGTGCCTCAAGGAGATCCAAAAGAGCTGGAGAAGGACTTTGGGCCAGGGCCTGGTGTGACAGGATAATGGAGAATGGCTCCAAACTGAAAAAGGACAGGGTTACACTAGATATTAAGAAGAAAATCTTTGCTCTGAGGGTGGTAAAGCCCTGGCACAGGGGCTGTGGCTACTCCATCACTGGAAGTGAGGAAGGCTAGTTTAGTCAGGGCTTGGAGCAATTTGGGATAGTGGAAGATGTCCCAGACCATGGCAGGGGGTGGAATGAGATGAATTTTGAAGTCCTTTCAAACGTAAACCAGTCAAGGATGAATCTCTGAAAGAAGGAGACTCAGTTCCCCCAGGACTGGCCTCGTGCCTATGCCTGCACCCACCAGTTCCTGTGCCCATTCCAAAGGTTTCCCAGTTGGCCTCACAGCCCGTTGTGCAGCGAGTGTCACAAGAGGTGTTGCATGGGCACAACAGTGACATTGATTGCAACAGCCCCACGAGGCCCCTCAGCCTCTTCCCCTGCAGCAGGGAGGGACCAGGGCCACCCCAGCACCCCCACACACATGGGGCACTCTGGGGTTGGCCCAGGGCACTTGTGCCAGCAGCAATGGGGGCCTGTCCCACCCCCTGGAAACAGGACAAAACCAGCAAGTTTGGGGCACAGGGATACACCCCAATCTAGGCTCTTCACACAAGTGCTTCCAGGTTAATTTGTTACCGAGCGTTTCTGCCTTGCTGTGCTCTCAACCAACACCTTCAGCAGGTAGGTCACTGGGGAGTCACTTCCAGCCCACCAAGACACTTCCCTGCCCCATTGTTTCTTCCTGGGTCAGCGCTGCACAGGGCTGGGGAGTGGGCTTGCTGGGAATCCTGCAAGTAATCTGGAATTTAGAATAGACAATCCCAAGTGAGCTGGGAAGATTTTACTGACTTCAGGAAAGCAGAGGGGACTGTGCAGGCTGTTTGGGCAGCAAGCTTTGGGCTGGCTGGGGGGATGGACAGCATTGGGTAAGAGTTCATGTAGCTTGGCATCTCCATGCTCCAGGATTATTCTGAATTCTTGACCCTGCTTTGGTTCTTGGTGTGTCCCCTCTGCAGCCCTGTGAAGACCCAGGACAGGCATCAGCCATGAAGATTCTCTACCTGCTCTTCCCCTTGTTCCTCCTCTTGGCCCACAGTGCTGCAGGTGAGAGGGACAGAGGGCAGAATGCTGACGTGTGAGCCCCCAGCCACTGGGGTTTTCCAGGTCCTGCTAAGCGACCACAATTCTCAGGTATTTACAGCATTTGGGAGGGACTTGTTCTGAGGAAGGTCAGGGCAGCTGAGGAACCAGGACAGCAGCTCCTGGAGCTCATGCTGGTCTTTCCCTCTGTCTTTCCCCACATGCACACATTGCTGGAGAAAAACTGAACTTGACAGGGGAGCTTAATATATTCGGTTTAGTGCTCATTTCCCATACAAGAATGGGACTCAGAGCCACCACTGCTTCCTCTGGAACCAAATCCATTTCTGACAGTTATGCCACACTCACTTTGACCTCTTTCCTTTCTGTGCAGGATCCTCCTTGGGTCCATCAAATAAGAAACAATGTGAGAAAGAAAAGGGGTTCTGTGGATTTCTGAATTGCTCCTTCCCCTATGTCATCAGTGGAAAATGTTCCAGGTTTTTCTTTTGCTGCAAAAAGTAAGTTTTGGAATTACAAAAGCTGCTGTCATGCCAGAAGGCTTTAAAGGCCCCCTGAGGTAAAGGCTCAGTGGCCTTCAGGCTCCAAGGCAGAGCTGAGGGGAGGGAAGGAGCTTGGAGCCTCCCTGAGCAGCAGCTCCAGGTCAGCCAGGGCATCCCCACTCTCCTCCAGTCCCCAGGGCCACACTCAGGCTCTGTAGACGAGTCTCCCAAGCCACCAAAGATGGAAAAATTCTCTGGCCTCGGGCAGCACCCAGGACATTATCCATGTCTTGCTGCACCTGCATGCACCTGGAGCCAGGGCTGCCAGCATTGAGATAGCCCAGGTCCAACCTGTCTGCACTAAGGACTGCACCTCACCTTCCCTGAGCCTGACTCTGCTGCACCACAGCCTGGGCATGGCAGGCAGGGGGACAGAGTGGCAGGGAAAGTCACACCACCTGATGTGATTGTTTCCTTTTTTTCTGCAGAATCTGGGCTTGAGAATCTGAAATCAGCAACCAGCGCATGCCCGTCGCTTCTGTCTCCTGGCCCCATGTCCTGATGTCCCCTCCCCTGGCTGCCTGTGCCCTGCCCAGCTGGGGTGACAGCAGCAGTGGCAGCTGCTCCTGCTGGGTGCTGCTGGGCTGGAGCCCTGTGGTGCCAGCCCTGGTGTCTTTGGGGCAGGGGCTGCTTTTTCCGCCTTGAATAAAGACCAAGAGCTCTTTGGCATTGCAGGGCTGGGCCGTGTGTGCGTGTCCTGCTGCTGGAGGGGTGCTGTGCCTGCTGCCTCTGGGGCTGGCACTGCCTTGGTGGCAGCAGAAGGGCCTGGGGATGGTGCTGGGGCTGAGCAGGGGCTGTGTCCCTGGGGATGCTCCTGCCTGGCTCTGCTTTGGGGACATTGAACCTGGCAGTGCCGGCTGGGGCAGGCTGTGTGGGGTGTCTGTGCTGGAGCTGCCCTGCACATGCTCCATCTGGGGGAGGTTGGGTCCTTGCGCTCATCCTGCCAGTCCCAGATGCCCCTTGTCCCCGACAGCCATGGCATCATGTGCAGAGCTGTGCTCTGGGCAGTGTGTCCCTTGAGTGGGCATGGCCATGGTGACCCAGAGGAGCTGTCCGTGCTGCTACACCTTGTCCTTTTCTAGCCCTCCCTGCTGTGGCTGTGCTGCTCCACTCACAGCAGACAGGAGGAGGAGGAGGAGGAGGAAACCATGCAACTCCTGATCTGGGTGACATGAAAAAGGTCCCATTTTGGTGTGCAACTATCCAATTTTGTCTATTCACATGAAATAAGCAGAACGTCCTGGCCTCACTGCCCATCTCAGGTGCTCTGCAGTGACAATGCCCTGCTCCATCAAAGGTAGGGCCCTCTCCCTGTCTGCAAAGCACACCTCGGATATTTCAATACCTGGAGTGGTTTAATACCTGTGTGTTTCCATGGATACAGTTTTATGGGAGCAAATGGGGACCCTGCCTGGTTCACTGAAGTGTTTCCCTCTCAAGAATCACATCCATAAAATTATTGATGCTGGAAAAGACCTCTAAGAATATCGAGTCCAACCATCATCCCAGGACTGTAAACTCCAACACTAAACCATGTGTACAAGTGCCACATCCACACAGCTTTTCAATTTCATCCAGAAATGGTGGCTCCACCACTGCCATGGGCAGCATGTCCCAAACCATCACTACCATTTCTGCAAAGAAATTATTCCTGGTCCCCTGTCAATTGTTACCAGCGAGAAGAGACTGACCCCAAAAATGTTCGCACAGCAATTGCTTTCCAGAACTGGCGGATTTGTTGAGGAATGTTCATATCATCCCTTCCTGCCATGGCTTTTCCTTCATCTGTGTTCACTTGTCCTGGTCCTGACTCTGGGGCTGTTACCTCAAGCTGCCTTTACCGCTGCAGTGAAGTGCTGTTCCTCCAGCCCAGGGGCTCCTTGGCCCAGAACATCTGAAGCCAAACTGATGAAGGTGTGGAAAATAAGCTCAGGGGTTACAAATGGCACACAGTGGGAAGGTAAAGAGGAAGAGGAGGAAAAGAAGCACTTTTTCTCAAGAGTGCAGGAAATTTTATTTTCCCTGTCTTATTTCCAAACTCACCAAAAGAGACATTGAAGCTAAATGAGTGGCAAACCTTTCTCTCACTGTACAAAGCTGAGCACGTTTTCAATATTCAGTCTCATTTTCCACATCCCAGTCTGAATATAGAACAGATAAAGGGAGAGATCAGAAGGACGGAAACCGTTTCCTCATTTCCACTCTTCCCAATATCAACCCACCTCCCCTGTCCATCCCATCCCTCTCTTGCCCAGCCTGTCGTGCCACGGGTGACACAAGAGGCGTTGCATGGGCACAACGGTGTCATTGATTGCAACAGCCCCATGAGGCCCCTCAGCCTCTGCCCCTGCAGCAGGGAGGGACCAGGGCCACCCCAGCACCCCCACACACATGGGGCACTCTGGGGTTGGCCCAGGGCACTTGTGCCAGCAGCAAATGGGGCCTGTCCCACCCCCCAGCACTGCTATAAATCCAGCCTGTTTGGGGCGAGGCAGCATTCCCTGGCCCCAAGGGCATCTGGACACAGCCATTCCTGCTGGGTTTCCTCCTGCCTGAACACCCAGACCTTCTGCAGGCAGGTGAGTGTGGGATCTCTCTCTGGAATCCTGCCTACTCTGGGCTCCTGCATGTCCCCATTGCCTTGTTGTCCCCTCTGCAGCCCTGTGAAGACCCAGGAGAGGCACCAGCCATGAAGATCCTGTTGCTGCTCTTCCCCCTGCTCCTGCTGTTGGTCCACGGTGCTGCAGGTGAGAGGGGAACTGGGGAAATGGGGGAAAGTGTGAACCTTCACCAGGGGGAATTCAGTATCCCTGGAAATGACCATGTTTGGGGGAGTGATGAGAAGGTAAGAGAGGCCTGAGGTCAAAGGGGTTTTGTGAGTGAGTTTCCATCTTGACAATGATTTGGGGTGGAGAAATCCCATGGAAACAGAATCCTGGCTTGTTCTGTAGGTCTAGGATGGGGTTTGGTTTCAGGCTCCAAGCCTGCAGACAGCTCTTCCTGTTTGGGAGTCTCCTGCCCTGCACTGGGATGGCAGAGAGACTCACAGGGTGTATGGATGGTGGTGTTTCCTGGGGCATAAATGTGTCCCTTTGTTATCTATCAGCTGAATTGTTTTGTGTGTGCTTTTGTCCACAGAAACAGGAAATGATTTTACATGCAAGCGCCAAGGGGGATTCTGCAAATTTGGGCCCTGCAAATACCCGACAAGAGAAATTGGAAGATGTGCAACAATCAGATGGTGCTGCAGACGGTAAGGATCAGATCCCGGCCTGAAGAAAGAGTTTTCTCCTTTTTCCCCAGAGGGATCAGTTAAAAATTTCCTTCTAGCCAACACCTGACAAAAATCTCTCCTGCTTTTATAATTATTATAAGTGGCCTAGAAGAGAAAGGAAAAGTCCATGTGTGTTTTGGAGCCAGGGCTGCCAGCACTGAGATAGCCCAGGTCCAGCCTGTCTGCACTAAGGACTGCACCTCACCTCCCCTGAGCCTGACTCTGCTGCACCACAGCCTGGGCATGGCAGGGCAGGGAGACAGAGTGGCAGGGAAAGTTACACCAGCTGATGTGCTCGTTTGATTTCTTCCTACAGTCGCTAGGGTTGAGACCCTGAAGTTGCCAAGCAGCGCATGCCTCTCGCTTCTGGCTCCTGGATCCATGTCCTGATGTCCCCTCCCCTGACTGCCTGTGTCGTGCCCAGCTGGGGTGACAGCAGCAGTGGCAGCTGCTCCTGCTGGGTGCTGCTGGGCTGGAGCCCTGTGGTGCCAGCCCCGGTGTCTTTGGGGCAGGGGCTGCTTTTCCCACCTTGAATAAAGACCAAGAGCACTTTGGCATTGCAGGGCTGGGCCGTGTGTGCGTGTCCTGCTGCTGGAGGGGTGCTGTGCCTGCTGCCTCTGGGGCTGGCACGGCCTTGGTGGCAGCAGAAGGGCCTGGGGATGGTGCTGGGGTTGAGCAGGGGCTGTGTCTCTGGGGATGCTCCTACCTGGCTCTGCGTTGGGGACACTGAGCCTGGCAGTGCCTGCTGGGCCAGGCTGTGTGGGGTGTCTGTGCTGGAGCTGCCCTGCACATGCTCCCTCTGGGGAATTGGGATCCCTGTGCTCATCCTGCCAGTCCTAGATGTCCCTGGTGTCCCCAACGGCCATGGCATCATGTGCAGGGATGTGCTGGGGGCAGTGTCCCTTGAGTGGGCATGTCCTTGAAGACCCACAGGAGCTGTCCCTCCCTGCTGCTCCTCCTTGTCCTGCTCCAGCACCACAGACCTCCCTGCTGTGCCTGCGCTGCTCCACACCCTGACCCAGCAGACACGAGCAGTTGGAGACTGTGCAGCTCCTTGGTTGGGTGACCTCTGAAAAAGTTTTTCTTCTGGCATGGAGATGTCTGAACTTGTTTATCCACATGAAATAAGCAAAATGCCCTGGCCTCCCTGCCCATCTCAGGTGATCTGTAGTGACAATCCTCTGCTCCGTCAGAGGCAGGGGCCTCTCCTGTCTGCAAAGCAAATCTCAGACATTGAGGTTTGAATGGTTCAACACCTGTGTGTATCCATGTACATGGATGTATGGGAGCCACTGCGGACTCTGCCTGGTTCACTGAAGACTTTTCTTCTCAAGAATCACACCCATAAAATTATTGGTGTTGGGAAAGATCTCTAAGAATATCGAGTCCAACCATCATCCCAGGACTGTAAACCCCAACACTAAACCATGTGCACAAGTGCCACATCCACACAGCTTTTCAATTCCATCCAGAAATGGTGGCTCCACCACTGCCCTGGGCAGCATGTCCCAAACCATCACTACCATTTCTGCAAAGAAATTATTCCTGGTCCCCAGTCTAATCCTTTCCTGGTGCTATTTGACACCGTTTCATATAGTCCTGTCAATTGTTACCAGCAACAAGAGACAGACCCCAAAAATGTTCGCACAGCAATTGCTTTCCAGAACTGGAGGATTTGGTGAGGGATGTTCAGATCATCCCTTCCTGCCATGGCTTTTCCTTCATCTGTGTTCACTTGTCCTGGTCCTGACTCTGGGGCTGTTACCTCAAGCTGCCTTTACCGCTGCAGTGAAGTGCTGTTCCTCCAGCCCAGGGGCTCCTTGGCCCAGAACATCTGGAGCCAAACTGATGGAGGTGTGGAGAATGATCTCAGGTGTGTGTGTGCCCCACACTCTGAGGGTCCAGCCTTGCAAAAAAATGGATATTATAATTAGTGAGACCACTCCTCGAGGATATTTTATAAATCAAAAGGATTAATAATGAAAAATAACAAAGTAACAGAATGTTGCAGAAAGCAAATAATAAAGCCGTGCACAGGTGCCTGAGAACACCTCAGACACTTTTCTATCACAACTCAAAAAGCCTGAAGGGTGGACTTCCCTTGTTTTCTTTCTTGAGTACTTAATTGCTAAGTTGGGTTTTTTGGCCCTTGGCCAAATGAGTGTACCAAGAGTCTTTGAGTAACATTTCCAGGGTCCAATCCATGCCCCTGTGTTGGCACTGAGCCAATCCTTGTCAGGAGGCTATGGAAGAATCTAGGTTCTTTACCTTAAGGGAGGAGGCTTAAACTTCCCCTATATGGAAAACATTTCCTGGGTGTATGGAGGGCATTACTACACTCAGTGATTGCAAAGGGCACACAGTGGGGAGGTAAAGGGCAAGAGGGAGAAAAAAAGCACTATTCTCAAGAGTGCAGGAAATTTTCTTTTCCCTGTCTTATTTCCAAACTCACCAAAAGAGAGGTTCAAGGGAAATGAATGGCAAATCTTTCCTCTCACCATACAAAGCTGAGCACATTTGCAATATTCAGTCTCATCTTCCACATCCCACTCTGAATATAGAACTGATGAAATGAGAGACCATAAGGACGGAAACAATTTCCTCATTTCCACTCTTCCCAACATCAACCCACCTCTCTTTTCCATCCCATCCCTCTCCAACCCAGCCCGTTACCCCAGTGCCACGGGTGTCACAAGAGATGTTGCATGGGGACAACGGTGACATTGATTGAAACAGCCCCATGAAGCCCCTCAGCCTCGGCGGCTGCAGCAGAGAGGGACCCCCACACATGGGGCACTCTGGGGTTGGCCCAGGGCACTTGTGCCAGCAGCAGTTGGGGCCTGTCCCACCTCCCAGCACTGCTATAAATCCAGCCTGTTTAGGGCAAGGCAGCATTCCCTGGCCCCAAGGGCATCTGCGATTCCTGCTGGGTTTGCTGCTGCCTGAACACCCAGACCTCCTCCAAGGAGGTGAGTGTGGGATCTCTCTCTGGAATCCTGCCCACTCTGGGCTCCTGCATGTCCCTGTTGCCTTGGTGTCCCCTCTGCAGCCCTGTGAAGACCCAGGAGAGGCACCAGCCATGAAGATCCTGTTGCTGCTCTTCCCCCTGCTCCTCCTGTTGGTCCAGGGTGCTGCAGGTGAGAAGGGAACTGGGGAAATGGGGGAAAGTGTGAACCTTCACCAGGGGGAATTCAGTATCCCTGGAAATGACCATGTTTGTGGGAGTGATGACAAGGTCTCCCTTTGTTTTCCGGCAGCTGAATGTGTTATGATGATTGCAGTAATTTTTTTGTGTGCGCTTTTGTCCATGGAAAAAGGAGGTATAGCTCCATGCAGGTGCAAGGGGGGGATTCTGCACCAGAGGGTACTGTGGATACCCCACTAGACCTGCTGGAAGATGTTCAGGATCCCAACGGTACTGCAGAAAGTAAGGCCCACATCCCTGCTTGAAGTAAGACATTTGTCTTTTTTCCTCAGAGAGATCAGTTAAAAATTTATTTCTTGCCAACACCTGGCAAAATCTCTCCTGCATTTTTATTAAGAGGCTCAAAACAGAAGGGAAAAGTCCTGGTGGGTTTTGGAGCTTCGCTTGATGGGGCTGTAGCAGTCCCAGGACAGCCAGGGCCTCCCCACTCATCAAAGCCAACAAAGAGGGAAACATTCCCTCTCCTTGGGCAGCACCCAGGACATGATCCACATCTTGCTGCACCTGCACACACCTGGAGCCAGGGCTGCCAACACTGAGATAGCCCAGGTCCAGCCTGTCTGCACTAAGGACTGCACCTCACCTCCCCTGAGCCTGACTCTGCCACACCACAGCCTGGGCATGGCAGGCAGGGGGACAGAGTGGCAGGGAAAGTTACACCACCTGATGTGATTGTTTCCTTTCTTCCTACAGTTGCTGGGGTTGAGACCTTGAAGTTGCCAAGCAGCACATGGCCCTCGCTTCTGTCTCCTGGCCCCATGTCCTGATGTCCCCTCCCCTGGCTGCCTGTGCCCTGCCCAGCTGGGGTGACAGCAGCAGTGGCAGCTGCTCCTGCTGGGTGCTGCTGGGCTGGAGCCCTGTGGTGCCAGCCCCGGTGTCTTTGGGGCAGGGGCTGCTTTTCCCGCCTTGAATAAAGACCAAGAGCACTTTGGCATTGCAGGGCTGGGCTGTGTGTGCGTGTCCTGCTGCTGGAGAGGTGCTGTGCCTGCTGCCTCTGGGGCTGGCACTGCCTTGGTGGCAGCAGAAGGGCCTGGGGATGGTGCTGGGGCTGAGCAGGGGCTGTGTCCCTGGGGATGTTCCTGCCTGGCCCTGCTTTGGGGACACTGAGCCTGGCAGTGCCTGCTGGGCCAGGCTGTGTGGGGTGCCTGGGGTGCTGGAGCTTCCCTGCACATGCTCCATCTGGGGAATTGGGATCCCTGTGTTCATCCTGCCAGTCCCAGATGTCCCTTGTCCCTTGAGCAGCCACAGCCTCATGTGCAGAGCTGTGCTGGGGGCAGTGTCCCTTGAGTGGGCATGGCCATGGTGAGCCACAGGTGCTGTCCCTGCTGCTCCTCCTTGTCCAGCTCCAGCATCACAGACCTCCCTGCTGTGCCTGCACCGCTCCAAACCCCATCCCATGAGCCAAGAGCAGGAGGAGGAGACTGTGCAGCTCCTGGTCTGGGTGACCTAGGAAATTACTTCAATTGGCCATGGCCTGCACATGTCTGAATTTGTTTCTCCACAGGTTATAAAAACGTTGGCTTCTCCTCTCTGCCCATATCAGGCAGTCTGGGGTGACAATGCTCTGCTCCATCAAAGGCAGGGGCCTCTCCCTGTCTGCAAAGCAAATATCAGGGATTTGATTCCCTGGGTGGTTCAGTACCTGTGTGTGTCCATGTACTCGTGTCTATGGGGCCAACGGGGGCCCCTGCCTGTTTCACTGAAGGTTTTCTCTTCAGAACCAGAGAATCACAGAATCATTAATGCTGACAAAGCCCTCTAAGACCATCAAGTCCAACCATTCCCCCAGCACTGCCAAGTCTAAAACTAATCCATGTACCCAAGTGCCACATCTACATGGATTTTAAATCCCTCCAGAGACAGTGAAGCCATCAGTGTCCTGGGCAGCCTGTGCCAGTGGTGGTGTGCCTTTTCAGTGATGAAGTTCATTCCAATTTCCAGACTAACCCTTCCTTGTTACAATAAAGACCATTTCCTCAGGTCTTGTCAATTCCTACCAGGGAGAAGAGACAATCCCCCAAAACAACTTCCCTTGCCATGGCTTTCCAGATCTGGACAGTATGGAGGGCAGTGTGGCCTTCTGTGTCCTCTCCATCCCCTCTGCTAACCCTGAAATTTGATTTAATCAAGTTTCTGAGAAATTCCCCAGAGAAGGCTAATTAGGTGAAATGAGAGGTAAATCTTTCCTCTCATCCTACAAAGCTGAGCATGTTTGCAATACTCAGTCTCATCTTCCATATCCCATCCTGGGCATTCATAACACCAATAAAGTGAAAGGACACAAAGAAGGAAATGTTGTCCTCATTCCCACTCTTGCCAGCATGACGCATCCTCCCTTATCCATCCCATCCCTCTCCTGTTCAGCCTGTTGTGCCATGACTGTCACAAGGGGTGTTGCATGGGCACAACGGTGGCATTGATTGCAACAGCCCCACGAGGCCCCTCAGCCTCTGCCCCTGCAGCAGGGAGGGACCAGGGCCACCCCAGCACCCCCACACACATGGGGCACTCTGGGGTTGGCCCAGGGCACTTGTGCCAGCAGCAACGGGGGCCTGTCCCACCCCCCAGCACTGCTATAAATCCAGCCTGTTTGGAGCAAGGTGGCATTCCCTGGCCCCAAGGGCATCTGGACACAGCCATTCCTGCTGGGTTTCCTCCTGCCTGAACACCCAGACCTTCTCCAGGGAGGTGAGTGTGCGGTCTCTTTCCGGAATCCTGCCCACTCTGGGTTCTGCATGTTCCCATTGCCTTGGTGTCCCCTCTGCAGCCCTGTGAAGACCCAGGAGAGGCACCAGCCATGAAGATCCTGTTGCTGCTCTTCCCCCTGATCCTGCTGTTGGTCCAGGGTGCTGCAGGTGAGAGGGGAACTGGGGAAATGGGGGAAAGTGTGAACCTACACCAGGGGGAATTCAATGTCCCTGGAAATTACAGTGCTTGTGTGGGTGATGAGAAGGTAAGAGGGGATTGAGGTCAAAGGGGTTTTGTGAGTGAGTTTCCTGACTGACACTCATTTGGGGTGGAGACAGCCCATGGAATGAGAATCCTGGCTTGTTCTGTGGGTCAGGGATGTGGATTTTCAGGAGTCCCTGTGTGCCAGCTGTGCTGGTCCAGGCAGAGGTGGGAATGCAGTTGGGAGCCCACACAGCTCCTCCTCAACCTCACGCTGCTCCTTTCCACTCTCTGCTCTGGTGTGTCCCCAACTTATGGGCACAGGGAGCTTCCAGGGGAGACAGCTTGCAATTGGGATGTGGCTGTGGGGGGCTTGGAGCTGAGCCCTTCTCTTGGCCTGAAATGCTCAGGGGGCATCAGCCTGTCTATAACCACACTATGCCCTCTCAGACTATTGCTTTAACTGTTCCGTGTGTGTCTTTCCCCATGGAAACAGGAAGTTCAGATTCATGCTGGATACAAAACGGGTTCTGCTCTAGCCTTGTTTGCCCCAGCGGTAGCAAAGTTGTGGGAAGATGTTCACCAAACCTTGTGTGCTGCAAAAAGTAAGGACAAGATCCTTGGCTGAAGATTTTCCTCCTTGTTCCTCAGAAGGCCTCTTACAAGTTTCTTCCTTGCCAACACCTGCTAAATACTCTTCTGTATTTTTGATGGGTGGCAGAGATCTTGGATGGGAGGGAATAGTCCTTGTGGGTTTGATCTCCCCTCAGTGGGGCTGCAGCCGCTCCAGGTCAGCCAGGGTCTCCCCACTCCCCTCCAGTCCCCAGGGCCTCATTCAGGCTCTGCAGAGGACTCGCCAAAGCCACCAAAGACGGAAACGTTCCTTGGCCTTGGGCAGCACCCAGGACATGATCCACGTCTTGCTGCATCTGCACACACCTGGAGCCAGGGCTGCCAACACTGAGATAGCCCAGGTCCAGCCTGTCTGCACTAAGGACTGCACCTCACCTCCCCTGAGCCTGACTCTGCTGCACCACAGCCTGGGCATGGCAGGGCAGGGGGACAGAGTGACAGGAAAATTTGCACCACCTGATGTGATTGTTTCCTTTTTTCCTGCAGAATCAGAGGTTGAGATCTGAAATTTTCAAGCAGCGCATGCCCCTTGCTTCTGTCTCCTGGCCCCATGTCCTGATGTCCCCTCCCCTGGCTGCCTGTGCCCTGCCCAGCTGGGGTGACAGCAGCAGTGGCAGCTGCTCCTGCTGGGTGCTGCTGGGCTGGAGCCCTGTGGTGCCAGCCCCGGTGTCTTTGGGGCAGGGGCTGCTTTTCCCGCCTTGAATAAAGACCAAGAGCACTTTGGCATTGCAGGGCTGGGCTGTGTGTGCGTGTCCTGCTGCTGGAGAGGTGCTGTGCCTGCTGCCTCTGGGGCTGGCACTGCCTTGGTGGCAGCAGAAGGGCCTGGGGATGGTGCTGGGGCTGAGCAGGGGCTGTGTCCCTGGGGATGCTCCTGCCTGGCTCTGCTTTGGGGACACTGAGCCTGGCAGTGCCTGCTGGGCCAGGCTCTGTGGGGAGCCTTGGGTTGAGCTGCCTTGCAGATGATCCATGTGGGATTCGGCTCCCTGTGCTGCTTCTGCTGGTTATGGGTGTCCTTTGGCCCCAATAGCCACGGTTTCGTGCGCAGAGCTGTGCTCGGGGTTGTCTCTGCTGGGCATAACCATGCTGCCCACCTAAACCATCCCAGATATTCTGGAGTCCTGACCACACTGTGGACTGGGATCTCCATCTCCCTCATCTTCCCTGGGGCTGAGGCTTGCAGTGCAAACCCTACTCAATTCCCTCCCTTCTTCCAGGCCTACACTACCAACTCCTCTATCAGCCCACAGCCTCTTTCTTTCCCACATCTCTTCTAGACAAGCCTGCTCCCGCAGACAGCCCCAAGGAGACCTTAGCATGCCTTCAAGGGAAGCAGGTCTCCAAGGCTGGCTGTACAGCTCCTCCAGGAGGTGATTTCTCCAAAAGGTTCCTTGGGCTACAACCTGAAAATGTCCATGTATGTCTCCCAGCAGGGCAAAGCTGGCTGTCTTCTCCTCTCTGCCAGTTGAGACAAATTGGTGTTAGCACATTATTCACTTCCAACTACCAGCATTCTCAGCATTCCTGTGAGTGCAGACCCAGCCCTGCAGAGTCAACTCAGGTGTGCTGGGGCTGGCCCTGGTCCCTCCCTGCTGCAGGGGCAGAGGCTGAGTGGCCTCGTGGGGCTGTTGCAGTCAATGTCACCATTGTCCCCATGCAATCCCCCTTGTCCCCATGCAATCCCTCTTGTGACACCCATGGCATAGCGGCAATGGGCTTTGGAGCCAGCCGGGAAATCTTTGGGATGGGCTCAGGAACTGGTGAGTGCAGGCCCCAGTACTAGCCCACTTCTGGTGACAGTCCTTGCTGGGTAGGAGGGGTCTGTCTCATGTGCCCAATTTGGCAGCTGCCCTCTAGGTGTTTGGCAGAGCAATCTGGTTGCCCCCAAACTGTAGACCCTGAATTTCTGACGATTTGGCAGTGGAACCTGGTGTCTCAACATTTTTCCCTGCACAACCCTGACATGTGAAGTTACAGTGACAAGGTGACCATTAAGAAAACTATGGGAAATGGGCTCTGCATCCTCAGCGGAAACAGAAGGCCCAACTGCCCCCATTACTCATGGTTTACTGGGAAGGTTTTCTGAAGGGAAGTGGAAAAGGTTCCCCTCTGTGCCACAGCAGCAGCTTGGTGCTGGTTTCCAGTGAGCAGGGTCTGTGTGTGTCCCTGGATGTGTCCCGCAAACCACCGCACCACAAGGTCATTACACAAGGCAGGATGACACAAGGCCCTGGGTTGGGAATCCTTCTCAGAGGTGTTAGAAGAGGAAGCTGAAGCCTCCTTTTCTCTGGTGCAGAGGGGAACCAGCAAAAGGGACTTTTTTGCTGGATATTTTGAGTACTCAAGTGTCTGCAGCCTGTCCTATGTGCTCTCCTCTTGTCTATATTCCAGGGAGCAGGAGGTACAACAGTAATGAATTAAATGGATAAAAAAAAAATTAGAGGGTTTAAGTGACACTACAGTGAAACTGTGCTGTGGATATTGAATTTTCTTATAAACAGAATGAAGACAAAAAAAGGTAGAACCCAAACCTTTCGGTACACGTTTTTTTTTTTTTTTTTTTTACCTCTACTGAGATCATGAGTCACATGTGAGTTCTCCTGGCGGGTGTGCTGCTGAGAGGTTCCTCAGTACCCCCTACCTTTAAGGAATGACTCCTGCTGCAGGTTTCACAGCTGGGACCGGAGCTGGGACCTTGTAACAAAGCTCTGGCTGTTTTAGAGATGAGGTTTTGCCACTATCACCATGGTTCCTATCCTATGTCTGTCTGAGTCCACAGCACTGTGCACAGCAGTCCTGATGGAGAGCAGGAGGAGAAGGGAGGAAAGGAAATCCTGCTTCACCCTTAGAACCCTGTCTTGTGCAGAGATGGAGGCATCAGACGTGTTGGAGAGTCTCTGCCAAAGGCTGCTGAGGGGAGGTGCTGAGTGTGTCCCAATCAAGTGCCATAAACACCACCCAACTTCCAGCAGAAAACTTCCCCTGGATGTTGGACATGGGACAATTGGTAGCTCAGGGACATGGGGACAGCCCTGGGCTGGGTCTGCTGCCCTGCCCAACCCAGGGCTGCTACAGGGACACTACAACAGCTCCCAGAGCCCTGCAGAGCCCAGGTGGCCTCGGCACGGAGGACAAGGCCCTACCTGGGTTCCGGCCAGTCTCAGGTGTGCCCAGATAACAACGGGACTGAGAGGGGATTCCCAGGATGTCCACAGTGAACACACAAACACAGATGTGCAGCTTGAGATTCCCAGTCAGAGCCATGTCCTGCTCCATTTGGGCATATGGGACATCCCTGCAGAGAATCCAGCGAGCTCCTTTCCCACCCAGCAGCAGGATGGTGCCTCCCTTGAGCTCATCCTCACCTGTGCTGAGCACCCCTCACAAGAAAGGACCATCACCCACCTCAAAGTGACTGACAGGGAAGTAGGAGCCTGAGAAAAGAAAGAAGTCTAGGCCTATAAAAGCAGAAGATGGGTTCTGCTTCACAGGAGGGAGTTTGTGCAGGGCAGCTCCAGCACAGACACCCCACACAGCCTGCCCCAGCCGGCACTGCCAGGCTCAGTGTCCCCAAAGCAGGGCCAGGCAGGAGCATCCCCAGAGACACAGCCTCTGCTCAGCCCCAGCACCATCCCCAGGCCCTTCTGCTGCCACCAAGGCAGCGCCAGCCCCAGGGGCAGCAGGCACAGCACCCCTCCAGCAGCAGGACACGCACACACGGCCCAGCCCTGCAATGCCAAAGAGCTCTTGGTCTTTATTCAAGGTGGGAAAAGCAGCCCCTGCCCCAAAGACACCGGGGCTGGCACCACAGGGCTCCAGCCCAGCAGCACCCAGCAGGAGCAGCTGCCACTGCTGCTGTCACCCCAGCTGGGCAGGGCACAGGCAGCCAGGGGAGGGGACATCAGGACATGGGGCCAGGAGACAGAAGCGAGGGGCATGCGCTGCTTGGCAACTTCAGGGTCTCAACCCCAGATACTGTAGGGAGAGAGAAAACAATCACATCAGCTGGTGTAACTTTTCTTGACCCTCTTTCTCCCTCTTCCCCTGCAATGGAAACAAGCACAGGGAGATAACTCTCAACCTACAGGAGCCAACTCCAGCTGTTGCACATATCAGGAGGAGGATCTTGGGCCTCACACTGTTCCAGGGACAGCCTTCTCATTTGGACAACAGAGCTGAACTCTCTGCATTGACAGTGAGCAAACCTTGTGGGGCTAAAGGAGTGTAGGGTAGTACTGGTTGACCTGAGGCTACTTCAGCCCTACTTAGGGCATGTCCAAACCCAAAAGAACTTTTCCTTTCTTTCCCTGGCTTTTGCCTCTGAGCATAAACACATGAAGTTGTGAAGCAGGAGCTGGCTTGAAAGACAATAATAACTTTATCCATGACCTGGAGCAAACAATTTCCAGAACTTACGGTTTGCAGCAGTGACTCAGTGTTGAACAAACTCCCACAAATCTATAGGGGAAACGACATCCCCCCACAGCACAGAATCCTCCTCGTCGGATACACTTGTCATGTTTTCCTGCTGCCATGGAAAATCACGCACAAGGAAAGTGTTAAAACAATAGTCTGGGAGAAGAGTGTGTGACAGCACTTCTCCCTTTTCCCCCCTTACCTGCAGCACTCGAGACCAACAGGAGGAACAAGGGGAAGAGAAGGAACAGGATCCTCATGGCTGACGCTTCTCCCAGGACTTCAGGGGGTTGCAGAGTGGACACACCAAAGGTTCTGGACATTAGAGGACACAGTAGTGTTATAAAGTGCAGAGGGATTATCACAAGTGGCCTGTTCCAACCAATGGATCTCATGTATGTACCTTTAGGATTTCCTGGGAGCAGCTGGGGAAGTGTTGGCCTGTTGGACAATTCCCATCATCTTATTCTTTAGGAATTCTCTAGGAATTCTCTAGGAATTCTCTTAACGGATATGTGGGACAAGTAATGCCTGACTCTCGCACTTGTAGCCAAATCAGAATTCAAAGACTTGGGGAAAACAAGCAGAATATTTACCCTTGGAAGCTGTGCTCCCTCAGGCCTTTTCCATCCAACACATCTGCCTTGGGGAGAAATACATGCTTCTGGTGAGATAGACCCAAGGGTGGAACAAGACAGATTTTCAAATGCAGCTACCAGATGAAAAGAGTTGGTGCTGTTGCTTTTATTCTCACACTTCTGCCTCTCCTTCTCCAAGAGACTAAGCAGTATTTGCCTGTCAGGTGGTGCTCATGTCAACACTCAACACAAAACCAATAGTCAAACAAGAATTGGGGACTGGAGTTGAGGGAAATTCATGTCCCTGGAGATGGACAGCACTTGGTGAAGGAGGTTCCTTATCACTATGGTCAACAGAACCAGAGAACGGTTTGGGATGAAGGCACTCCTTATAGCTACTTAAGTTCCAGCCCCCTATAAAACCCCCTGAGCAGGTTCAGCTACATCACAGAATCATAGTTTGGGTGTGGACAAAAAATCCTTCCATGTTAATAGAAGCTGGAAAGAATGGACAATCTCTCTACTGCTGCTTCGATAGCATCTCCCAATTTTATCCAGCAGAGTCTCCAGGTACCCCAGAACAAGAAGCCCAAGGGATCACCATCCAGCCTTTCAGACACATTTCCAGTCACAGATGAAGGCAGGAAACCCAGGTTCACTTCCAGCATATTCTGGGCTCTGATAGTCACTGACTCATTGAGAAAATTAGTGCCCTTCCATGAAAAGCTCAAATGGCCTCCAGTGTCCACATGGACACTTGCAACAGCTTGTAAATGACAAATTATAAGCAGCTGAAGAGGGACGGGTAATGAGCAGATGTCCTCAAGAGATACCACAGCCACCTACCTGATGAGGATTTGGGTGTTGAGGCTGTAACAGGGATCGCTGTGTCCAGATGCCCTTGGGGTCAGGGAATGCTGCCTTGCCCCAAACAGGCTGGATTTATAGCAGTGCTGTGGGGTGGGACAGGCCCCAGTTGCTGCTGGCACAAGTGCCCTGGGCCAACCCCAGAGTGCCCCATGTGTGTGGGGGTGCTGGGGCTGGCCCTGGTCCCTCCCTGCTGCAGGGGAAGAGGCTGAGGGGCCTCATGGGGCTGTTGCAATCAATGTCCCCCCAGTCCAATCAAAGTCACAGTTGTCCCCATGCAGCACCTCTTGTGACACCCACGGCAGAGCGGGCTGTGCGGTTAGCTGGGAAATCTTTGGGATGGGCACAGGAACTGGGGGGTGGAGACACCAGGGACATCTAGGACTGGTAGGACCAGCACAGGGATCCCAATTCCCCAGATGGAGCTGTGCAGGGCAGCTGCACCCCAGGCACTCCACACAGCCTGACCCAGCCGGCACTGCCAGGCTCAGTGTCCCCAAAGCAGGGCCAGGCAGGAACATCCCCAGAGACACAGCCCATGCTCAGCCCCAGCACCATCCCCAGGCCCTTCTGCTGCCACCAAGCCAGTGCCAGCCCCAGGGGCAGCAGGCACAGCACCTCTCCAGCAGCAGGACACGCACACACGGCCCAGCCCTGCAATGCCAAAGAGCTCTTGGTCTTTATTCAAGGTGGGAAAAGCAACCCCTGCCCCAAAGACACCAGGGCTGGCACCACAGGGCTCCAGCCCAGCAGCACCCAGCAGGAGCAGCTGCCACTGCTGCTGTCACCCCAGCTGGGCACGGCACAGGCAGCCAGGGGAGGGGACATCAGGACATGGGGCCAGGAGACAGAAGCGAGGGCCATGCGCTGCTTGCCAATTTCAGCATCTCAACCGCTAAATCTGCAGAAAAAAAGGAAACAATCACATCAGGTGGTGTAACTTTCCCTGCCACTCTGTCCCCCTGCCTGCCATGCCCAGGCTGTGGTGCAGCAGAGTCAGGCTCAGGGGAGGTGAGGTGCAGTCCTTAGTGCAGAGAGGTTGGACCTGGGCTATCTCAATGCTGGCAGCCCTGGCTCCAGGTGCATGCAGGTGCAGCAAGACATGGATAATGTCCTGGGTGCTGCCCAAGGCCAGGGAATGTTTCCATCTTTGGTGGCTTGGGAGACTCCTCTGCAGAGCCTGAGTGTGGCCCTGCGGACTGGAGGAGAGTGGGGATGCCCTGGCTGACCTGGAGCTGCTGCTCAGGGCGGCTCCAAGCTCCTTCCCTCCCCTCAGCTCTGCCTTGGAGCCTGAAGGCCACTGAGCCTTTACCTCAGGGGGCCTTTAAAGCCTTCTGGCATGACAGCAGCTTTTGTAATTCCAAAACTTACTTTTTGCAGCAAAAGAAAAACCTGGAACATTTTCCACTGATGACATAGGGGAAGGAGCAATTCAGAAATCCACAGAACCCCTTTTCTTTCTCACATTGTTTCTTATTTGATGGACCCAAGGAGGATCCTGCACAGAAAGGAAAGAGGTCAAAGTGAGTGTGGCATAACTGTCAAAAATGGATTTGGTTCCAGAGGAAGCAGTGGTGGCTCTGAGTCCCATTCTTGTATGGGAAATGAGCACTAAACTGAATATATTAAGCTCCCCTGTCAAGTTCAGTTTTTCTCCAGCAATGTGTGCATGTGGGGAAAGACAGAGGGAAAGACCAGCATGAGCTCCAGGAGCTGCTGTCCTGGTTCCTCAGCTGCCCTGACCTTCCTCAGAACAAGTCCCTCCCAAATGCTTTAAATACCTGAGAATTGTGGTTGCTCAGCAGGACCTGGAAAACCCCAGTGGCTGGGGGCTCACACGTCAGCATTCTGCCCTCTGTCCCTCTCACCTGCAGCACTGTGGGCCAAGAGGAGGAACAAGGGGAAGAGCAGGTAGAGAATCTTCATGGCTGATGCCTGTCCTGGGTCTTCACAGGGCTGCAGAGGGGACACACCAAGAACCAAAGCAGGGTCAAGAATTCAGAATAATCCTGCAGCATGGAGATGCCAAGCTACATGAACTCTTACCCAATGCTGTCCATCCCCCCAGCCAGCCCAAAGCTTGCTGCCCAAACAGCCTGCACAGACCCCTCTGCTTTCCTGAAGTCAGTAAAATCTTCCCAGCTCACTTGGGATTGTCTATTCTAAATTCCAGATTACTTGCAGGATTCCCAGCAAGCCCACTCCCCAGCCCTGTGCAGCACTGACCCAGGAAGAAACAATGGGGCAGGGAAGTGTCTTGGTGGGCTGGAAGTGACTCCCCAGTGACCTACTTGCTGAAGGTGTTGGTTGAGAGCACAGCAAGGCAGAAATGCTCGGTAACAAATTGACTTGGAAGCACTTGTGTGAAGAGCCTAGATTGGGGTGTATCCCTGTGCCCCAAACTTGCTGGTTTTGTCCTGTTTCCAGGGGATGGGACAGGCCCCCATTGCTGCTGGCACAAGTGCCCTGGGCCAACCCCAGAGTACCCCATGTGTGTGGGGGTGCTGGGGCTGGCCCTGGTCCCTCCCTGCTGCAGGGGAAGAGGCTGAGGGGCCTCATGGGGCTGTTGTAACCCATGTCACCGTTGTGCCCATGCAACACCTCTTGTGACACCCGTGGCACAACGGGCTGGGCAGGAGAGGGATGGGATGGACAAGGGAGGTGGGTGGATGTAGGGAAGAGTGGAAATGAGGAAATGGTTTGCGTTCTTGTGGTCTCTCATTTTATCACTTCTGTATTCAGAGTGGGATGTGGAAAATGAGACTGAATATTGAAAACGTGCTCAGTTTTGTATGGTGAGAGAAAAGGTTTGCCACTCATTTCCCTTGAACCTCTCTTTTGGCGAGTTTGGAAATAAGACAGGGAAAATAAAATTTCCTGCACTCTTGAGAAAAAGTGCTTCTTTTTTTCTCTCTCTTCCCCTTTACCACTCCGTTGTGTGCTCTTGGTAACCCCTGAGCTCATTCTCCACACCTCCATCAGTTTGACTCCAGATGTTCTGGGCCAAGGAGCCCCTGGGCTGGAGGAACAGCACTTCACTGCAGCGGTAAAGGCAGCTTGAGGTAACAGCCCCAGAGTCAGGACCAGGACAAGTGAACACAGATGAAGGAAAAGCCATGGCAGGAAGGGATGATCTGAACATCCCTCACCAAATCCTCCAGTTCTGGAAAGCAATTGCTGTGCAAACATTTTTGGGGTCCGTCTCTTGTTGCTGGTAACAATTGACAGGACCAGATGAAATGGTGTCAAATAGCACCAGGGAAGGATTAGACTGGGGACCAGGAATAATTTCTTTGCAGAAATGGTAGTGATGGTTTTGGACATGCTGCCCAGGGCAGTGGTGGAGCCACCATTTCTGGATGGAATTGAAAAGCTGTGTGGATGTGGCACTTGTGCACATGGTTTAGTGTTGGGGTTTACAGTCCTGGGATGATGGTTGGACTTGATATTCTTAGAGATCTTTCCCAACACCAATAATTTTATGGGTGTGATTCTTGAGAAGAAAAGTCTTCAGTGAAACAGGCAGGGTCCCAAGTTACTCCCTTTAATCCATATCCATGGAAACACACAGGTATTGAACCACTGAGAAAGCAAAGGTCTGAGATTTTCTTTGCAGACAAGAGAGGTCCCTGCCTTTGATGGAGCAGAGCAATGTCACTGCAAATCACCTGAGATGGGCAGGGAGGCCGGGACATTCTGCTAATTTCATGTGGATAAACAAAGTTGGATATTTTCACACCAAAATGCGACTTTTTTCACATGTCACCCAGACCAGGAATTACATGGTTTCCTCCTCCTCCTCCTGTCTGCTTGGTGTGGTGCAGCACAACCACAGCAGGGAGGGCTGGAGCAGGACAAGGAGGAGTGGCAGGGACAGTTCCTGTGGCTCACCATGGCCATGCCCACTCAAGTGACGCACTGCCCCCAGCACAGCTCTGCTCATGAAGGGGAGACTGCTCAAGGGGCAAGGGACACCCGGGACTGGTAGGACCAACACAGGGATCCCAATTCCCCAGATGGAGCATGTGCAGGGCAGCTCCAGCACAGACACCCCACACAGCCTGCCCCAGCAGGACTGCCAGGCTCAGTGTCCCCAAAGCAGAGCCAGGCAGGAGCATCCCCAGAGACACAGCCCCTGCTCAGCCCCAGCACCATCCCCAGGCCCTTCTGCTGCCACCAAGGCAGTGCCAGCCCCAGAGGCAGCAGGCACAGCACCCCTCCAGCAGCAGGACACACACACACAGCTCATCCCTGCAATGCCAAAGTGCTCTTGGTCTTTATTCAAGGCGGGAAAAGCAGCCCCTGCCCCAAAGACACCGGGGCTGGCACCACAGGGCTCCAGCCCAGCAGCACCCAGCAGGAGCAGCTGCCACTGCTGCTGTCACCCCAGCTGGGCAGGGCACAGGCAGCCAGGGGAGGGGACATCAGGACATGAGGCCAGGAGACAGAAGCGAGGGCCATGTGCTGCTTAGGAAGTTCAGGGTCTCAACCCCAGATACTGTAGGAAGAAAACAGACAATCACATCAGGTGGTGTAACTTCCCCTGCCACTCTGTCCGCCTTCTCTGCCATGCCCAGGCTGTGGTGCAGCAGAGTCAGTCTCAGGGGAGGTGAGGTACAGTCCTTAGTGCAGACAAACTGGACCTGGGCTATCTCAGTGCTGGCAGCCCTGGCTCCAGGTGTGCACAGGTGCAGCAAGGCGTGGATCATGTCCTGGGTGCTGCCCAAGGAAAGAGAATGCTTCCCTCTTTGGTGGCTTTGGTGAATGGGGATGCCCTGGCTGTCCTGGGGTTGCTGCAGCCCCATCAAGGGAACCTCCAAAACCCAGATGGACTTTTCCCTTCTCTTCTGGGCCTCTTAAACTAATTGTAAAAGCATGTGAGATTTTGTCAGCTGTTGCCTAGAAAGAGATTTTTAACTGATCCCTTTGAGGAAAAAGGAGAAAACTCTTTCTTCAGTCAGGGATCTTGGCCTTACCTTTTGCAGCACACTTGGACTCTTGAACATCTTCCAACAGGTGTTGTAGGGTACTTGCAGCCCCCAAAGGTGCAGAATCCCCCCTTGCGCCTGCATAGAATGAAATCTCCTGTTTCCATGGACAAAAGCACACACAAAAGATTTACAGCAATAATAATAACACATTCAGCTGATGGATAACAAAGGGACACCTTTATCCCCCAGGAAACATCACCACCCATACAACCGCCTGGGTCTCTCTGCCATCCCAGTGCAGGGCAGGAGACTCCCAGACCAGGAAAAGCTGGGTGCAGGCATGGAGCCAGAAACCAAACCCCTTCCTGACCTACAGAACAAGCCAGCATCCAGTTTCCATGGGATTTCTCTGCCACAAATTGTTCTCAAGTTGGAAACTCACTTGAGAAACCCCTTTGACCTCAGTCCTCTGTTACCTTCTCATCACTCCCACAAACACGGTCACTTCCAGGGACACTGAATTCCCCCTGGTGCAGGTTCACACTTTCCCCCATTTCCCCAGTTCCCCTCTCACCTGCAGCACCCTGGACCAACAGCAGGAGCAGGGGGAAGACCAGGAACAGGATCTTCATGGCTG